>NC_064285.1:29382685-29401289 GCF_019186545.1 Solanum stenotomum | reverse complement strand
AAGCCAAACATCGATTATGATGTCTAATATGAGGTAAAGGTAAGGGTTAGTAAATTATACACACGTAGCCGGACCAAGGTGCGTGGTGAAATTCTCTAGATGTCGGACCAAGGATTTAGAGATACCTAACTTATCACTTTGCATGTAATACATTAGAAAAGGATTACTTTTATTAGGATTACTGCGTTATGAGCTTATGGGGAACACATTCCTAGTTACTTTTCATAATCTTAATATAAATAAATACTTAGTTCAAAGTTATCTTTTTATTATTTTTATTTTATTTTATTTCAATTTAAATCCCCCCATTTTTATATAACGACTATCGAGTTAAATATTTGCTATTGACAATATTCTTCCATATTCTCTGTGGGATCGACCCCGACTCATAGTTGGGTAAGTATATTGCATACGATCGTTTATATTTCTTTTCAAGAAGTATATTTGAACGTTATCAGATATCATGGTGACGAGGATTACATAATTATATATGACTCAATTGTGTTAGACAATGACCTCTAATATGAGGAGGAACCGATTGCGATTCTTGATTGTGATGTGTGTAAGATGAGGAACAAAGAGATTAAGTCCATGAAAGTTCAATGGAAGCATCGTCCAGTTGAGGAAGCTACTTGGGAGACTGAAAGGGACATGCAAGACAAGTATCTCCAATTGTTCGTCGATTCAGGTACTACGTCATTCCTTCCTTAGCCTATTTTTCCTAAGTTTGTCACTCGAGGACGAATGATGAGTAAATTGGCATCTATTGTAACGACTGGGTTCCATCGTTATAGAAAAGCCTACGGAGAAAATTGTGTCAAAAAACTTTTTCATAGTAACTTGAGATTGCCCAACCTAGTCCAAATTTGGACAAAATCGGAGTCATTAAGGTGTAGGGAAATCTGGTAACAATCTGGTGTATTATTTATGATTTTGATTACATGAGTAGTTAGATAAGTCGTTAAGGAATCCGTACGACTTTACCCAATTGAATTCGGGTGAGTAAAACTCCCAGAATCAATCTTAGCGTGAAGGGAATTTTCTGAGTGTCGTTGGTTAGTGGTGTGTTGTGAAATGGGGGTCTTGGAATTATTAAAATAGCTCACTGTTTTATGATAGCCACTTTGGCGCTGGGTTTTGTCGCTTTGGCGGAGCCGTTATAGCGGGTTTAGGGCCGCTGTGGCGAGCCATAAGCGACTTAAAGTCGTAAATAAACCACTAAACAAATTTATTCTGTACTTTTTGATTTTTAGAGCTAAGAAACAAACCACATACGACTCTTGACAATTTTCCACCATTCTTGAGGCTAAAGGTATGCTTTTCACTCCCCAAATCAATTTTTCGATCCGTAGAATATAATAGAATGGGTAATTATCGATGGGGGAGGGTTTTGATCTAAATTCTATGGTGGAAACAACCCTATTTTGGATACTTGGGATCATGGGTATGATCTAGGTTGCATAGAATTGTTTGCAATTCGAGTAATTAGTGATTGTTTATTGATTCTCGTATTATATTGATTGTTTGTAGACCAAGAACAAGTGGAACGAATCTAGAAAGGGAAGGATCAATTTTCTTAGGGTTTCAAGCTTTTTTCAGGTTTGTGATGGTTGTGATTCTATGATTATGTGATGTATGTTTGTTCTTGTTTCATTATGATACATGTATGTATATAAATGTTGCATTATTGATCACACTTGTTGTAAATGAGATAGATAAATGATGATTGCCATGAAATCATGACTTAAATGTATGATCTTGAGGATATACTTGTGATTGTGATTGTGGTGTGTTGAATTGATCAGTTGCCACGTTCTAGCATAACTAATTGGGATCGGTTGCCACGTTCCGGCATAATCATTGGATCGGGTACCACGTTCCGGTATGCTAACTGTTTGGGTTTGGGTTCCATGAGAGGACCGATGACTTTTCATAATTGTGTATTTTGAGAAATGTGAAGTTGTTCGTTGTTCATAGATGTTGATGATATTGTATATGTTCGATATATGCATGTGATTATATTGTTGTATTGACTTGCTTATGTTACACTTAGTGGGATAGCAACGTGATCCTACCAGTACATTGTGGTTGTGTACTAATACTGCACATGCTCTTATTTTTGTTGAGTACAGGGTATCTTCCGGTGGCTATTGACAGACCTCGCTTAGAAGATCAGTGATCATTGTTCGAATTCAAGGGTGAGCCAGTTATTCCAGGCTGCCATGAGTTCTCATTTCGTCTAGGTCCACATTTCGGACTTAGACTTTTCTAGTTAGTTATTAGTTGTTAGTTTGGGGTTGTGACTCTTCGTGTTTAGACTTTGGTTCATTGTTAGATGTTTTGGTACATTGACTTTCAGGTTCTAGGTGTATTTTCCGCATTGTTAGTTGTTAGATCTTTTGGAAGTTTATGGGAACTTCAGTTTTAGCTATTACTCCTATTTTCGTATCCTTAAATGCTTTAGTTTTGGTTTAGTTGCTTGGTTTGGGTTGTAGTAGTGGTACTCCCACCGGAGGGATAGTGTGGGTACCAATCACGATGGTCTAGGTCGTGACATTAGGAGAATGAAAAAAAATATACCTAATTATCTCAAGTATTAACAGCAGAAGCTATGCAATTTTCAACAAAATCACAAATTTATTATTGCTAAGATAGACTCAAAAGACCAACATCAATATGTCCATTTATATAATTGTACCATGTAGATTGTAGTTAATTATAAATTATTAATTAATTAATACAAAAGATTATTTCAATTTAATGAAAATTTCAAATTTATAGATAAATAGTTGTGACTTGACACACCGGAGCAATAATTATAAAATGACAATTTTACTATATTACCATTTATATATAATAAATTTAATATTTTGTAAAGTATTATAAAAAAAATGACAATAATTAATAAGAAAGACAAAATATAAATCAAATGAGAAATTATCTCTTTAATTGTTAAACTAGTCAAGTAAAAGTTAATATTTAATAACAAAAGTTTTTATTGATTTCAAGATACTAAGATCTCATTTGACCATAAATTTTGAAACTTAAAGTTGTGTTTGGACATTCTTTTTAATTGGAAAAAATTGTGCGTGAAAGTGAATTTCTCCTAGAAACTATTTTAGACCATTTTTTGGAACTTGAATTTTTTTTTAAGACAAAATTTTAAAATTTTATCCAAACTATATGGTCAAAAGAATATCTAATGATATTTTTTCAAATTTTGATTCAAAATATATGGTCAAATAGATATTTAATGATATGGTTTTAAAATTATATCTGGTCAAATGCAAGCTAAATATTAGAAAAATAAATTATATAAGCAAAAATCTTAATCGGCATTAAAATTGTAGATATAATTGGCTTTCTCCATAATTCTAATTCATAGTTAATTTGAAAATTTTAGATATTATAAAGAATATTTTAATTACAATCATTTTTAATTTATTTATTTTTTTAAAATAAAAACATAAGAAAATCGATCAACATATTTTACTACAAAATGAACCCCAATTACCAACAAAAAAATTCGTTGGTAAAGTGATCAAATTGGTTGGCAAATTGAGTTATTAACCAAATGCCAACTTATATTAATCCGTTGCTAAAAGGCTCGTCGATAAATATTACCAACCGATTTTAATTTGTTGGTAAACTAACCAACAAAAAATCAGTTGGTAAACATCCAAAGATGTTGTTACAAAATTTTGAAACATGGCCCTGAAATTTCCGTTGGTAAATTCACCAACTAATTTTTTGTTAGTATATCCTTAGTACCTTTACTAATGAATTGAAAAGGAGTAAGTAAATTTTTTTCTTCATTATTCAATTCCATTGGTAATTATAGTAACAAATGTCTGATAGTAAAATTTTCCAAATACGTTGGTAATTGGTTTACAATTTTAGTAATAGAAAATTTATGTTGGTATTTTACCAATAAATTTTAAATACTTTTTTTTTTGGTTTCCCATAGGGTGTCGGGTACCCACATTGGAGCCCGACTAAATCCAGATTCACGCTAAGAAGTCCCACATTGGGGGGTAAAGTGCTCCCTAACAAAGGCGACTCCGTACCCAAGGGAAATCGAACCCGAGACCTCTTGGTTAAGGATGAAGGAGTACTTATCACTCCACCACAACCCTTGTTGGTAATAAATTTTAAATACGTTAATATGATTATTTGTTGTTCTAATAAATTTACTAATTGATTGTTAGTTTGTTGGTAATATAAAATTCAAGTTCAATGTTAGGTTAGTAATTGATTTTCAATATGTTCAAAATATTATTAACTAACTGATTATTCAATAGTAAAATATTTATTAATTTATTGCATTTAAAAATCTAATAGCACGAATATGAATCCAATAATATTAATATCAATTTTATAAATCATATTTGAATGAAACAATGCAAAATCTATGATATCATTATATCAATTTTTTTAATTTGAGCACGTTTACCAAAAATATTGACCAAATATAAATTTGGGTCAAAACTTAGAAGTTAAAATGCCTAACAGCACAAACTGAAAATGTAAGACTCAAAACCTGAACCAACTATCCTATTAGATATAAAAATGAACTTTCGAAGCTAATCGCACTGACGGATTTCTCATCAGAACACGTTTACAAAAAATGTTAAGCAAAGTCAAATTTTGGCCAAAAGTCAAAAGTTAAAACGCCTAACGATACAAACTAAATATGAAAACCACAAAATCTAAACCAACCATCCTATAAGATGAAAAATGACCTTCCAAATCTAACTGCGCTGACAAAATTTAAATTTGAGCATGTTTCCCAAAAAAATTGACCTACTTCAAATTTTAGCCAAAAGTTAAAAGTTAAAACGCTTAACGACATAAATTGAAAATAGAAGTCTCAAAACCCGAACCAACATCCTATGGACAAAAACTGAACTTACATGGCTAACCGCGGTGACAAAATTTCAATTCGAGCATGATGACCAAAAATATTGACTAAAGTGAAATTTTGGCCAAAACTTAAAAGTTCAAATGCCTAACGGCACAAACTAAAAATAGAAGCCTCAAAACCCGAACCCTCTATCTTGTTGCATAAAAAATGACCTTCCGCATCTAACTACACTGACAAAATTTTCATCTGAGCACGTTTATCATATATATTGCCTGAAGTTAAATTTTGGCCAATATTTATAAGTTAAAACACCTAATGGTACACACTAAATATGAAAGCCTCAAAACCCGAACCAACCATTCTATTAGATAAAAAATGACCTTTGGAGTTAATTACCCGGACGAAATTCTCATCTGAGCACGTTCACAAAAATATTGACCAAAGGTAAATTTTGGCCAAAACATAAGATTTAAAACACCTAACGGCACAAACAAAAAACGGAAGCCTCAAAACTTGAACCGACCTTCCTGTTAGATAAAAAATGACCTTTCGAAGCTAATGACACTGACATAGTTCTAATTTGAGTACGTTTACCAAAAATATTGACCAAAGTCAAGTTTTGGCTAAAATTTAAAAGTTAAAATGCCTAACGACACAAACTGAATATGAAAGCCTCAACACTAGACACCGATTTACCAAAAAATTTAACTTCAATTGGTAAATTTACCAACTATTCAAATGTAAGTTAGTAATTAATAATTTACCAATAAATTTTATCAGAGTTGGTAATAGTTACTATTCAACTAAACATTCATATGTAATATTACCAACTAATAATTAATATGTTGGTAAATTTTACCAATGGATTAATGATCAGTTGGTATATTACCAACTATTTTAATGATGTTAGTAATTTACTAAATCTTTATTCGTCGGTAAAATTTCCAACTAATTGGATATTGGTTGGAAAGTTTACCAACAAATTACATTTCGTTACTAATTTACCAACACATTTATATTTGGTTGGTAAATTTAGCAACACAATCTTGCCGTTGGTAAATGTTTGGTTAGTAATTCATTGGTAATATGTTAATAAATTATATAAACAATTTTTTTGTCATATTTACCAACCGATATATACTTCGTTGGTAATATTGCCAACAAAAGGTGTGAGTTAGTAATATTTCAGTTGGTAATCCACTGATAGAGTGTTGCTAAATTTGGCGCCATTTTTTCCCGCCGTATTTACCAACTAAAATACTTAGTAAAAATTTTGGTTGGTATCTGTTAGAATTTTGTTGTTAAGTTTTATAATATAATTCAGTTAAAAATATGTTGGTAATTTATTAGTAGAATACTAACTAACTTAAGTTGTTAGTAAAATCTGTTGGCAATTTGAGATTTTTTTGTAGTGTTGAAAACCACATTCTTTTTAATCTTAGGAGGGGATACATGTCTCTAAATTGGGGAAATCTTTCAAGGTTATGACCTATTTTGGTTTCAATCAATCATTAATCAAATATTTACAATTAGGGGGTTTACGATTTAGATAAAAATTGATTCAATTCGAAAACTTGAATCAAACTAACTTTTATTTGGTTTTTACATTTTCAAAAATCAATAATATTTGATTGTTTTTTTATTTTGTTAACATCTTTTAAAGAAATTATCTAATAGAACCAACAAATTATATACATATTTTTTTTATAATTATATATACATAATATATTATTTTATCAATAACTTTTAACTGAAAAATGCAGCACTCTAATGAAAAACACTAATGTATGATGCGTCGCTTCTTCTATTTGTGATACTAAATTCATATTCACATCAAAACATTTGATACCAATATAAGATCATGACTAAATTCAGATTTACGTCGAAACACTCCCAAACAAAGGCGACACTATACCCAAGAGGAATCCACCCTGAGACCTCTTAATTAAGGATGAAGGAGTACTTACCACTACACTAGAAACCCTTATTAATAAAAAACTTTGTATCACGTTAACAAGAATATATAACACATAGACATGAACTTATATTGGAAGGACAATTTGTCATTTACCTTACACATTTATTGTTTACCTTTTTTCTTACCCTTATTAATAAGTGACAGTTGGGTTGGACGAACACTGCTATCAATTATTGTACCAAGAGTTCTGTGAATGGTACATTATATTGGGCCCATTTGTTATTACATGTTCTTTTTTAAGCCGACCACGCATATTGATTTCTGTTCATCTTCTCTATCCCAACTTTTGAGAAAGAGTTGCTTAGTAATTGTTCATCTTCTAGGAAGGCCTTGCATGCTCGGTGGGACTTTAGTCATCTCTGTACACACTACCTCTTCCATTCCCTTTTTTTTCTTCTTTTAATTTCTTTCATATTTTTTGTTTCTTAACTAGCTTTATTCTACCTTCTTCTTTCAATCGTTGATGGTTAGGTTTTTTTCACTACCCAGAAAAATGTAATGATATCTAATGGGCTTCTGCATCTCTGATTTGTTTCATTTTAGGTCTAGCCAATAAGCATGGGATGAACACTGCATCATTTAATAGTACAAAAGCTTACGTGAATAATTTTGTCACTATTATCTCATTACTGCATAATTTAATCGTTCTGGCTTCTTTTCAATTCATTCCACACTTCCAAATTTGGCAATACAATGACATTGGAAGGAGATGGCAGCAAAGTAACAGAATATAGTGGCTCTTGTACAATTTATTGATGTTGTAGATTCATGAACTGTTGAGAACTATTTCAGGTGCATGTGTTGATTTAATTTTTGTTGTTGAAATTCTTTTTTGTAAAGGCTTGACCTTTTTTATGGGTCTTCAGCTTCTTCAAATGCTTACAACAAATGCTTTATAACCTTGGTTGTGCAAAGTGAATCTTTTACTCAGATATCATAGAGAGATTAGTTACTATATTTCCTGCTCCTTTGATTTGTATCATCAACGAGGATAGTTTCCTTCAAAATTGATGCTTATGCCTTTTTGCTTATTTTCACTAGAGATATAATTTGTTTTTGCTCTTTTAAATAAAGTGAACAAGCAGGAAGAATTTCCGGTGCTGGCTATATATGAGGCAATTTCCCCATATCTATGACACTTGCCATGTCACGACCCGATTTATCAAGTCATGATGGCACCTACTATAACCCACCAGCAGGTAAGCCAACCCGTANNAAGTCACATTGCAAGTTTGTGACAATTCCAACAAGTTAAAACACATTTCATAATTAGAAAACACTTTTTTTGCTATACCCTTATGATGTTTGATGCAATGTCTTACTCATCTTATTTGACATTAACTTATGGTCCTATATGTCATATCTTGAGAGTTTTAGTACTTGAGACAATATTTTGTTATTTCGATGTGCTTATTAAAAAGAATGTCTTCATATAGGGAACAAAAGCATTTTAACCCGATTGAAGTGAAATTATAAGGTGAGAACTATGCATCAAAACTTGGTAAGCATTTTACACATTATATCGTTGATGACACGTTATGGTATACAAAATGTTAGTCAGTGGAGATACCTAAATATGGTTCGGCTCATGTTTGAAGCAGTATCCGGGTTAGAGAACTCTGGGCAAAAAGATTGACATTCTCTACTAATGAAATAGATAATGTACATTTCACTTGTAGGAATTTCATAGTGAAATATGTAGTCTTTCAACTACTTATTTAGGCTTCTCTAGGAACAAAACACATGGCTACCTGGACATGAAACGATGTGATGACTAGACGTGAAAAAGAGAGAGTTGGTGTATGACTCAAGTTGGATGACACTATCAATGTATGTTGTAAAACACTTCTAAGCTTATGCATTTATATTTACTTCTCACAAATATATATTAAGTAAAATGATATTTTCCTTTCTTCTTTTTGAAGGGCACATGAAAATATTCCTTCCAGGAGTGATTCTCTCTGTAAGCTATTATCATGTTTCTTCATTTGTAAGAGTAAATTTTATCATTCCACTAGTATATAATATAATAAATTATGTACCACTATTATTTTGGACATCCATATTCGTAGAGGATACATTGATGGTAGAAGCATGTGGTACTACAAAGTGCATGTTTTAACTCTTGGTTGTTTATCTGAACTTGAATTTCATATTTAAATTTTATCAAGTCAGGATTAGTATGATGTCTCTATTGTTAGAATTGAATTTTCCTTCTTTCGTCAAGTAGACTGGGAGATTAACATCTTGATTTTGTTGTCTAATTTTTTGTCAACTCAGGCTAGAAAAAATATTTTTAAACTACAGAGAAAAATATGCTAATTGGTAGTAGTATTTGGATGAATGCATGCTTATGCAATGTCTATCTCCCTCAATACTATAATGATATCACAGAAGTTAAATGAAATGATAAGGGAAAAAATGACCAAAAAAAAACCAGAGAGAACCAAACGATACATCTAATAAAGTGGGACTATGTCACTTTGGACAAGTAAATAGTTGCTTTAGGAATAAATATAACAAGTGTTACAAATTGTAGTTTACTCATGAAGTGGTTATGGACATATATTATGAAATAAGAAGCACTTTGGAGAAAGATAGTTACAAAAGTGTGGGGTAAAACAATTTAATGGTGCATGAATACGGTAATGTACGCTTTGTTTCATGTGATGTAAGAAAAATAGTATTTGAGCACAATAACTGAAGAGGTCACCTACTTTTATTTCGAGTTCTTATGAAGTTAACTCTTGTACCATTCAAAGATGTTTGATGTACTTGACAATTATACTTTTGGATCCCTACTTGCTATAATAATTACACCCCGACTGAGGTAAGGTGATAGAATAACAATCAAAGTCTAAAAAAAGAACAACAAGCAGGTTGAACTATGAGAAGGGTTGATTTCAGATACTCTTAATTTCAAGTCCTTCAGGTACATTTTCATATACTTTTTCAGGCTCTTTAAATTTTGGCCCCTTTTTCTTAAAAAATGAATTATAGTGTTCTATCTTGTGTACTGAGAATAGTACGTGACAGAATATGATGTTACATTTTGTATTTAGCAGTTCTTGGATAATTAGTATTGGGATACAAAACTTGGAAACACTTCACCTCTAGATTCAACTTTAATAAGTGATGTAGACTTCTTCTGTTATTTTAGTAGTATCTAACTTCTATCATATTTATATTAATGACAATTCTACGATTAAGAGGATGATCATAAAACACGATGACTGTTGAAGGCTGAGAACGATTAGGTAATGTTCACTTTTATTAAATTACCTAATGGATAGATTTGATTATGAGCTCAAATAAAGATCATTAAATATAACTAACTCTATTTTGAAATTTAACCTACCATGTGGTTCGTTTCCTTAATGAGGTATTAGGTGCAATTATTTAACACACATAATATCCCAAGAAGAAGCTTCCACATTTTTGTGAATGTACATATGGAATAAGCTTTTACTTTAAAAGTTTGTTGTTCAGCTTTTGATTTATTGAATCGAAAAACTCAAGTCAGGAGTAGTAAACTAGATGAAAGGAGAGAAATGCAGTTATAATATGATTTTATCAGGAAATAGACACTCAAATTATTAATGTTAGAGGCAAGGCTAATGGCAAATTGGCTTTGACATATCGTGCACTATGTCTTTCTGTGTCCTCATATTTAATTTTTCTCACTTTTTTATAGACTTATTTTGGTTAATACAAACAAAATTTCATAGATAAATTCTACTTCATGCTTACATATTATTTTACGTATCAAAAGAAAGAAGAACTTGTGACCACTCCGTTGCAAATTTATCTGAAATGGATATTTTGACTTCATTTTTTCTCAGTTTTGCTAAAAGAGGACTCGAGCAAATGTGTGCCTTTATAAGGTGTTTTTAGCTTATCTAAGAACTTGTATAAAAATTCAAGTAGGTAAAAATGAAAGTTCACTTCTAAAAGAACTACTTAAGTTTCTTCTGTATAAATATTATGTTTTTACAATCTTGATATAAATATTAAATTTATGCAAACACTGAAATTGATATACTTAACATGAACTTGTGTTGGTGTGTGTTCTTTTCAATATTTTCCAGGAACAACAAATGTAGTAATATTTGGGCAAAGAAAAATAGATGTACAAAGAGTTGGGAGAGTTGATGTTCCGATGACTCATCAGATAGTGCAAAAATTGTGACACTGCTAAAATTTGAATGATAGACTGTAAAATCAAAATGTTCCTAACAATTTTTTGAGCATTCTCCTTTTCTTTTCTCTCTTCTCAATATTTGGGGTGCAAGTTGTATGTGTTGAATCAATATTTTAATGTCTTCTATTTTATTGACTATTTGATATTTTGTATAATCTGCAGATTGAATGAACATTCTAAGTTTCTAACTTAGTAGATAACCCTTCTTATTAATACATACACAAAAAAATAGTTCCTTGTAATTTGAGATTTACATAATTTTCAGTGACAATTATTATTTATGGAGAGTATATTTATTATGTTGGGCCTATGCTTTGCACGGGCCATGCTCCTCTAGTAGTTTGTATACATGATTACGCACTATGATACACATATATTATATACATGCGTCAACTAATTTTAGTTTAATCATTGAGTGGAGCGTTATTTAGGTTTATTCTTTGAGGATTCTCAAAGCGGTTAATTATTAATGAAATTCCTTATCGGCTCTCTGTAAAATACTCGTTTGTTCTAGGGTTTTCAAATACATCATAAGTTAAGTTGGTGATGACAAATAACCAATCCACAATAGTAATAAAAACTACATCCCTTTATTTTATATTTTTGCCCTACATCGCCACACCAAGGAATATGGGGACGTAAATAAAGAAGAGGGATGGGATGGGGGTCATATCAACTTGTTTCGACCTAGAATACTAAAAAAAAAGATCTAATATTAAAATGTGAATTAATACAAAATAATGTAATTCTTTTAATAACAAAAGACAAATAATTGAGTCCTTGAATTTATTAATTTAATAAATAACATTCCATTCTTTTCCAAATTCATCCATAACTTCTTTTGTTGAAAATTATAAAATTTCATATACTTTCCCAAGATTCATTTTCCTCTTTATAACTAGTCTAATTTTTTTCTTTAATTGTTATACCCAATGTTTTGTTATCATATTCATACAATTCATGTGATTATTTTACTTTCTATTTACATGTCGTCCTCACTAAAAATAGATGTTCCTTAATACTCCCTCCACCATATTTAATTGTCATGATTTCCTTTTTAGATTCAAACTATAAGAACTTTGACTAACATTTTACGATGTATATTTTTCATCATATTGATACGCAAAAAAAATGTAATTTATAGTACTTTTCGTATAGTTGTTGAATATCTAAATTTGTTGTTTAGTATATCCAATTAATGTAATCTAATTTAATTTTGAAAATTAGTCAAACTAACTTTCAAAAATTAGTCAAACTAACTTTCGAAAAGCGCTACATGACAATTAAAACTGGTCAGAGGTAGTACTTGTCATTTTACAAAATCAATACGTAAATGACAATATTCTTCCTAGTTGGGGAACCTTCACATATACTTACATCATTTTTTAACGCCCATTACCGCATTTACAAGTAATTTTTTAAAAAATCGCTCAAATTCCGCAATTTTTCGTGTGTTAGCCCATGGATCTGGCGCCCGGAGCATTCAAATTTTCTTTTCTCAAAACCACTTTATCACGATCTCCGTAATTTGTGGGGCACGTATACTCACTCAATTTTAATGCCCATTTCCGCATTGTCATGCCTTATTTTAAGAATTGCCCTAATTCCCCATTTTATCGTGTGTATTAGCCCACAGATTTGGTGCCCGAAACACCCAAGAAAAAAATCTCAAAATACTTTATGAGGACCTCCTTAATTAGTTGGGGAACCTTCACGTTACTCACACCATTTTTTTTAATGCCCATTTCCACATTTACAAGCCCGCCCTTTTCTTAAGAATCGCCCAAATTCCCCAATTTTTCGTATATGTTAGCTCATTAATCTAGTGCTCGGAGCACCCAAAATTTTAAAGGAATGGCCATAGGAATGGAGCACCAAAATGTTTTTATCAAAAAACTTTTTAAGGACCTCTGTAATTAGTTGGGGAACCTCACTATACTCACACCATTTTAAATGCTCATTTTCACATTTACAAGCCCTTTTCTTAGAATTGCCCAAATTCTCCAATTTTTCGTGTGTGTTAGCCCATGGATCTGGTCTCACAGCACCCAAAATTTTAAAGGCATGGCCATAGGAATGGACGCATCATGACATCGTAAGATGTCTCGCTCGAATTTCGTAAAAAACTTTATGAGGACCTCCGTAATGAGTTGGGTACGTTCATGTATACTCACACCATTTGTTAACGCCTATTGCCGCATTTACAAGCCCTTTTTTAAGAATCGCTTAAATTCCCCGATTTTTCATGTCTATTAGCTCATGGATCTGGCACCCGGAGCACCAAAAAAAATTTCTCAAAAAAATTTATGAGGACCTCCGTAATTAGTTGGGGAACCTTCATGTATACTCACGTCATTTTTTAACGTCCATTTCCACATTTACAAGTCTTTTTTTAAGAATCGCCAAAATTCCCCAATTTTTCGTGTTTATTAGCCCATGGATCTGGCGTCTGGAGCACCCAAAAAATTTTCTCAAAAAATTTATCCGTAATGAGTTGGGGAACCTTGACGTATACACATACCATTTTTGAACGCTATTTCTGCATTTACAAGCCTTTTTTTAAGAATCGCCCATATTCTCCGATTTTTTGTGTGTCATGGATCTGGCGCTCGGAGCACCCAAAAAAAATTCTCAGTTTTAGTGTGTTATTCTATGAATATTTTTGTGATATGACTTTTAGTTGTTTTTTTGTTTTTGTGAAACCTTTACGGAACACTCTGTAGCGAGTTGTGGATTAGTTGGTACAGTCTCACCTTTCTTGTGTCATTTTAAGATATGTAGGAACTAATTTATAAGAATTATGCAATTTTCTCAATTTTGTATGTTATAAATTTTCATAATGACCTTGATGTATAATAAAAGATCATCTCCTCATCTTGGATTGGAGGACACACTTTGTTGCATATTTCTATGGGATCACAAGCCTATTAAGCTTTCGAATATCATTGGAATTAGATTCTTTTGAAAAAGTGGCTTAAATGAGATTTTAACATCAATCTTTTAATAAATTTGAAATCCTAAATTTTAACAAGAGTATTCATAAGAAAAAAAAACACACATAAAATGTTATACATACAAAGCTACATTAAGTGAATTCACCAATTTGTATTTGTGTTAGACCTATGTATATCAAAAGTCTAAATAAATCTAGCTATCAATTTTTATACATTATATCACCAAAAGGTTATTTTAGATCACTAGATTATCTTTATGTGTTATAGTAGGTAACACGTCATATTTTCTGAATTATAAATCACACATTTTTAAAAGGCTTATTTGGAAATATCCTTGTGAGTGACCTAGTAGTAGACAAAATTCTTTATACTGAATTTGAGATTGAGCGGATAATAAAATCTAACAAAAATATGCTAAATAGTGTCATTTAAGGACGCTCAATTTCTAAGAGTCAAAATTTAGAAGTCTCATACCCCCTCCCCCCCTCCCCCTCTCAAAAAAAGAAAAAAAAAAGTTCCAATACTAACTTTCATAATAATGTTTTTTCTTAATTACAAAGACAATATTAAGGATGCTAGTAGCAAGATTTAACTTAAATACACGGAAAATATTAGATACAATTCTCACTATAAGATAAATCAAGAAAATGTTTCAATACTAACCTTCACAATAAAGTGAGATTTGGAATCTTAAAAATATAGCAAGTACTTGATTTAACAATAACAACAACAATAAAAGAAAATCTAATAATTTAAAAGTTCTTTATACTATCGATGAACATTAATTAAAATTCATTTCCCCTTTTTGTCTTTGTCCAACCTATTCGCTTTCCAAAAAGCAAAACAGGTGTCAAAGCAGCATCAACATCAACAACATCATGATTGAGTGTTAAATCCATTGGCAAACCTTCAACATTCTTCACCACATCAATCACAAAGGTATTGCAATTCTCACTTGTTCCATTCTTAGATTCACACAAGTTGAAAACAAATGTATCTTTGGCTCTTAAGATTTTAGCTGTCACAAATTTATGCCAACCTTTTGTGAAGATGAATTTTTTACTACTTTGACAGTAAAAAAACGTAAACTTTCATGATTTTCTTGATCTATCATAGAAGTCCATCTCCTCATTATGCTGGATATGAGAGAAATACTCTATAACATATCTCCTAGGTATCACAAACATACCATTTCCAACATCACTCTGAGTAAGCACTTTTTGAAAAAAGTTGCTTAAATGAAGATTCAGTGTTACCCTGTAAACAATATTTTGAAAGTTTGACTTTTAATAAGAGGATTTTTTTTAAAAAAACATAAAATATTATACTGTTATGATCCCTAAGTAATGTTGGAATTTCATACTCTATCTGTTAAATATTTTCTAATTTGATTTCTACTTTTACTTGTTCTTTTTCACAAATAAAGAAAGGACAATTTTTTTAATTATATCCTCAATTTATTAATATTGAGTTAATATCTTTGAAAAATGTAATGAGTAAGGGGGTAAAATTGTATACTTTGTATATCAATCATTATTTTATTAACAGGTGGGCCGAGACAAAAATTAACAAGTAAATCTGAGCAGAGGGAGTATTTTAAGGAGGCTAACATGTTGTCTCTAGATACCATTGTAGGTGACCTAATAGCATATAAAATCCCTACACTTATGATGTATACAAGTTAAATTTTATGAATTTAAACTTTTTGGGGATAGTTATCAAGAAAATCTCTAGTGTGACATGCAATATCAACAACAACATGCATATCCAACATAACCTACAAGAGAAGTTTGATACGAGGAGTGGGTACACATACCTTAGTGCACTGACTATTATGTTCGTCCAAAATACCTTTCATGAGTCTTCAATCAGAAATATTATTACTTTCACCTTCCATGTTGAATTTTCAGAAAATTTAAAAAAAATTAGAAAACTTTAAGAAAATATTAGAGATTGATAAGTACAAGTTCAAATGTTTAAATTTATGTATAAAGTATACAACCCCCAACAATTTGGGTGGTAATTACATCCTATTCCGAAAGTTTTTCAAAATTATAATAATTTCAGATTTTTTAGAGTATGTATCCGGATGTTATAAGAGAGAAGTAAAAAATAGATTTTTTTAATTTATTCATTCGTTAATTTTTTTTAGAGATTATGTTATCTTAATTTGTGTAATTACATAATTTTCCCTAAGTTTATTGTTCAGACACAAAGACCAAAAAGTAAAAATAATAACACTATTAAAAAAATAAAACAACACCACAGTTGGTCTCACTCAATCAATATTTATTATCTCATACAGTCACTTTTTCTATTGATTTCAATTTTTTTTCAACAAAGAAAATGATTTTATGAGTAGTAAGAACTATTAGTTGACTGAGACCATCTGAGAGATCAATTCAACTTTTTTCTAAATGTTACTTTCATTTTCTTTTCAGATTTTATAAAATTTATGTCTAAACGTCCTTGAAAATAAAATACTTTTTCATCAGATCTTCTAAGTCCCTCATTCTTTTACAAGTAAAAAAAGCAAGAGTTTTCATATAAAGATTTAAACAAAAATGACTTTTTTTAAAAAATAAAATAAATAGAAACAAAAATGCATGTGAAAAATTATTAGGAGAATGAAAAAAAGAAGATACTTGATTATCTCAAGTATTAACAGCAGAAACTATGCAATTTTCAACAAAATCACAAAATTACTATTGCTATGGTAGACTCAAAAGGCCAACATCTATATGTTCTTTTATATAATTGTACCATGTAGATTGTAGTTAATTATAATTATTAATTAATTAATTCAAAAGATTATTTCAATTTAATGAAAATTTTAAATTTGTAGATAAATAGTTTTTACTTGACAAAACGGAGCAATAATTTATAAAATGACAATTTTACTGTATTACCATTTAGATATAATAAATTTAATATTTTTTAAAGTATTATAAAATGAAAATAATTAATAATAAAGACAAAATATAAATCAAATGAGAAATTATCTCTTTATTTATTAAACTAGTCCAGTAAATGTGAATATTTAATAACAAAAGTTTTAATTGATTCCAAGATACTAAGATATCGTTTGACCATAAATTTTGAAACTTAAAGTTGTGTTTGAACATTCTTTTTAATTGGAAAAAATTGTGTGTGAAAGTGAATTTCTCCTAAAAACTATTTTAGACCATTTTTTGGTACTTGAATTTTTTTTGAAGACAAACTTTTAAAATCTTATCCAAACTATATGGTCAAAATAATATCTAATGATATATTTTCAAATTTTGATTCAAAATATATAGTCAAATAGATATTTAATGATATGGTTTTAAAATTAGATCTGGTCAAACGCTAGCTAAATATTAGAAAAATAAATTATATAAGCAAAAATTTTAATCGACTTTAAAATTGTAGATATAATTGGCTTTCTTCATAATTCTAATTAATAGTTAATTTTAAAATTTTATATATTATAAAAAATATTTTAATTACAATTTTAAAAAAAAATACAAGAAAATCGATCAACATATTTTGTGTTGAAAACCACATTATTTTTAATCTTAGAAGGGAATACATGTCTCTAAATTGGGGAAATCTTTCAAGGTTATGACCTAATTAGGTTTTAATCAATCATTAATCAAATATTTACAATTAGGGGGTTTATGATTTAGATAAAAATTGATTCAATTCGAAAACTTGAATCAAACTGACTATTTTTTGGTTTTTACATTTTTAAAAATCAATAATATTTGTGTTTTATTATTTTATTAACATTTTTTTGAAGAAATAATCTAATCGAACTGACAAATTATATACATATTTTTTTTTATAATTATACATACATAATATATTATTTTATCAATAACTTTTAAGTGAAAAATGCAACACTCTAATGAAAAAGGCTAATGTATGACGCGTCGCTTCTTCTATTTGTGATACTAAAGTCATATTCACGTCGAAACACTCTATATCTATATAAAATCATGACAAAATTCAGATTCACGTCGGAACACTCCCAAACAAAGGCGACTCTATACCCAATAAAAATCGAACCTGAGACCTCTTGATTAAAGTCACGACCCAGACCGTCGTGATTGGCACCCACACTAACTCTCTGGTAGGAGAACCACTACTAAGTTACGGAAGCAAGTTAAATACTAAGGAAATAAAGAGGGAGTTCCCATAAACTCCAACAAAAGTCTAACAACGAACTAACAATGCGGAAGAAATAACCTAGAACGTGAAAGTAAATGTACCAACACATCTAACAATGAACCAAGTCTAAACAAGAAGGGATGTGTCACGACCCGATTTCTCAAGTCATGATGGCACCTACTATAACCCACCAGCAGGTAAGCCAACCCGTAACCCGGAACAACAAGTAATGGGTCTAAGGGTAGAAATTAAACAAGAGTGGGAAAATAACAATATAAACAAATAAAGATCCCTCCCAGAACCTGGAAGTCACCGGTACAGAGCTACTACAAAATGAGTACAAGTCCCAAAACTGGACAACAGAGACTGGACTGTCTCGAAAGGAAGAAGACAAGTCTATATATACAGATGGAGACTGAAATAGTACAAAACGCCGTGTGCTCACCCCCGTCTCC
>NC_064285.1:29293260-29376067 GCF_019186545.1 Solanum stenotomum | reverse complement strand
GGCGGAATTTCCATTTGGAGCTCGCTTCGATGAAAAGTGGGTCCCACACCCAGTATCGTTTTGAACCAGATTCCACAATTGTCATCTAAAGCCTCGGGAAGTGAACAAAAGGTCGTTCTAGACCAAAATCAATATTCCGAAGCTAACCTAGCTGTCAGAATTTTCATCTGAGCACGACTTCCAAGAAGGTTGACCAAAGTCAACTTTTCAAGTCATTACAGGATGCAACCCCAATCTAATGAACTAATCAACTAACTAATACGACATAGTAAAAGTCCGGAAATGGTGGACATAGAAGAAAGAGAACCCATGGTAACCTAGAGGAATTGGCTCACCCTTGACTTCGAACGATCATTGTTCTACTAAGCGAGGTCTATCAGTAGCCGCTAGAAGATGCCCTGCACTCAACAAAAATAAGAGCAAGTGCAGTATCAGTACACAACCACAGTGTACTGGTAGGATCACGTGGCTATCCCACTAAGTGCAACATAAGCAAGTAAAGACAACAATATAATCACATGCATATATATCAACATATACAATATTATCAACATTTACGAACAACGAACAACTTCACATTATATATCAAATCATTGGTCCTCTCATGGAACCCAAACCCAAATAGTTAGCATACCGGAATGTGGTATCTAATCCCATGATTCTGCCGGAACTTGACAACCGATCTCATAGTTATGCCGGAATGTGGCAACCCATCCAAGTTAGTTATGCCGGAACGTGGCAACCAATCCATTCAACACACCACAATCACAATCAAAATCATAAGTATATCATCAAGATCATACATTTAAGTCATGATTTCATGGCAATCATCATTCATTTATCTCATTTACAACAAGTGTGATCAACATTGCAGCATTCATACATATACAAGTATCATAATGATGAAAGAACAAACATACATCACAATCATAAAATCACAACCATCACCTACCCTGAAACAAGCATAAAACCCTAAGAAACTTGATCCTACCCTTTCAGGATTCATTTCGCTTGTTCTTGGTCTACAAACAATCAATAGAATACGAGAATTAATAAACAACCACTAATTACCCGAATTACTAACAATTCTATGAACCCTAGATCAAACCCATAATCCCAATTATCTAGATTAATGTTGTTTCCACCATAGAATCTATAACAAAACCCTCCCCCATCAATATTCACCTATTCTAATACGTTCTACGGATCGAAAAACGGATTTGGGGAGTGAAAAGCTTACCTTTAGACTCAAGAATGGTGGAAAACTGTCAAGATTCGCCTGTGGTTCGTTCATTAGCTCTTAAAATTGAAAAGTGTCAAATAAGGTAGTTTAGGGGTTTATTAACGACCTTAAGTCACGTCGAGTCCGCCACAACAGTCGTCACCCCGCTGTAGCGGCCCCGCCAGAGCAGAAAAACCCAGCGCCAAAGCGGGTTATGCGAGGCAGTGAGCTAATGAAAGAATTCCAAAATCCCCATTTCACAACACACCTCTAACCCATAATGCTCAGAAAATACCCTTAGCGCTAAAATCGATTTCGGGAGTTCTACTCACCCGAACTTAATTCCGTAAAGTTGTACGAATTCCTTAATGAGTTATTTATCCCCTCATGAAATCAAAAACACAAAATACTTTACCCGATTGTTACTAGATTTCTCTAAACCTCAAAGACTTTGATTTCGTCCAAATCTGGACTAGGTTGGGAAATTTCAAGATACTACGAAAAAGTTTTCCAATCCTAAAATTTCCCCCATTGGCTTTTCTATAACGACGGGAACAGGTCGTTACAGTAGATACCAATTTACCCATCACTCATCCCCGAGTGACAAACTTAGGAAAATAGACTAAGGAAGGAATGAAGTAGTACCTGAATCGACGAACAATTGGGGATACTTGTCTCGTATGTCCCTCTCGGTCTCCTAAGTAGCTTCCTCAACTGGACTATGCTTCCATTGAACTTTCACGAACTTAATCTCCTTGGTCCTCAACTTACGTATATCACGATCAAGAATTGCAATCGGTTCCTCCTCATATTGGAGGTCTTTGTCTAACACAATTGAGTCCCACTATATGATATAATCCCCGTCCCCATGATATCTCTTTAACATGGACACATACAATACTGAATGAACTCCCGATAAATTAGGAGGTAAAGCCAATTTATACGCTACCTGTCCCACATATTCAAGAATCTCAAATTGACCAATGTATCGCGGACTTAGCTTTCCTTTCTTACCAAATATCATCACCCCCTTTCATGGGTGATACCTTAAGAAGAACATTCTCACCAATTTGATACACCATGTCTCTTACCTTATGATCCGCATACTTCTTCTGTCTACTCTGCGCTGCTAAAAGCTTAGCTTGAATACTCCTCACCTTATCTTGAGCATCCTTCACTATATCTACCCCCAAAGGTTTCACATCTCCAGCCTCAAACCATCCTATGGGTGATCTACATCCCCTCCCATAGTATGCCTCAAATGGTGCCATATCAATGATGGAGTGATAACTATTATTATAGGAGAACTCACACAAAGGTATGAATTTATCCCAATGTCCTCCAAAATCAAGCACACATTCCCTCAACATGTCCTCTAATACTTGAATAGTCCTCTCCAACTGCTCGTCTATCAATGAATGGAAGGCTGTACTAAAAGTAAGTTGTGTGCCCAATTCATCATGCAATTTCCTCCAAAACTTGGATGTGAATTGGGTACCACAGTTTGAGATGATAGAGAATGGCACCGCATGCAACCTCACTATCTCTTCCACATAAACCTTAGCCAATTGTTCAGCATTATAATCTATTCATACCGAAATGAAATGGGCTGATTTAGTCAATCTATCAACCACTACCCAAATAGAATCAAACTTCCCCAAAGTCTTGGGAAGACCAACCACAAAATCCATGGCTATCATTTCCCACTTCCATTCCGGAATTGGCATTCTTTGAAGTAAACCTACAGTTTGATGTTCATATTTCACTTGTTGACAATTTTGACACTTCGCTACAAACTCCACATGTCTTTCTTCATGCCCGGCCACCAATAAATTCGCTTCAAATCTCTATACATCTTGGTCACACCCGGATGAATAGTATCGCGAACCATAAGACTCTGCGAACAATTTCTCAATCAAGTCATCTACTCTAGGAACACAGATTGTTCCTTTAAAATTAAGTACACCATCCGTATCAATAGTGGTTTCTTGTACCTTACCATTCGCAGTCTTTTTTCTAAGCTCCTCCAAATTGTCATCCTCAAATTATTTGGCCTTGATCTCCTCAATGAATGTGGCCCTCACTTCAATGCTAGCTAATACCTCACCTCTTTCTGAGATGCCTAACTGCATGAACTTAGACTTTAAGGTCTGAATTTCCTTAGCCAAAGGTCGCTTGGATACACTCAAGCAAGCTAAACTACCCATACTCACTGTTTTTCGACTCAAAGTGTCTGCCACCATATTAGCCTTGCCCGGATGATATTGAATGATCACATCATAATATTGAAGTAACTCCATCCACCTTCGCTGTCACAAATTCAGATCCTTATGAGAGAACACATGCTGCAACCTACGATGATCAGTACACGCTTCACACTTAACACCATAGAGGTAATTCTGCCATATCTTAAGAGAAAACACTACCGCTACCAACTCTAGATCATGTGTTGGATAATTCCTCTCATGCACCTTCAATTGACGCGAGGCATAAACTATAACATTCTTATCCTGCATCAACACAACACCTAAACCAGAACGTGAAGCATCACAATAAACAATAAAATCCTTACCTTCAATCGATAATGCTAGAATGGGTGCGGTGGTCAAAAGAGTCTTGAGCTTTTGAAAGCTCTCCCCACGTTTTTCAGGCCATTCAAATGGTATCTTTTTTTTTGTCAAATTAGTCAAGTGAGTGGCAATAGAAGTAAAGTTCTTCACAAATCGATGATAATAGCTAGCGAGCCCGACAAAACTCTTAACTTTTGTCACAGAGCTAGGCCAAACCCAATTTTTAACTGCCTCAATCTTTTGAGGATCTACCATTACCTCTTCTTTTGAAACTACATGCCCCAAAAATGCATCCGATTTCAACCAAAATTCACACTTAGAAAATTTAGCATATAACTTTTGCTTCCTAAGAACACCCAAAAAACTACGAAGATGGTCGGCATGCTCTTTCTCACATTTCAAATAGACCAAAATATCATCAATAAACACTATAACAAACGAATCAAGGAACAGCTTAAACACCCCATTCATCAAACTCATGAAAGCTGCAGGCGCATTGGTCAAACCAAACACTCATAGTGCCCATAACGAGTCCTAAACGCCGTCTTGGGCACATCCTCATGCCTACTTTTCAATTGATGGTAACCAGATCTTACATCAATCTTAGAGAAAATTGATGCACCTTGCAATTGGTCAAAAAGATAATCTATTCGAGGCAAGGGGTATTTATTTCAAATAGTGACCCTATTCAATTGCCGATAATCTATACACATTCTCATACTACCATCTTTTTTCTTAACAAACATAACTGGAGCACCCAATGGGGAAGCACTAGGAAGAATAAATCCCTTATCAAGAAGCTCTTGGATTTGAGCCTTAAGCTCTCTTAATTCTGTTGGAGCCATGCGATATGGAGGGATATAAATGGGACGCGTACCAGGCTCTAAATCAATGCAAAATCTATATCTCTATCCGGAGGCATACCAGGCAAGTCATTAGGAAACACTTCTATAAATTTCAACACCACAGGAATAGACTCAATAGATGGAGTCTTAACCTCAACATCCCTAATATGAGCCAAATAAGACAAACAACCCTTCTCTACTAATTTACTAGCCCGAATGGAGGATATAATCTTAGCTTGCTTAGGCATGCTCATCCCTTCCCACTCTAATTTTTCCCTTCCCAAAGTTTCTAGAGTTACAGACATAGTATTACAATTAAGCACATCATAATAGGAGGACACCAAGTCATGCCTAAGATTATGTCAAAGTCAATCATATCCAAAATCACTAAATCAACCCAAGTCTGAAATCTCATAAACAAAATAGGGAAAACACGATAGACATGGGTAACTATGACAGACTCTCCAACTGGGTAGAAACATAAATAGGGGCATCAAGAATATCACAAATCATATCAAAATCTGAGGCAAATCTCATGGATAGATATGAATAAGTAGAACATGTATCAAACAACACATTAGCCATCTAGTCATAGACAAGAATAGTACATGTGATCACCGCGTCAGATGTCTCCCCCTCATTCTTGCCCGAAAAAGCATAACATTGAGCCCTATCATCTTGACGAACCACTTCCCTGCCTGGTTGCACATTACCACTTCATCTATTACTATTTCCTCTACCTCTACGACCTCGCGGATTACCTCATCTCCTACATTGTGGGCATCCTCTACCATTTTTACCATTCCCTGCGGGTACCACTTCTCTTGTCTGCTATTGTGCAGAAACTAACACACGTGGGTGGGGACAATCTCACCTCATATGCCCAGGTTCTCCAAAGTTGTAACAAGTACGATCAAAAGATGGCCTGCCACCCGTCGAAGGCGTGACTCCCTGCTATCCTGAAAATTATGAGATGGAGTTTTTGACTAACTACCTGTAGAAGCGGGCATAGCGGACTGAATTGGCTTGGCTGCAAGTGTTGGCCTTCTGGACCCCTTGGAATAATAACCTTGAAAGTCACCCGAGTTCTTGGCCCTTTTTGCCCATGCCTTAGCTTGACCGTCACACCTCACCCCCTTCACTTTCTTAACACAGTCTGTTACCTTATTGAAGCTCCTTTCTGTGGAAGTCATATGGACAAATAATACCTGCAACTCAGAATATAATCCCCTAATAAATAACTGGATTCTCTCTTCCTCGGTAGTCACCAATTGAGTAGCATATCTAGACAAATCAAGGAACTTGGCCTCATAAGAAGCCACAGTCATGTCACCTTGCTCCAAAGCCATAAAGTCATCCTTCTTGCGATCCCTCAAAGTCCTAAGCACATTCTTCTCTAGAAACAGAGCATAAAATTGGGTCCAACTAAGTGGAGGTAAAGTTGAAGATCTATATTCCATATAAGCTCTCCACCACTGTTTAGCCTCACCTTGAAGTTGAAAGGACACAAACTCAACCCCATGCTGATGGACAATTCCCAACTTTTAAAGCCTCTCATAACAATCCAAGATGAACTCAAAAGCATCCTCATTCTCAGAACCAAGAAACAGATGAGGCTTTAGCTTCAAAAACTTAGTCAATATTTCATGCTCATTACCAGTCATAACAGAACCCAACAAAGGACTGAAGAAAGCATCATTACCTCCAGTCCCACCCATCTTGGGCGAAGTTCTAGCAACAGGAGGATTAGTAGGAGGTTGAGTTGCTTGAGTAGAAGGAAGCACTCAAGGACCAACCAACCCTTTCAAGAAAGACATGATATGTTAAGCTAACAATGGGTCTTTGGGGGGGACATCGGTAGTCTCAGCCTGTGCCTCTTCTTCTTGTCCCACAACCTCAACATCAACATTCTCCTCTTCAATCTCTTCATGATGCGTAAGAGGGTTCTCATTCACAAGAGAATTCTCAACAGGACCTCCATTTCTAGCAGGCGCTACTCTTCCACGGCCTCTACCCCTAGCTCTTCCTCTACCCCTACCTCAACTGCGAGCTCTCTCTATAGATTCCTCAACTGGAGCATTGATGGGAGCTATGGGCCTAACACCGTTGAATCTAATATCAACCATTTGTGAATAGAAGAGTGAAGGAGGTTAGATACCAATTTGAATCGCCAACTACCAATTGGAATCTAGTCATAGCATGAAAGGACACAAGAGAAAACATAGAGATTTCTGAAAGTCCTATAGCATCTCGAAGAAAAGTAAAGGCGTCCCCGTACCGTCTCGCGAGACCCTACTAGACTCATTTTGGTACATCGAGCTCAATGAACCTAGGCTCTGAAACCAACTTTGTCACAACCCAGACCGTCGTGATTAGCACCCACACTAACTCTCCAGTGGTAGAACCACTAATACAACCCAAACCAAGCGACTAAACAAAAACTAAGGCATTTAAGTTACGTGAGCAAGTTAAATACTAAGAAAATAAAGAGAGAGTTCCCACAAACTCCAACAAAAGTCTAACAACGAATAACAATGCGGAAGAAATAACCTAGAACATGAAAGTCAATATATCAAAACATCTAACAATGAACCAACTCTAAACAAAAAGGGATGTAACCCCAATCTAATGAACTAACTAATAGAACATAGTCTAATTCCAGAAATGGTGGACATTGACGAAAGAGAACCCATGGCATCCCGGAAGAATTGGCTCACCCTTGAGTTCGAATGATCACTGATCTCCTAAGCGAGGTTTGTCAGTAGCCGGTTGAATATGCCATGTACTCAACAAAAATAAGAGCAAGTGCAGTATCAGTACACAACCACAGTGTACTAGTAGGATCACGCGGCTATCCCACTAAGTGCAACATAAGCAAGTCAAGACAACATTATAATCACATGCATATATATCAACATATACAATATTATCAACATTTACAAACAACTTCACATTTATATTAAATCATTGGTCCTCTCATGGAACCCAAACCCAAACAGTTAGCATACCGGAACGTAGTATCCGATCCCATAATTATGCCGGAACTTGGCAACCGATCCCATAGTTATGCCGGAATGTGGCAACCGATCCAAGTTAGTTATATCGAAACGTGGCAACCGATCCATTCAACACACCACAATCACAATCACAAGTATATCATCAAGACCATACATTTAAGTCATGATTTCCTGGCAATCATCATTCATCTATCTCATTTATAACAAGTGTGATCAACATTGCAACATTCATACATATACAAGTATCATAAAAAAGCAAGAATAAACATACATCACACAATCATAGAATCACAACCATCACCTACCTCGAAACAAGCTTGAAACCCTAAGAAACTTGATCCTTCCCTTTCGGGATTCGTTCCACTTGTTTTTGGTCTACAAATAATCAATAGAATACGTGAATCAATAAACAACCATTAATTACCCAAAGTACTAATAATTATATGAACCCTAGAACAAACCTATGATCCCAATTATCCAAATTAGGGTTGTTTCCACCATAAAATCTATAACAAAATCCTCCTGCATCAATATTCACCCATTCTATTACGTTCTATGGATCGAAAAATGGATTCGGTTAGTGCAAAGCTTACCTTTAGCCTCAAGAATGGTGAAAAATAAGTAGCAGTCATCTGGGGTTCGTTCCATAGCTTTAAAAGTCGAAAAGTGGCAAATAAGGTCGTTTAGGGGTTTATTAATGACCTTAAGTCGCATCGAGCTCGCCACAGCGGCTGTCACCCCGCTGTAGAGGCCCCGCCAGAGCGGCAAAACCTAGCACCAAAGCATGTTACATGAGACAGTGAGCTAATTAAAGAATTCCAAAATCCCCATTTCACAACATACCTCTAACCCATGACGCTCAGAAATACCCTTAGCGCTAAGATCAATTTCAAGAGTTCTACTCACCCGAATTTAATTTCGTACAGTCATACGGATTCCTTAACGAGTTATCTATCCCCTCACGAAATCAAAAAGACAAATACTTCACCCGATTGCTACCATATTTCCCTACACCCCATAGACTTCGATTTCGTCCAAATCTAGAATAGGTTGGGAAATTTCAAGATACTACAAAAAAGTTTTTCGGCCCCAAATTTTCCCCCATTAGTTTTTCTAAAACGACGGGAACAAGTCGTTATAATTAAGGATGAAGGAGCACTTACCACTACACCACAAGCCCTTATTAATAAAAAACTTTGTATCACGTTAACATGAATATATAACACATAGACATGAACATATATTGGAAGGAAAATTATGTCATTTACCTTACAAATTTATTGTTTACCTTTTCTTTACCCTTATAAATAGGTGACAGTTGGGCTGGACGAACACTGCTATCAGTTATTGTACCAATAGTTCTATGAATGGTACATTATATTGGGCCCATTTGTTATTACGTGTCTTTTTTAAGCCGACCACGCATATTGTTTCAGTTCATCTTCTCTATCCCAACTTTTGAGAAAGAGTTGCTAAGTAATTGTTCATCTTCTAGGAAGGCCTTGCATGCTCGGTGGGACTTTAGTCATCTCTATACCCACTGCCTCTTCCATTCCTTTTTTTCTTCTTTTATTTTATTTCATGTTTTTTGTTTTTTAACTAGCTTTATTCTACCTTCTTCTTTCAATTGTTGATGGTTAGATTTTTTCACTGCCCAGAAAATTTAAGTGTTGCATCTCTGATTTGTTTTATTTTAGGTCTAGCCAATAAGCATGGGACGAACACTGCATCATTTAATAGTATAAAAGCTTGTGTGATTAATTTTGTCTCTAATATCTTATTACTGCGGAATCAAATCGTACTGGCTTCTTTTGAATTCTTTCCACACTTCCTAATTTGGCAATACAATGGCATTTTTAGGTTAACTCTGTGAGTATCATTGGAAGGAGATGGCGGCAAAGTAACAAATTATAGTGGCTCTTGTACAATTTATTACTGGTGCAGATTCATGAACTGTTAAGAACTACTTCAGGTGCATGTGTTGATTTAATTTTTGTTGTTGAAATTCTTTTTTGAAACGGCCTGACAATTTTTATGGGTCTTCAGCTTCTTCAAATGCTTACAACAAATGCTTTATAACCTTGGTTGTGCAAATTGAATCTTTTACTCAGTTATTATAGAAAGATTAGTTAATATTTTCCTGCTCCTTTGATTTGTTTCATCAGTGAGGATAGGTTCCTTCAAATTTGATGCTTACTCATTGTTCCTTATTTTCTCTGTAGATATAATTTGTTGTTGCTCTTTTAAATAAAGTGAACAAGTAGGAAGAATTTCCGGTGCTGGCTCTATCTGAGGCAATTTCCCCACATTTATGACACTTGATGATTTTAGCGAATTGGAAACACTCACATTGCAAGTTTGTGACAATTCCAACAATTAAAATACATTTCATAATTAGAAACCACTTCGTTTGCTATGCCCTTATGATGTTTGATGAAATGTCTTACTCATCTTATTTAACATTAACTTATGGTCCTATATGTCATATCTTGAGTGTTTTAGTACTTGAGACAATATTTTGTTATGTTGATGTGCTTATTAATAAGAATGTCTTCATATAGGGTACAAAAGCATTTTGACCCGATTGAAGTGCAATTATAAGGTGAGAACTATGCATTAGAACTTGGTAAGCATTTCACACATTATATCGTTGATGACACGTTATGGCATACCAAATGTTAGTCAGTGGAGATACCTGATGAGTCCATAAATTGGACTCATTTAGGGCCATATTTAAATAGAAATTGTATCCTCAAATGCTTATTTTATCTCAATATCTAATAAAAAACCCTTCAATTTTAGGTATTTGAAGTTTGAAGGAAAGCATAGACACTACGTTGCAAAAAGGACCAAAAAAAGCCGAAAGAAAGAAGAAACAAAGATTTGCGAATAGCCGAACACATTCGGTGAATCACCAACTAATCGCATATTTGCCTTTTGTTCCAGTGTGCTGAGCCCTGAAGGAAAGGAGAAAATCGGCGGTGAAAAGGAGCAGTCGACGTTCCGCAAAATGATTTCGCGAAGCACTGCTACATCGCCCAATTATCTAGGACACAAATATGCTGAAGACAACTAATGAAAGATGAAAAAGTAGACCAAAGGGTGGATCGCCAAATGCATCGGTGATTCCCACTTATGTGGCCGATAGATCCTTCATATCACATTTTCTAAAAACTATAAATACTAGTTCAATTTTTATTTTTAGTAGAGAATTTTCACCTTGTTTTACCTAGTTTTTAGATTATTAAGTTTTCGATAGAGTTTTTGGAGATATTCTCTCTAAGTTTTGGAGAGGGTTTTAAAAAACTTGGAGCTTTCAAGGGTTTCGTCTTCAAGAAATTGGACTTGGGTCTCTTGGATTCTTCACCTTTGGCTTGTTTTAAGACTTAATCTTGCATGCCCATTGATGGAAACTGATATTGGTATATGTCTTTATCTCTTTTCCATGAGTAGCTAAAAACCTAATTCTTGGGGTGTGATTTTGTGAATATGGGTTAGATTAGTTGTTAGGTCTTGCTTTCTAATAGTCTATTTGGAGTTTAAATGTAATTTCGTTTAGTGGTTGTGGATAAACTTAATGAGGTTGTAGTTGCAAATATAATCTCATGTATGTGTTTTCGGCTTTCGAGAGAGAGAGGTCGTAAAACTAAGACCACTAAATTGATGGCCAGTGCGATTGAGTCGACATGAGATTCAGCTCGAGAGAGTGAACCCTAGTCCCATGTCCACACACTCATCTCAAGAGAGTGAGTGGGTTAAAGCCGGGGCTGTTCTTCATGCGACAAGTGGGTGTCCGAGAGGAACCCGCTTGAACTGGGGTAAGTTACTCGAGAGAGAGCTTATCCCCCTTAAAGTCTAGCCTAGTCATAATTACTCTATGATTTCTCTATCAAAAGCATGTACCCAATGATTTAGTCTATCCCGTATTATGTTCACATCCCAAGAATCCCCCTTTCATTTATTAGATCTCTTTGTTTATTTAATTGTTTTTGCTTACTTGTGACAAAACCCCCATTTGATACTTGATGCTTGCGCCACCCTTTTTAATTTGTTATGTTTTCATTTGCCAAAGTTTTTAGCTACGATTAGCTTTAGCACTTTTGCACTAAACAACTAATTCTCACACCCACTTCCTTGGGACTCGACCCCAATCCTTTGTTGGGTTACTAAACTATTGTACGATCGTAGACACTTGCATCGAAAGTTCTGTCTTGATTATGCAAACATCAAAATGGCGCCACTGCCGGGGAATAGTGTTACGTGAAAGTTTTTGACTTGAGTCAAATTCTGCTTCTGGTAGTCATAATTTACTAACTTTATTTTTAGTTTTATTTTCCTTTGAATTTGTTGATGTAAGTAGGCACCCTAAGCATGGCTGGGGAAATGGTGTCAACTCGACTGAGACGAGCGAAGAAGTCGAGAGGGACTTCGAGTTAACTGCACTGGTAACTCAGTTGAACGAGTTGTCCACCAAATTATTAGAGGTGGAAAACCAGTGCAAGAATCAAGGGAGGTACATACTTCCTCACGAGAGGAATCAGTCCAGAGACAAGGAGAACAATCGCGTCGAGGACACACTTCAAATCATTCTCCAAAAGATCACCGAACAAGATCAAATGTTGGAAGAGAAGAAAGAGAATATTGAAGTGTTGAATCAAATGGTTGGCTCTCACTCTAGATCGATCTAGCTGATTAGGACACTCCATAACTATGAGGTGCCTCCTCTTCGCCCAAATGACCTATTGGGGTTACCTAGTAACACAAGGGACAACCCCACCAATCGAATATGATTGGGGACTCGCGTCGTGCCACGATGTTAAATAAGGAACTTCTTGGGAGGCAATCCAAGGTTTTAAATGCTTTATTTTGCTTTTATAAATAATGGTGTGTTAGTGGCACATGTTTAGAAGCTGAAAGTGTTTGGAAAATACAGATTGGCGAGTGAAATGGTCAGTCGGTGGATCGCTGTAGAGGTTAGTGAGTCCGACTTGACCCGTTGTTTGGCTCAATTCAAGTTCAAGTCAGAGCCTATAAAACTTGGCAAACTTACAAAGCAGTTCGGCACATCGCCGACAAAGTCGGCAAGCTCGATGTAAACCGCCCTCTTGATCCCAAGAAACTAAAATTTTTTAGCTGTCGGTGGGTGTATGGCCACTAGTGTGTGCGACTAAAGTCGCCAAATAGGCACGAACTGGACGGTTTATAATGGCCAAGATACTCAAAATTTGAGAGTCTTCACTTTCCCTCTCTCTTAAATCTCCTAAACTCACACTAAGGTAATATTTTCTTTATTTAAGCGTTTTTCTAAAATTTTAGTTTGTTGATTTGTGCTCGGAGTTGGAATACTTTGCCGCCTAGCTTTTCAATCGCATTTTAATTGGCATCAAAGGTTGGTTTCCGAATCCCAAGTTTACATTCAAAAATTATTTACTCATTTGCAATAATTGTCTCTTAGTGATGTGTGTTGGGCCACTCTGATAAGATTAGAATGATGAAATGCCTATTTTAACTTGAAAATCTTGCGTGCAATATTTGATTATCAAATGCCCGTAGCTTTTATGATTTTTAATGNTCTAAACGATGAAATGAATTCTTTAATTTAAAAATGCCCTGGAGGGTCATTACATTTAATGAGTTGGATTGTGATTGCGTGTTGTTAAATTGATTGGGTGAAGTCTGAGTAGCGTGCGTTTGTGCTACATGTCAAAAATTTGTGCAATGATAAAGAGGGTGACACCACTCTTAAGAGTAAATATCGTAAAATGGCCAAATTCAGCAAATCCAGGAGAAGTCTGATTATTCTGAGGTGATGGGTAGTATGGGTCCTATTTAAATTTCATTAGTGTGTACTTTGATTTCAATTTCGAGGGTTGCGGAGTTGAATTTGAGAAGGTGGGTTGAAAATGGGCACGATAATTTATTTGGAGGGCTGAGTCGAGATCACCGAATCACTCGGCGGTTCACCGAAAGTACTCTTTATCGCTCTTTATTTGCACCCCTGAGACCCCTATGCCCTGAACTTTCGGCGGACAAACCCTTGCTCACCAAAAGTAGTCAACGATTCACCGAAAGGACTCTCTTATCACCGTTTTGCCTTAATTGTTTAGCCAACCCCATCGGCGAGCCAAACTTAGCTCGCCAAAATGGTTCGGCGTGTTAATCTGCAACAATATTTGTTGTGCTAGAGTTTGATTTTGTTTTCTTAATTTCTCTCGATCTTTTGTAGATATGGTACACACCAATCTAACTGAACCACCCCAGAGAAGAGAAAGGGCATTACAGTAAACGAAAGAGGATCAAATCCTCCGTAGAGGAGAGGGGATGACCTCCAATCAGGGGACAAAGGCAAGATGAAGAAACATATTGCTAGAAAAGGAGCAGCTATTGAACCAGATTTCTCTGAACCAGAGGATGAACAACCTCTAATTAACCAAAGGGATGCGCTCCGGGCTAGATCTTAGCCCACGTCTACGAGAACTCCTCCAGCTGCCACTCCTCCGACAACATACTCAGTGCCAGCTCAGGCACAACCTCCAGTGGCCCCTGCACTCCCTATAGTTCCTCCACCGAGGCTGTTAAATAGATTGAAAGGTGATGGTTTACGAACCATCTTAGAGGAGAAGTTACTATCTATGGAGGGTTTGGAAGGCAAGCATCCTGATGTGATTGAAACTCTCCGATACCATGGATTCGAGCAGTTCACACTGCCCCGAGGCCTTTACATTCCTTCTTGGGTAAGAGAGTTTTACACTGCTTATGGGAAGTTGGTGCCTAAGAACAAGAAGAAGACAAGTGAGTTTCTACCGGTGATGTCAGTCATGGTCGGTGGCAAGGAGGTGGAGTACCACAATGAGCATATTAATGTTGTATTAGGTAGACCACTGCACTCTGCACTCCCTTACGAGGGTTTGCCGATTGTTCAATCCCTAGATGATTTTAAGGGTTGGTTGGCTCTGATGATTTCTCACACCACCCCAAGGTGGATGGATGTAGGAGCTCCTATTGAGAAGAGGGACATGAACACTGCCTCTAGGTTCGGGTTTGGCTTCATCAGCAGCACCATAATGCCATCCCAAAACAAGTCTATTATGTGCCATCCTAAGGCGGCTTGCCTCAGTTCTATCATGGCCAGGAGACAGATCGACCTAGGACTGTTGATTTTGCAGGAGATAGCCATGAGAGCCAAGCAGAGACTTACCTCTCTGCCATTTCAGGTTTTAATCACTGAGTTATGCCGGCGTGTTGGAGTACCCCGGGATCCTGCGAATGATATAAAGGTCATCCCTTCATCCTCCATAGGCATCCGGCGTATTGAGGCAGAGTTCATATGGAAGGAGGTTGACAGGAGGAAAGCAACTCCAGCAAAGACTTCTCTAGAGGTCAATGTTGACTCATTACCAGCAGAGGCACATTCACCTACTCTGGCCTCTGAGCCCTTAGGTATACCCGCTCCTTCTTCCTCTACCTCACAGGCTCCAAGTGCTTCCTCATCCTCCGGCCTACCAGGATTACTCAGGCCATGGTCTTTAAGATGGGGCAGTTGGCATATTCAGCTGATGTGAGAGCTACCCGATTGGAGAGATCCATCCCGGGGATGATTGACAGTGCCATACTAGCAGCACTTACCCCCCTTCAGACTTCTGTTGATGCCTTGACAGTGAAAGTCATTTCTTGTGAGAACAGGGGAAAGCCTCTGATGTGACGGCTTTAAAAGCTGAGGTTGTGAGTTTGAGGAAGGATGTAGACTATTTTAAGGCTATGAACTTCACTTCACTGATGCGGGATGCAGATGATGAGGATGCTCATGAGACCTCGGGGTTTCCACTTGCTACCACCGGAGATGTGCAGGAGGATGGCACAACACATGCAGAGTCGGATGCAGAGACCAGTGAGGAGTTGATATCAGTACATGCTGAGGAGAGCAGAGATGAGGGCATATTCAGAGACTTGCCAGATCTTATAGAGACGGTTGTGCAGCCGGTGATCCAGACATTGCCGACTGAGACGTCCATAAAAGCTCCTAGTTGATCTGGCATTGCTATTCCGTCTGAGGCTACACCGGGCACTGATGCCCATATACAGATTGTTACACCAGCCACCGAGACCCCGATAGAGAGAGAGATTGCATAGACAGGACCTTTCTTTACCTCTCTCTATGTCTTATTATATTTTACTTTTGGATACTTTTAGTTGCATTTGAGGACAAATACTTTTTAATTCTGGTGGGGTAAGGCCCACACCTTTTGTGTTGGTAGTTGTGTTTTGTGTATATTTTTTGGTTCTTCTGCTTTAAAATTGTGTTTTATCAGTTTCTGTGGAAGATTGAGCTTATGGCTCCTTTTATTTTATATTGCAAAATGATTTTAACCCGTTCAAAATTTTTTGCCACCTCTTGTGTGATGAATGTGGTTGTTCTTTTGCAAAATTTAAGTCTCGGTCCCGATCAATACCGATGACTTGAATAGTGCTCTCAATCGAATGAACATGAATACGCGGCTACGATGAGGCCAAATGAAGTTACATAGAAAATATGTGAACTCTTTGCATCTCATTTTGACTAGCCTAGTATCGAATCGAGTCTCTTGTAATGACCGTTGCACACTAGCGAAAGTGTGGAGTCTTGTTTGACTTTAGTGTCGATGCCTGGAGTGTTGAGCTTACTTTGAAACATGCATGATAGATCCTATAATTTGCCTCGTTGGTCCAATCGTCTAAATAAGGCTATCTCTTGATATGATATTAGGCAACTTTACAGAATGTGAGCCAATTTTACATATACCTCTTTTGTGGATTATCTTGTGAGCATGTGTGAACCTCTGTTGAACACCCCTTGAGCCTTACCTTTCTTTGAAAGAAACTTGACTAAAACATGACCCTTCTTTGTCCATTACCCATAATCCTCTTGATTTGTTGTGAGTTGAATAGCCAACTTAGGCCAAAATCCTAAGTTGGGGGTGTGTTGAAAAGAAAAGGGAAAGTCCAGAAGTGCAAGGAAAGTCTCCTCTAACCTATGGTATTGAGAAAAATGGAACCCCTCCATATAAAAAAAAGAGGAAGAAGAAAAGAGAAAGAGAAAAAGAAAAGAAAAAGAATGAAAAAGAAAGTTGTGGAATAAAGTACCAAAGAAATGGGGTTTCCAAACAATCCATGGAAAGTGAATAATGGGATGACTCATGAGCACTAGCAAAAATGATGAAGGAAAAGGAAAGGAAGTGTTGTGAATACCGCATCTCATGAGGATAAAAGTCATTAAGCCTAAATGACCATACCTTTGCACTCAGCCCCATTACAAGCCTTAAAAAGACCTTTTTGATCTTGAGTGAGCTGAAACAAATGTCGATTGGAAAATACGGGCAAACCTATGGGTGAAAGCATGCATTGTTTTCATCTTTGTGAGTGTGAGTGTTGCATATGATTCCTGAACTTTAAATGATTAAATCATTATGTGCGAATATGGAATCATTCTTTCTATGAGGGCATTCGAACAATCAGTTGAGCTTGAACTTGCATTTGAGGAAAGTATTGTGAGCATGAGACTCTTTGATATTGGTGACTCACTACTTGAATATATAAGTGCACAATTTGTCTTTGCATAAATAAATTGAGTCTTGTTGTGTGCATTCATGATCGAATCTTGTGTAGCACTATTTAAGACACCCTTTTTGAACGGCTGAACTTGAGATTGCTTGAGGACAAGCAAAAGTTTAAGTTGAGTGTGTTGATGAGTCCACAAATTGGACTCATTTAGGGGTACATTTTAAAATAAATTGTGTCGTCAAATGCTTATTTTATCTCAATATCTGATAAAAAAAACCTTAAGTTTCAGGTATTTGAAGTTTGAAGGAAAGCATGGACACTACGTCGCAAAAAGGAGCAAAACAAGCCGAAAGAACGAAGAAATGAAGATCTTCGAATCGCCGAACCCATTCGGTGAATTGCCAACAAATCGAATAATCGCCTTTTGTTCCAGTGTGCTGAGCCCTGAAGGAAAGGAGAAAATCGGTGGTGAAAAAGAGCAGTTGGTGTTCCGCTGAACGACTCCGCGAAGCAGTGCTACATCACCCAATTATCCCGGACACAAAGATGTTGAAGGCAACTGATGAAAGACAACGAAGTAGACAAAGGAAGGATCACCGAATGCATCGGCAATTCCCACTTACGTCGCCGACAGATCCTTCATAGCACATTTTCTGAAAACTAAAAATACTAGTTCCATTTTTATTCTTAGGAGAGAATTTTCACCTTATTTTACCAAGTTTTTAGATTATTAAGTTTTAGACGGAGTTTTTGGAGATATTCTCTCTAAGTTTTGGAGAGGGTTTTAAAGAACTTGGAGCTTTCAAGGGTTTCATCTTCAAGAAATTGGACTTGGGTCTCTTGGATTCTTCACCTTTGGTTTGTTTTAAGACTTAATCTTGCATTCCCATTAATGGAAACTGATATTGGTATATGTCTTTATCTCTTTTACGTGAGTAGCTAAAATCCTAATTCTTGGGGTGTGATTTTGTGAATATGGGTTAGATTAGTTGTTGGGTCTTTCTTGTTGATAGCCTATTTTTAGTTTAAATGTGATTTTGTTTAGTGGTTGTGGATGAACTTAATGAGGTTGTAGTTGCAAATATAATCTCATATATGTGTTTTCGGCTTGCGAGAGAGAGATGTCATAAAACTAAGACCACTAAATTGATAGCCAGTGCCAGTGGGTCGACATGAGGTTCAGCTCGAGAGAGTGAACCCTATTCACGTGTCCACACACTCAGCTCGAGAGAGTGAGTGGGTTAAGGCGGAGGTTGTTCTTCATGCGGCAAGTGGGTGTCCTAGAGGAACCTGCATGAAACGGGGTAAGTTGCTCGAGAGAGAGCTTATCCCCCTTAAAGTCTAGCCTAGTCACAATTACTCTACGAGTTCTCTATCAAAAGCATGTACACAATGATTTAGTCTATCCCGTATTCCATTCACATACCAAGAATCCCCCTTTCATTTAATAGATCTCTTTATTTATTTCGCTGTTTTTACTTACTTGTGACAAAACCCCCATTTGATACGTGACGCTTGCATCATCCTTTTTAATTTGTTATTTTTTCATTCGCCAAAGTATTTAGCTACGATTAGCTTTAGCACTTTCGTACTCAACCATTAATTCTCACTCCCACTCCCTTGGGACTCCACCCGAACCTTTGGTTGGGTTACTAAACTATTGTACGAACGTAGACACTTGCATCAGAAGTTGTGTCTTGATTATGCAAACATCAATACCTAAATATGATTCTAATCCTGTTTGAAGCAGTATCCGGGTTGGAGAAAACTGGGCAAAAAGTTTAACATTCTCTACTAATGAAATAGATAATGTACATTCACTTGTAGGAATTTCATACTGAAATATGTAGTCTTTCAACTACTTATTTATGCTTCTCTAGGAACAAAACACATGGCTACTTGGATATGATACGATGTGATGACTAGACGTGAAAAAAGAGAGTTGGGGTATGACTCAAGTTGGATGACACTATCAATGTATGTTGTAAAACACTTCTAAGCTTATGAATTTACATTTACTTCTCACAAATATATATTAAGTAAAATGATCTTTTTCTATCTTCTTTTGGTAGGGCACATGAAAATATTCCTTCCAGGAGTGATTCTCTCTGTAAGCTATTATCATGTTTCTTCATTTGTAAGAGTAAATTTTATCATTTCACTGGTATATAATATAATAAATTATGTACCAATATTATTTTGGACATCCATATTCATAGGGGATACATTGATGGTAGAAGCACGTGGTACTACAAAGTGCATGTTTTAACACTTGGTTGTTTATCTAAACTTGAATTTCATATTTAAATTTTATCAAGTCAGGATTAGTATGATGTCTCTATTGTTAAAACTGAAATTTTGTTCTTTCGTCAAGTCCGTGTTCCATCCGACACGAATCCTCTCCATAACTAGTATAGTGGAGGTCTTACTTGTATTGCAATAATGAAAAAATCTACTGGGGCATTAACATCTTGATTTTGTTGTCTAATTTTGTGTCAACTCAGGCTAGAAAAAATAATCTTAAACTATAGAGAAAAAGATGCTAAGTGATAGTAGTATTTGGATGAATGCATGCTTATGCAATGTCCCTCTCCCTCAATACAATAATGATATCACAGAAGATAAATAAAATGATAAGGGAAAAAATGACCAAAAAAAAAACAAAGAGGACCAAACGATACATCTAATAAAGTGGGACTATGTCACTTTGGACAAGAAAATAGTAGCTTTAGGAATAAATATAACAAGTGTTACAAATTGTAGTTTACTCATGAAGTGGTTATGGACATATATTGTGAAATAAGAGGCACTTTGGAGAAGGATAGTTACAAAAGTGTGGGGTAAAACAATTTAATGGTGCATGAATACGTTAATGTACGCTTTGTTTCAGGTGATTGAAGAAAAATAGTATTCGAGCACAATAAGTGAAGAGGTCACCTACTTTTATTTAGAGTTCTTATGAAGTTAACTCCTTTACCATTCAAAGATGTTTGATATACTTGCCAATTAGTATTTTTGGATCCCTACGTGCTATAATAATTACACCCGGACTGAGGTAAGGTGACAGAATAACAATCAAAGTCTAAAAAAAACCAAAAAGAAGGCTGAACTATGAGAAGGGTTGATTTCAGATACTCTTAATTTCAAGTCCTTCAGGTACATTTTCATATACTTTTTCAGGCTCTTTAAATTTTGGCCCATTTTTCTTAAAAATGAATTATAGTATTCTATCTTGTGTACTGAGAATGGTACGTGACAGAATATGATGTTGCATTTTGTATTTAGTAGTTCTTGGATAATTAGTATTGGGATACAAAACTTGAAAACACTTCACCTCTAGATTCAACTTTAAAAAGTGATTTAGATTTCTTCTGTTATTTTTGTAGTATATAACTTCTATCATATTTAAATTAATGACAATTCTACGATTAAGAGGATGATCATAAAATAGGATGACCATTGAAGGATGAGAACAATTAGGTAATCTTGACTTTTATTAAATTACCTAATGGATATATTTGATTATGAGCTCAAATAAAGATCATTCAATATAACTAACTCTATTTTGAAATTTCCCCCACCATGTGGTTCGTTTCCTTAATGAGGTATTAAGTGCAATTATTTAACATGCATAATATCCCATGAAGAAGTTTCCACAGTTCTGTGATTGTACATATGGAATAGGCTTCACTTTAAAAGTTTGTTGTTCAGCTTTCGATTTATTGAATCGAAAAACTCAAGTCAGGAGTAGTAAACTAGATGAAAGGAGAGAAATGCAGTTATAATATGATTTTATCTGCAAAGAGACACTCAAATTTTTAATGTTACGGGCAAGGATAATGGCAAATTGGCTTTGACATATCATGTACTATGTCTTTCTGTGTCCTAATGTTTAATTTACTTAAACTAAGATTTTTTATTGTTTTATTAGATTCAGAAGCTATAATGCCCAAGTGCAATAATTTAGATAGCATCAATTGTTGAGCTTAGTGAAATAAACCACATACTAAAGTATATGATCTTTAGCAGGCCAAGAAAAAGAAATATATCGATAATGTTGCTTCCTCTCAAGGGTAGCAAAAGAGGAAAAACAATATGATTGAGACAACACATGTAATTTTATTTTTCTCTCTTTTTTATAGACTTAATTTTGTTAATACAAACAGAATTTCAAAGATAAATTCTCCTTCATGCTTACATACTATTTTACGTATCAAAAAAAAGAAGAACTTGTGTACCTAAATATATACCACTCCCTTGCAAATTTATCTGGAATGGATATTTTGGCTCCGTTTTTTCTAAGTTTTGCTGAGAGAGGACTTGAGCAAATTTGTGCCTTTATAAGGTGTTTTTAGCTTAGTTAAGAACATGTATAAAAAGTCAAGTCGGTAAAAATGAAAGTTCACTTGTAAAAGAACTACTTAACTTTCTTCTGTCTAAATATTATGTTTTTACAATCTTGATATAAATATTAAATTTCTGCAAACACTGAAATTGATATAGTTAACATGAACTTGTGTTGGTGTGTGTTCTTTTCAATATTTTTCAAGAACAACCAATGTAGTAATATATAGGCAAAGAAAAATAGATGTACAAAGAGTTGGAAGAGTTGATGTTCCGATGACTCATCAGATAGTGTAGAAATTGTAACACCGCTAAAATTTAAATGACAGACTGTAAAATCAAAATGTTCCTAACAATTTTTTGAGCATTCTCCTTTTTTTTTTCTCTCCTCTCAATATTTTTGGGTGCAAGTTGTATGCGTTGAATCAATATTTTAATGTCTTCTATTTTATTGACTATTTGATATTGTGTATAATCTGCAGATTGAATGAATATTCTAAGTTTCTAACTTAGTAGATAATCCTTCTTACTAATACATACACAAAAAAATAGTTCTTTGTAATTTGTGGTTTACGTAATTTTCAGTGACAATTATTATTTATGGAGAGTATATTTATTATGTTGGACCCGTGCTTAGCACGGGCCAAGCCCCTCTAGTAGTTTGCATACATGATTAATAATTGTCATACACATATATTATATATATTTTATGCATGCGTCAACTAATTTTAGTTTAATCATTGAGTGGAGAGTTATTTATATTTATTCTTTAAGGATTCTCAAAGCAGTTAATTATTAATGAATTCCTTGTCGGCTCTCTGTAAAATACCCGTTTATTCTAGGGTTTCCAAATACATCATTAGTTAAGTCGGTGATGAAAAATAACCAATCCACAATAGTAGTAAAAACCGCACCTCTCTATTTTATTTTTTTGCCCTACATCGCCACACCAAGGAATATGGGGACGTAAAAAAAGAAGGGGATGGGGTGGGGGGTCATATCAACTTGTTTCGATCTAGAATAATAAAAAAAAGATATAATATTAAAAATTGAATTAATATTAAATAATATATTTCTTTTAATAACAAAAGATAAATAATTGAGTCCTTGAATTTATTAATTTTAAAAATAACATTCCATTCTTTTCCAAATTCATCCATAACTTCTTTTGTTGAAAATTTTAAAATTTCATATACTTTTCCAATATTCATTTTCCTCTCTATAACTAGTTTAATTTTATTTCTTTAATTGTTATACCCAATGTTTTGTTATCATATTCATGCAATTCATGTGCGTATTTTACTTTCTCTGTTTCTATTTACCTGTCGTCTTCACTAAAATTAGATGTTCTTTAATACTCCCTCCGCCCACTTTCAATTGCCATGGTTTCCTTTTTAGAGTCAAACTATAAGAACTTTGACTAACATTTTACGATGTATTTTTTTCATCATATTGATATGAAAAAAAAGTAATTTATAGTACTTTTCATTTAATTTTTGAAAATCTAACTTTTTTTTTGAATATATCGAATTAATGTAATCTAATTTAACTTTGAAAATGAATTAGTCAAATTGAATTTTGAATAGCGCTACATGATAATTAAAAGTGGTCAAAGGGAGTACTTGTCATTTTACAAAATCAATACATACATGATAATATTCTTCCTAGTAGGGGAACCTTCACATATACTCACACCATTATTTTTAATGCCCATTGCCTCTTTTACAATCCTTTTTTTAACAATCGCCCAAATTTTCCAATTTTTCGTGTGTTATCCCATGGATTTGGCGCCCGGAGAATTCAAATTTTCTTTTCTCAAAACCACTTTATCAATATCTCCGTAATTAGTGGGGCACATACACTCACACCATTTTTAAGGCCCATTTCCGCATTGTCAAGCCTTATTTTAAGAATCACCCTAATTTTCCAATCTATCGTGTGTATTAGCCCATAGATCTGGTGCTCGGAACACCTAAGAACAAAATTCTCATAAAACTATATGTGGACCTCCGTAATTAGTTGGGGAACATTCACGTATACTCACACCATTTTTAACGCCCATTTCCGCATTTACAAGTCCATTTTTAAGAATCGCCCAAATTTTCCAATTTTTCGTGTGTATTAGCCCATAGATCTTGCGCTAGGAGCACAAAAAAATTTTTTATCAAAAAAATTTATGAGGACCTCCGTAATTAGTTTGGGAACCTCACGTATATTCACACCATTTTTTACAGCTCTTTTTCGCATTTACAAGCCCTTTTCTATGAATCGCCCGAATTCTCCAATTTTTCGTGTGTGTTAGCCCATTGATCTGGAGCTCAGAGCACCTAAAAAGTATTTCTCAAAAATATTTATGAGGACCTCCATAATGATTTGGGGAACCTTCACGTATACTCACACCATTTTTTAATGCCCATTTCAGCATTTACAACCCTTTTTTAAAGAATCGCCTGAATTGTCCTATTTTTCGTGTAGATAGCCCATGGATATGGCGCCCGGAGAATCCAAAATAAAATTAATTTCAAAAAGCTGTATGAGGACCTACTTAATGAGTTGGGGAACCTTCATGTATACTCACACCATTTTTTAACGCCCATTTCTGTAATCCCGAACCGTTGTTATTTATGAAGAACAAAAATTCGGGGAATTCTGGACCACTGTCCTGCCACAGTAGGCCAATTGCCGCTAGGGTGGTGCCGCCAAGGCGGGCTAAGTGGGAGCCATAGCGGGATAGGCGAGGCAGAACGTGAGTTAGGACAAATCCTACTTTCTCCATCTTCCTAAAACACCTAAATAAGTCATAAAACACCCTAAAAACCTCAGAAAAGCTACTCTAAGCTTGAGAAGGGAGGAGAAGGAGATTTCTAGCGTGAGTATGGGGAAATCATGTGGATTTTTGTACAAATCCACCGTTGCGAAGCCGGAAAACCCGAATCAAAGTCAAAACTCTATACAACTGCATGGTGCCCAAGTAGGCTAGGTTTTGACAATTAAGTAGTTATAAATTTGTGCTTACAACGTAATATATGTAAATCAGTGGTAGGGTTGTGTGTTGACCTTCGTGCACCTAGTAGTTCCATGAATAATCCCTAGAATTCAAAGTACGTGGATTTATGCCTTGTGAGGAGGAATCGATGAGTTGTTAGAAACCATAGAATTTCTATCATGGATAGAACTGGGTCAAGAATAAGGATATGAAATCAGGAGTGGAACTAGATTTATGAATGTATGCTACATCCGATTAATTGAAGTGATGAATTTGAGGAATTATGATTAATTGTGATTAAACCCTAATAAGAAACCCTAATGATGAACTAGGACTGAGTATGGTCAATTAGTATATATGTGATAGGGAGTGATGGTTGTGATTCTATGATTGTGTGATGTATGCTTGTTCTGGCTTCATTATGATACTTGTATAGGTATGAATGTTGCAATGTTGATCATACTTGTTCTAAATGAGATAGATGAAATATCATTGCCATGAAATCATGACTTAAATGTATGATCTTGATGATGTACTTGTGTTTGTGATTCTGGTGTGTGAATGGGATCGGATTGCCACGTTCCGGCATTACTAACTAGGATCGGATTGCCACGTTCCGGCATAACTAACTGGGATCGGATTGAATAATAGGATTGTATTATGTGACTATGGTGGGTAATGTGACGAGGAAGCAAGGGTATGACGTGAACGGGTAGCTGCATTGGCGGTGATTGTATTTGGGTTTTTTTTCTACGTGTTTTAGAATGGTTAACCCATGATCAAGAATTCGTTAAGTGGGTTGAGTTGTTAGGGGGTTAGTAATCAGGGTTCTAGTGTATATTGGAGGTGTTTCCAAGAAATAGTAAAGGTGGAGAAGGGAGTGGTTATTTCACAATCTTACTAGTTGGTTTCTTATGTTATGTGATGGGCATTAGGTTGACTGATGATGCCTACCAGTACATATGTTTTGTACTGATACTACTCTTGCTATATCTTTTTTGACATAGTCTGGATGCAGGATTGGTGACGTTACTTTAGGTGAAGACGAAGAATATATCCAGCAACTTCTATTTTTCCTTCATCATGGTAGGAGATGTGTCCTTTATTTTATTGTCCTGATTTACTGTTAGTAGATCTTGTACCTATTTAGACTAGATCCATGGGAGTTGTTAAAATACTTTACAAGTTAGCTAAAAGTGTGTCTCAGGATCTTAATTATAAAATCATATTATTTTATTTTCTTCTGTTTTATTAACAATTCTTCATGTTTAATTATCGGTGTAAGAGGGTTCTCCTACTTAAGTGGTAGTATGTAGGTGCCCGCACTGCCCGGTGGGTTGGGTCGTGATAATTGGTATCGGAGCCTAGGTTACCGGTATCCCATTCCAAGAACAAAATCTGGACTAGACTCCTATGGATTGGTGTGTTGACGTCCACATCTAATCTTCAAGAATCTAGGAAGCATTCTAGGAAATTGTTGTACTCATTCTCTCCTTTCGTGAGAAGTGTCGCTTGTGGTATGAGCTGATTCCAATTGGTATCTCTCGATCCCAATTGGTATCTTAACGAAGTGAACTAGACATCATGGATACGACTAAAGGGACACCAACAAGTTAATTGGAACTAGGAAGGTTCCAATTGGTATCAATCCTTAAGTACTGAAAAAAGGCATGGATGACCAGTAATGGTCATCTATGGAACGAACTAACTAATAAATTGTAATTTTCCATGTGTTGCATCTTGGAATCTGTGTTTGTGTTCTTCTTGTTGATTGAATTAACCGTGAATGTAAAGTTTCACTTGTTGAATGTGATGACGCGATTTCGTGTACTATAAATGTGTGTCAGAACCATGTTCTGTGATTGTGTTGGTCAATTTGATTTAAAAATATGAGAGTCATAAATATTGGGGTGTATCCTGGGGATGTGTGGATGTAGCATTGAATTAATGAGAACTAGTGAGATGTTATGTCTCTAAGATTGATTCGGATTAGTTAATGACTTTACTAGCCTAGAGATTCATCTTAGATTGTTTGGTTAAGTTGGAAACCTTGGGGAAATCATAGAAAAACGAAAAGAACCCAGAAATTATTAGCTTGGGTTCTGGTCCCGTCTGAACCGCTGGGGCGGGATAATTCCGCCATAGAGACACCGCTAGAGCGGGATTATTTTCGCCAGAGCGGGACAGGGTGAGGCAGAACCTCAACAAGCCTTCCTTGTTTTCTCGAAATTCGAAATTATCGACCCAATTAGGGTCCAAACAACCCCTACAATCCCAATAGTGTTCAACAACAGAAGTAATAGATTATAAACGCCTTAAGATTAAATAAAATATTGCATCAGACAGCAAAAACAAGCATCCATGTGCTACATAAACTTAGGAAGTCGAAAAAGAAAAATTAAGTTGTCCAAATTACAAGCCCAAGAGGGGCGAAAGGGAAGCCAATCAGGAACTCTCGAATTTGGTGGTGAGGTCCCCTGGGGGTATCACGCCGGCCTAGGCCTCATTTAGCATCGGGAACTGGGTAAAGTCCTTGGGATCTAGTTGAGGAATCTTCTTTCCAGGGGCAACACATGTAAATATGGCCTTGATAGTCTTCCACATCTAGATCATCAGACGATCCCTATCCACACCCTTCTCCCTCTCCTGGCGTAGCTAGCGACGGAGCATCTCAACCTCCAGAGCAGTGATGGGTGGAACCGGAGGGAAGTCGGCATAGGCACTCCCCATCCTTTTTCGCACAACCTCCAGATCCTCTTCGACCCGTGAACCTGAAAGTGGGTCATCATCATCTGAATTTGCAGTCGCCTTACTGCTGCTAGTCCTACCCATCCTCCTCATCTTGCACCTAGAAATAGAACTTGTCCTAACCAAAGGAGGGTGAAGGGGGGATCCATGGGAGGTACCTCATCAATATCAAATAGTGGCAGTCCCGCCCGCTTGCACAGAGCCTGATGAGACCAGGGAGGAATAACACCTTCTTGTTACCTCTATATACCATCTTCCACTCCAAAATGATCTTTTCCCCCACGTTTAGCTGTATGCCTTGTACGGCGCATGCCACCACCAATGCCCGGGGAAAGGTCACGTCACTACGTTTGCCCAACCGGTGGATCCTCCTAGTAACCAAGTGCAGCCACCTCTTAGCCTCAGGCGACCGATCTGTGCTAGTGATACCCTCTGTAGTAGCCCAGTAAATCTGATCCTAATGCGTGGGGGCAACCAATGTCTCCCTCAGCCACTCCAGGTCCATCTCCCGTAGCCTAGTCTCAAATTCATGGTTTGGGACCTCCGGTACCTCTAGGGCCTCATTAATAGCACTGGCATTCAGGGAGATGTCAACCCCCCCAAATGCAGATGACGGGACTAGGATCGTCCCAGCGGACGGTGGGCAAGATAGGATAGAACTCCCACACCCAATTAGCTCGACCGATAGGGGGAGCCTCGGTCAACGAAATCCACCCAAACGCTACCAGACAAGCATAGAAAGTTGGCTCCTTCTCCTTTTATCGGTGCAGCACAAAGCCCCTCTCACAGCAGAAACCCGTGTTCCGATAGTCATGATGCCTCTCTCGACTAGCAGCATCGGGAAACCAGATGAAGGGAAAGAGTTCCTCGTTTTGTCTTTCCATTTAGAAATCCTGCAATAAGTTGAATAAAAAATTAGAATGCGAAAATGTAGTTGGGGTAAGGCTAAAAAGTGGGAAATAAGAAAGAAAAGTTTGGTGAAAGGGTAAGGTCACTGCCTGGCGCATCCCGCCACAACGGCCATAATTCCGCCTTAGTGGGATTATGAAGGCCACCATAGAGTGATGAAGGCCGCTAGAGAGGCCTTCATCTACGAAGAAAACCAGGCGCGACAATGGCGTCAGTTCGTCCCAAAACCCCTGTTTTCGACAGAATTTGAGCATATAAGAGTTATTTAACTATCCTAGAACATAAATAAGCAATTATTTCAGAAAAATAACTTCTAAAAGATGCCTAAATCGAAGGTTTACTCCAAGGGAACCTTCAACTTCCCCCACCCATTTTTGTATTTTTTTACCCGTATTTTTATGAAATCCCTTTGCCTAGGACGTTGTGGGAACGTTGGAGATGTAAGGGAAGTAACCATGCTACGTTTATTATATCAATCTAGCAACCTAGATGAAATTCAAAATAACTACTCGGTAAACCGTGTTAAATTCGATCAATTAGCAGCATGCAATCATATTTAAGTAATCTACGGGAGTAAAGAGTGTAGGAATGAGATTTAACTTGAAATCGACGTTCAGACAAAGTGAGTTGAGAGGATTTTGGGTGAGTTGAGTAATGGAGAAATATGGGAAATGAGGAAAATTGCTCCTTATTCCCCCCTTTACTGTTTCCGATCTCCCACTCCAACAGGAGATCTCTCGGCACAGCGGCCCCACCTCAGCAGGAGTGTCTTGGTGGGCTGGACTATGTAATTTTAATTTCTTCGTTTCTTCATAAGTCACCTCGAATTTTCTTCTAGTCCTTGAGTATAGTACTTTACGTATAGCAGTCAGTTGGAAAGTCGCCATTCGTCGTGATTTTCGTGGTGGACCAATTCTTTTACGTAAAGGTAAATTGAAATAAGGCGCATGATATTCGTACACTGGTCTTTCGAGGATGAATGAGGAGTAAATTGGTATCTATTGTAATGACCTGAATCGTCTTTATTTAGGAGGAACAAAAATTCAAGGAATTCTGGACCACTGTACCGCCACAGTGGGCCAGCTGCCGCTAGGGCGCCGACGCCAAGGTGGGTTAAGTGGGTGCCATAGCGGGATAGGAGAGGCAGAACGTCAGTTATGAGAAATCCTACTTTCTCCATCTTCCTAAAACACCTGAATAAGTTGTAAAACACCCTATAAACCTCAAAAAAGCTACTCTAAGCTTGGGAAGGCAGGAAAAGGAGATTTCTAGCGTGAGGATGGGAAAATTTTGTGGATTCTTGGACAAATCCACCGTTGCGAAGCTGGAAAACCCAAATCGAAGTCAAAACTCCGTACAACTTCATGGCGCCCAGGTAGGCTAGGTTTATTCAATTAAGTAGTTATAAATTTGTGCTTACTATGTAATATATGTAAATCAATGGTAGGGTTGTGTGTTGACCTTCGTGCACCGAGTAGTTCCATGAATAATGCCTAGAATTCAAAGTACATGGGTTTATGCTTTGTGAGGAGGAATTGATGTGTTGTTACAAACCGTAGAATTCCTATCATGGATAGAATTGGGTCAAGAATAAGGATATGATATCAGGAGTGGAACTAGATTTATGAATGTACGCTACATCCGATAAATTAAAGTGATGAAATTGAGGAATTATGATGAATTGTGATTAAACCCTAATACGAAACCCTAATGATGAACTAGGGCCGAGTATGGTCAATTATTATATATGTGATAGGGATTGAGGAGTAATTCGTAGGTGATGGTTGTGATTCTATGATTGTGTGATATATGATTGTTCTTGCTTCATTATGATACTTGTATAGGTATGAATGTGGCAATGTTGATCATACTTGTTGTAAATGAGATAGTTGAAATATCATTGCCATGAAATCATGACTTAAATGTATGACCTTGATGATGTAGTTGTGTTTGTGATTGTGGTGTGTGAATGGTATCATATTACCACGTTCTAGCATAACTAACTTGGATCGGATTGCCACGTTCTGGCATAAATATGGGATCGGTTGCCACGTTCCGGCATGGTAATTGTTTGGGTTTGGGTTCCATGAGAGGACCAATGATGTGATATAAATGTGAGTTGTTCGTAGTTCGTGTACTTGTTGACAATATTTTATATGCTTGATATAAGTTTGTGAGTATAGTATTGTATTGGTTTGTATATGTACTTAGTGGACCCGTGTTATGACGATTTATAGTGGGTTATTCATGGGTTGTAATGGTGAGAGTAGAGATAGTGTATGTGAAGGAAAACGCTTGGATGGATTTGACCTTGGGGCAAAGAGATTGGGTTAGTTTTAAGAAAGTTTGAATTATTATATTATGTGACTATAGTGTGTAATGTGATGAGGAAGCAAGGGTATGACGTGAACGGGTAGCTGCATTGGCAGTGATTTTATTTGGGTATTTTTTTTCTACGTGTTTTAGAATGGTTAAACCATGATCAAGAGTTCATTAAGTGGGTTGAGTTATAAGGGGGTTAGTAATCAGGATGCTAGTGTATGTTGGAGGTGTTTCCAATAAAGAGTAAAGGTGGAGAAGTGAGTGGTTATTTCATGATCTTACTAGTGGGTTTCTTATGTTATGTGATGGGCGTCGGGTTGACCGATAATGCCTACCAGTATGTGTGTTTTGTACTGACACTACTCTTACTATATCTTTTTGGACATAGTTTGGATGCAGGATTGGTGACGTTACATTAGGTGAAGACAAAGAATATATCCAGCAGCTTCTATTTTTCATTCCACATGGTGGGAGCTGTGTCCTTTATTTTATTGTCCAGTTTTACTCTTAGTAGCTCTTGTACCTGTTTAGACTAGATCCATGGGAGTCGTTAAATTACTTTACAAGTTAGCTAAAAGTGTGTCTCGGGATCTTATTTATAAAATCATATTATTTTATTTTCTTCCATTTTATTAAGAATTTCGCATGCTTAATTATCAATGTAAGAGGGTTCTCCTACTTAAGTGGTATTATGTACGTGCCCGCACGGCGCGGTGGTTTGGGTCGTGACAATTTCTGCATTTACAAGCCTTTTATAAAGAATCACCCAAATTTTTCAATTTTTCGTGTGTATTATCCCATGGATTTGGCGCCCGTAGCACCCAAAATTGTTTTCTCAAAAAAACTTTATTGGGACCTCTGTAATGAGTTGGGTAACCTTCACATATATTCACAACATTTTTTTAACGCCCATTTCAGCATTTACAAGCCCTTTTTAAAGAATCACCCAAATTCCCCAATTTTTCGTGTGTATTAGCCCATGGATCTGGCGCCTGGAACACCCAAAAACAATTCTCAAAAATTATTATATGGACCTCCTTAATGAGTTGGTGAATCTTCACGTATACTCACACTATTTTTTAATGCCCATTTCTGCATTTACAATCCATTTTTAAAGAATTGCAAAATTTTCCGATTTTTCGTGTGTATTGGCCCATGGACCTGGCACTCATAGCACACAAAATTTTTTTATCAAAAAACTTTATGAGGACCTCCAAAATGAGTTGGCTAACCTTCATGTATACTCACACCATTTATTAATTCTTATTTCCACATTTAAAAGCCCTTTTTTAAGAATCCCTTAAATTCCCCGATTTTTTGTGTCTATTAGCTCATAGATCCGGCGCCCGGAGCACCAAAGATAAAAAAATTATGAGGACCTTCGTAATAAGTTGGGGAATCTTCACGTATACTCACACCATTTTTTAACGTCCATTTCCACATTTACAAGCCTTTTTTTAAGAATAGCCTAAATTTCCTGATTTTTCATGTTTATTAGCCCGTGGATCTGGCGCCTAGAGCACCTAAAAAAAATTCTCAAAAAAACTTATCCCTAATGAGTTGGGGAACATTCACATATACACACACCATTTTTAACACTATTTACGCATTTACAAGCCTTTTTTTTAAGAATTGCCCAAATTTCCCGATTTTTCATGTGTCACGGATCTGGCTCCCGGAGTACCCAAAAAAATATTCTCAATATTTGTGTGTTATACTATGATTATTTTGATGATATGACTTTTACTTGATTTTTTTTTTTTACGAAACCTTTACGGAACACTTTGTAGGGAGTTGTGGATTAGTAGGTACAATCTCACCTTTTTTGAGACATTTTAAGATATTTAGGGACTAATTTATAAGAATTATGCAATTTCCTCAATTTTGTATGTTCTAAACTTTCATAATATCCTTGATGTATAATAAAATATCACCTCCTCATCTTGGATTGGAGGACACACTTTGTTGCATATTTCAGTGGGATCACAAGCCTATTAAGCTTTCCAATATCATTGGAACTAGCTTCTTTTGAAAAGTGGCTTCTATGAGATTTTAACATCACTCTTTTAAAAAATTTGAAATCATAAATTCTAACAAGAGTATTCATAAGAAAAAAACATACCTACAAAGCTACATTAAGTGAATTCAAGAATTTGTATTTGCATTAGACCTATGTATATCGAAAGTCTAAATAAATCTAGCTACCAATTTATATACACTATATCACCAGAAGGTTATTTTAGATCACCAGATTATCTTTATGTGTTATAGCAGATAACATGTCATATTTTCTGAATTATAAATCACACATTTTTAAAAGGCTTATTTGGAAATATACTTGTGAGTGACCTAGTAGTATACAAAATTCTTTATACTAAATTTGAGACTGAAAGGATAATCAAATCTAACAAAAATATGCTAAATACTGTCAATTAAGGACACTCAATTTCTAAGAGTCAAAATTTAGAAGTCTCATAATCCCCCCCACCCCCCACCCCCCAACTCCCCAGAAAAGAAAAAAAATGTTCCAATACTAACCTTCATAATAAAGTTTTTTCTTAAATACACAGATAATATTAAGGATGATAGTAGCAAGATTTCACATAAATACACAAACAATATTAGATAAAATTCTCACGATAAGATTAATCAAGATAATGTTTCAATACTAACCTTCACAATAAAGTGAGATTTGTAATCTTAAAAATATAGGAAGTACTTGATATAACAATAACAACAACAATAAAAGATAATCTAATAATATAAGAATTCTTTATACTATTGACGAACATTAATTAAACTTCATTTCCCTGAAATGATCCAAAAAGTTCTTAAAAATGTGCTTCGGAAGTTACCGGAAACTTGTTTAGCTATATAAAAAAAAATCCGTTTCGTTTTTCGAAAATCCAACTTCATATTCTTGTTTAGGGGGTCAAATTGAGTGGGAAATGGGTCTAACCCAAATTTTAGAGCAACCGTATAAAAATCCAAAATTTCCAAGTGAAGCCTTTTTCGAGGGTCTACATTGGAGGATCATATCTCCTAGCAAACAAATAATTGGGTGGCTCATAACATATCCATGGAAAGCCCTTTGAGTTAGCTACCTAACGCACTTCGTTTCACCTCATTCAGAGTTCGGAAGAAGAAGTTATGCCCATTTTCGTAAAATCTGTCCGGCAGGAAATGCAAATTTCCAGTGACCGAAATTACTGTTCACCCGCCTCATTTTTTTTTCTAAGTGTTGGACCATTTTTCCAAAGGGCATATGTTATTTCCTATATACCATTAGTTCAATTCCCATCTCTAAAACATTTCCCAAAACACCTCTCCCATACTTAGACACATTTTCTCTCAAGTTCTCTCAAGAACCCTAATCCAAAACCTTCCTCAAGATTGAAGAGACTCTTGCTCCAAGTTCCAAGCTTCCATTGAAGACACTCTCAAGACCTTCATAAGAACTCAAGGTATGTGGTGTTGAACTCATGGGTCCTTCCACCCATAGTGCCTAGACTCTATTCTACTCACTAATTCATGGTTTAAGTTAAGATTCATAAATTAGTCTTGTTCTTTGTAATAATTTCCTGCACATTGAATTTTAAACATGAAAAGTGATTGTTTTGAGCATGTTGTGACTCTAGAACTTGAATCTAAATTTGGAATGGATGTGGAGATTTTCATGTGGTATTGTGGGTGTTAAAAGGTGTTGTTGTAGGTTGTTCACTGGTTTGGCTGCATAATTACTACCCTATTTTCCATGCTCTTTGATTCCATTACATGCCTTCAAGGTGTTTGACAAAATGTCCAACTATGGAGAATTGATGAATCGATGCTTTAAAGCTTGAGTTATGAGATGTATGGCAATCCAGAGATGTGTTGATGACAAACTAAGCTTGTGTATATGTTCATTCCATACGTGAGATTGCATTAGAGCCTAATGGGAATTTCCTATATAAAGTGTTGCATGACCATGCCCGGTCCGGGGGAAAAGAACCGGACAACCATGTGAGAGGTTTATATCTCACCACCTAGGATGCTTGGGGTGTGACCAACATCAACCATGTGAGAGGTTTATATCTCACCACCTAGGATGCTTGGGGTGTGACCAACATCAACCATGTGAGAGGTTTATATCTCACCACCTAGGATGCTTGGGGTGTGACCAACATCAACCATGTGAGGGGTTTATACCTTGCCACCAGGGTGTCCGGGTGTGAACGGCATCCCCCATCCTAAGTTGGGGTTATAGATTGGTTGGATCATGCATACACATATGATATCTACTATTAGTATAGATTTACTTAAACATGTTTTGACTTCACTTTGATCATGCATCCTCATATTGTTATTCATAATGCCTATGAAACTATTTCTTGTATTTCGATTGTGTCCTTGTCTATTGTTGTGTTGCACCCCGCATACTTAGTACATTCCAAGTACTAACGCATATTTTGCCTACATGATGTCACCATGTAGGGACCGGAGCTACTCTTGATCCTTCTCTCCATTCACGTGGCTAGTACGGTGCTTATCCGAGTTTGTTGGTGAGTCCTCAATGATTCGAGGGCTATGTTATGTTTCCTACTCCTATGTTTTGAGACTTTAGCTTGCAATTGTATTTTGACTATGAGGGGAGCCGGTAGTATGTCATGGCCCCCGTCCTATCTATGTATGTAGAGGTGTGCGTTGGACAAGTATTTTGTAAATGAGCTTGACTCTTGTTCTATGATGTCATTTTGAAATGGTTTGCCCTTAGTCCCTATTTCCCGTTAATTAATGTTGATTGTACTTCCGCGACCGATGAAGTGTGATGACAAGTTTGAGAGGCTTGTTTGGGGTTCCTTCGGGTTCCTCATTCGCCATGTCACGTCTAGGCCCTAGGCTTGGGTCGTGACAAGCTTGGTATCAGAGCACTAGGTTGTTAAATCCTCGGAGTCCAACACACCGCGTTGAGTAGAGTCCTAATCATGGTTGTGAAGCGCGCCACGACTATGAATGGGAGGCTACAAAACGTTTTAGGAAAGGTTTCCCTTCTTCATGTTCTATGTCGTGCTTAGAGTGCGATAAGGTGATTCCTCCCTAACGCTTGTTCTTTGGATTGCTAGATCATCATGCCAAACATGAGGGGAAGACGGGCCCGATCACCGGAAGAGCCACCCACCAATGGTGAGCTCCGTGATGCACTCACCATGCTTGCACAAGTGGTAGCTAACCAAGTGCAACAAGGAGCCCAAGCTCCTCGAACTACCACCCCGGGGGAAAGGGTGAGAGATTTCATGAGGATGAACCCTCCGGTCTTCCATGGTTCAAAGGTGGATGAGGACCCGCAAGAGTTCATCGATGAGGTATGCAAAATCTTGACCATTATGGATGTTGGTGCTTGTGAGAAGGCGGAATTGGCGGCCTACCAACTCAAGGGGGTTGCTCAAATTTGGTTTGATCAATGGAAGGGTGAGAAAGGTAATGGCTATGTGGTGTTGTGGGAGGAGTTTAAACTTGCTTTCCTTAATAGGTTCTTCCCTCTTGAGCTTAGGGAGGCAAAGTTGGTGGAGTTCATGAACTTGAAGCAAGGAGCTATGAGTGTGAGGGAGTATGCCCTCAAATTTGTCCAACTCTCCAAGTATGCACCTCACTTGGTGGCCGACTCTAGGTCGAGGATGAACAAATTTGTGATGGGTGTATCCGACTTGGTTAGTGAGGAGTGTCGGTCCGCTATGCTCATTGGAGATATGGATTTGTCTCGGTTGATGACTTATGCCGAGCAAATGGAGGAGGAGAAATTGAGGAAGAGAAGGGGGCACGAGGCCAAGAGGGCCCGATTGGAGAATAGGTTCCCTAAGGGTGCTAGATTTCATCAAGGCCGAGGAAACCCTCATGTCAACCGGGGATTTGCTATCAATGTTCCTAGACCTCAAGGGGGAGGTGAAGTGGGTTCTATGGATGTATGCCCTAAGTGTGGGAGGAAGCATGGTGGTCCTTGCATGAAGGGTTCGGGTGCTTGCTTTGAATGTGGAGAAGTGGGTCATAAGAGGTTTGAATGTCCCAAGATCCGCAACAAGGTCCGAAGTGCTAACACTACTCCTTTGGGTAGAGGTGCTTCTCAAAGTGGTGCCCCAAGGGACAATCGATTTTATGCTTTGCATGGTAGACAAGGTGTTAATGAGACTCCGGATGTGGTGACCGGTATGTTGCAAATCTTTGATCTTGATGTTTATACTTTGATTGATCCGGGTGCCACCCTTTCCTTTGTTACCCCCTTAGTTGCTAGAAAATTTCATGTCGAGTCGGAATTGTTGCATGAGTCATATGAAGTATCCACTCCCATTGGTGTCTCTATTGTTGCTAGAAAAGTGTATAGAAATTGTCCGGTTTGCATATTAAATAAGTTGTTGCCTTGTGATCTTGTTGAGTTGAACATGGTGGATTTTGATGTTATTCTTGGGATGGATTGGTTGCATGCATATTATGCTTCTATTGATTGTAGGACTCGTAAAGTCAAGTTCCGATTTCCTAATGAACCCGTCCTTGAGTGGGAGAGCCGGGATGTTGTGGTGAAGGGGAAATTCATTTCTTGCATTAAAGCCCATAGGTTGATTTCCAAAGGGTGCTTGTACCATATTGTGAGAGTCAATGATGTGGAGTCTAAAGTCCCTCCTATTGAGTCTATTCCGGTTGTTAATGAGTTTCTAGATGTCTTCCCAGAAGACCTTCCCGGTGTCCCTCCCGAAAGGGAGATAGATCTTGGTATAGACCTCCTTCCCGATACTCAACCTATTTCTATCCCCCCTTACCGTATGGCCCCGGCGGAGTTGAAAGAGTTGAAAGAGCAATTAAAAGATTTGTTAGAGAAGGGGTTTATTAGACCTAGTCATTCTCCCTGGGGTGCTCCGGTTTTGTTTGTGAAGAAGAAAGATGGGTCTCTTAGAATGTGTATTGATTATCGACAACTTAATAGGGTCACCGTCAAGAATAGGTATCCTCTTCCAAGGATTGACGATTTATTTGACCAATTGCATGGGGCTAGTCACTTCTCTAAGATTGATCTTCGGTCAGGGTATCATCAAGTGAAGGTGAGGGAGTGTGATATTCTCAAGACGGCCTTTCGTACTAGGTATGGGCACTATGAGTTTGTGGTGATGTCTTTCGGGTTGACTAATGCTCCGGCTCTCTTTATGGATTTGATGAATAGGGTTTTCAAACCCTACCTTGATTCTTTTGTGGTGGTGTTTATAGATGACATCTTGATCTATTCTCGGGGTGAGGAAGAGCACAAGGGTCACTTGAGGGTTGTACTCCAAAGATTGAGGGAAGAGAAGTTGTACGCTAAATATGAAAAGTGTGAGTTTTGGTTGAAGGAAGTTGCTTTCCTAGGCCATGTGGTGTCGGGGGATGGTATTAAGGTGGATCCTAAGAAGACCGATGTTATTAGGAATTGGCCTAGACCTTTGACCCCGTCGGATATAAGGAGTTTCTTGGGTTTAGCGGGTTATTATAGGAGATTTGTGGAAGGGTTTTCTTCTCTTGCTTCTCCTATGACTAAGTTGACTCAAAAGAAGGCTAAATTTGTGTGGTCGGATGAGTGTGAGGAAAGCTTCCAAACTTTGAAAGAAAGGCTTGTGTCCGCTCCTATTTTGTCACTTCCGGATGGGTTAGAAGGTTTTGTTGTTTATTGTGATGCTTCCCGTATTGGTTTGGGTTGTGTGTTGATGCAAAGTGGTAAGGTTATAGCCTATGCTTCTAGGCAACTTAAGGTTCATGAAAAAAATTACCCAACCCATGATCTTGAATTGGCCGCCGTGGTTTTTGCTTTAAAGATTTGGCGTCATTATTTGTATGGGGTGCATGTTGATATCTTCACCGACCATAAGAATCTCCAATATGTGTTCACGCAAAAAGATCTTAACTTGAGACAAAGGAGGTGGTTAGAATTCCTTAAGGATTATGATATGAGTGTTCACTATCATCCGGGGAAAGCTAATGTGGTGGCGGATGCATTGAGTAGAGTGTCCATGGGTAGCTTGGCTCATGTGGAGGAAGGTAGTAAAGAGTTGGCTAAGGAGGTCCATCGGTTGGCCAAATTGGGAGTTAGGTTAGAAGGGGTGGATAGTGGAGGAGTAGTTGTTGTTGATGGTTCAAGGTCTTCCTTGGTTGATGAGGTGATAGTCAAGCAAGATCTTGATCCTTCTTTGGTAGAATTAAAGGCTTCGGTGAGTAGTGGTAAGGTGGAGGTTTTCTCCCAAGGGGGAGATGGTGCCCTTAGGTACCAAGGTAGATTATGTGTTCCTTGTGTGGATGGTGTGAGGGAAAGAATCCTTGATGAGGCTCATAATTCTTTTTATTCTATTCATCCGGGGTCAACAAAGATGTATAGAGACTTGAGGGATGTGTATTGGTGGGGCGGTATGAAGAAGGACATTGCAAAATTTGTTTCGGGTTGCCATAGTTGTCAACAAGTCAAGGCCGAACATCAAAGGCCGGGTGGCCTAACTCAAGACATTGAGATACCTACTTGGAAGTGGGAAGAAATCAACATGGATTTTGTAGTGGGCTTACCCAAGGCTAGAAGAGGCTTTGATTCGGTTTGGGTGGTGGTTGATCGGATGACAAAGTCGGCTCATTTCCTACCGGTTAAAACTACTTACGGGGCTGAAGAGTATGCCAAGTTGTACATTCATGAATTGGTAAGGTTGCATGGGATTCCTTTGTCTATCATCTCGGATCGTGGTGCCCAATTCACTTCTCACTTTTGGAAGTCATTCCAAAGGGGTCTTGGTACAAAGGTAAAGCTTAGCACGGCCTTCCACCCTCAAACGGATGGCCAAGCCGAAAGAACAATTCAAACCTTGGAGGATATGCTTAGAGCTTGTGTATTGGAGTTGAAAGGTAGTTGGGATGATCATCTTCCTTTGATTGAATTTGCATACAACAATAGTTATCATTCTAGTATCGGTATGGCTCCTTTTGAGGCACTTTATGGTAGACGGTGTAGGTCACCGGTTGGGTGGTTTGAAGTTGGAGAGGTGGCCTTGTTGGGTCCGGATCTGGTCATGGATGCTCTTGAGAAGGTAAGGATGATTAGGGAGAGGTTGAAAACAGCCCAAAGTCGTCAAAAGTCTTATGCCGATGTGAGGAGACGGGATCTTGAATTCAAAGTGGGTGATTGGGTTTATTTGAAAGTTTCTCCAATGAAAGGTGTGGTTCGTTTTGGTAAGAAGGGGAAATTAAGTCCTAGGTATGTCGGTCCTTATGAGATAATAAGAAGGGTTGGTAAAGTAGCCTATGAGTTGGGGTTGCCCAAGGAGATGGAATTAGTTCATCCGGTATTCCATGTATCGATGTTGAGGAAATGTGTTGGTGATCCTAACGCTATTGTACCTCTTGAGGTTGTGGGTGTTGTAGAAGATAATTTGACGTATGAAGAAGTCCCGGTTCAGATCTTAGATAGACAAGTTAAAAGGTTGAGGAACAAAGAAGTGGCGTCCGTTAAGGTGCTTTGGAGAAATCAACAAGTGGAGAGTGCTACTTGGGAGGCCGAAGCGGACATGCAAAGACGTTATCCTTATCTATTCAACTCCACTCAAGCCTAAGGTATTAAATCAAGTCCTTTGTACTCCATTGAGTCTTACATTTCAGCCCCTGAATCATTAATGTGCATATATGTTTAAATTGATGAGTTATGGATGCTTTACACTAAGTTTTGAAATCTTGAAGTGATGTTTAAATAAAATTTTTGCATTCATGTTGGGGCTGATATGTTCTTACTAAGTCTTGCCTTGTACGTCTCTTCCACATTCGGGGACGAATGTTCCCAAGGGGGAGATATTGAAATGACCCAAAAAGTTCTTAAAAATGTGCTTCGGAAGTTACCGGAAACTTGTTTAGCTATATCAAAAAAAAATCCGTTTCGTTTTTCGAAAATCCGACTTCATATTCTTGTTTAGGGGGTCAAATTGAGTGGGAAATGGGTCTAACCCAAATTTTAGAGCAACCGTATCAAAATCCGAAATTTCCAAGTGAAGCCTTTTTCGAGGGTCTACTTTGGAGGGTCATATCTCCTAGCACACAAATAATTGGGTGGCCCATAACATATCCATGGAAAGCCCTTTGAGTTAGCTACCTAACGCACTTCGTTTCACCTCATTCGGAGTTCGGACGAAGAAGTTATGCCCATTTTCGTAAAATCTGTCCGGCAGGAAATGCAATTTCCAGTGAGCGTTTTTACTGTTCACCCGCCTCATTTTTTTTTCTAAGTGTTGGACCATTTTTCCAAAGGGCATATGTTATTTCCTATATACCATTAGTTCAATTCCCATCTCTAAAACATTTCCCAAAACACCTCTCCCATACTTAGACACATTTTCTCTCAAGTTCTCTCAAGAACCCTAATCCAAAACCTTCCTCAAGATTGAAGAGACTCTTGCTCCAAGTTCCAAGCTTCCATTGAAGACACTCTCAAGACCTTCATAAGAACTCAAGGTATGTGGTGTTGAACTCATGGGTCCTTCCACCCATAGTGCCTAGACTCTATTCTACTCACTAATTCATGGTTTAAGTTAAGATTCATAAATTAGTCTTGTTCTTTGTAATAATTTCCTGCACATTGAATTTTAAACATGAAAAGTGATTGTTTTGAGCATGTTGTGACTCTAGAACTTGAATCTAAATTTGGAATGGATGTGGAGATTTTCATGTGGTATTGTGGGTGTTAAAAGGTGTTGTTGTAGGTTGTTCACTGGTTTGGCTGCATAATTACTACCCTATTTTCCATGCTCTTTGATTCCATTACATGCCTTCAAGGTGTTTGACAAAATGTCCAACTATGGAGAATTGATGAATCGATGCTTTAAAGCTTGAGTTATGAGATGTATGGCAATCCAGAGATGTGTTGATGACAAACTAAGCTTGTGTATATGTTCATTCCATACGTGAGATTGCATTAGAGCCTAATGGGAATTTCCTATATAAAGTGTTGCATGACCATGCCCGGTCCGGGGGAAAAGAACCGGACAACCATGTGAGAGGTTTATATCTCACCACCTAGGATGCTTGGGGTGTGACCAACATCAACCATGTGAGAGGTTTATATCTCACCACCTAGGATGCTTGGGGTGTGACCAACATCAACCATGTGAGGGGTTTATACCTTGCCACCAGGGTGTCCGGGTGTGAACGGCATCCCCCATCCTAAGTTGGGGTTATAGATTGGTTGGATCATGCATACACATATGATATCTACTATTAGTATAGATTTACTTAAACATGTTTTGACTTCACTTTGATCATGCATCCTCATATTGTTATTCATAATGCCTATGAAACTATTTCTTGTATTTCGATTGTGTCCTTGTCTATTGTTGTGTTGCACCCCGCATACTTAGTACATTCCAAGTACTAACGCATAGTTTGCCTAAATGATGTCACCATGTAGGGACCGGAGCTACTCTTGATCCTTCTCTCCATTCACGTGGCTAGTAGGGTGCTTATACGAGTTTGTTGGTGAGTCCTCAATGATTCAAGGGCTATGTTATGTTTCCTACTCCTATGTTTTGAGACTTTAGCTTGCAATTGTATTTTAACTATGAGGGGAGCCGGTAGTATGTCATGGCCCCCGTCCTATCTATGTATGTAGAGATGTGCGTTGGACAAGTGTTTTGTAAATGAGTTTGACTCTTGTTCTATGATGTCATTTTGAAATGGTTTGCCCTTAGTCCCTATTTCCCGTTAATTAATGTTGAATGTACTTCCGCGACCGATGAAGTGTGATGACAAGTTTGAGAGGCTTGTTTGGGGTCCCTTCGGGTTCCTCATTCGCCATGTCACATCTAGGCCCTAGGCTTGGGTCGTGGCATTCCCCCTTTTGTCTTAGTCCATCCTATTTGCTTTCCAAAAATAAAAATAGGTGTCAAAGCAACATCAACATCAACAACATCATGATTGAGTACTAAATTCATTGACAAACCTTCCACATTCTTCACCACATCAATCACAAAGGTATTGCAAATCTCATTTGTTCCATTATTGGATTCACACAAGTTGAAAACAATTGTATCCCTGGCTCTTAATGTTTTGGCGTTCACAAATTTATGCCAACCCTTTGTAAAGATGAATATTTTACTACTTTGGCAGTAAAAAAACCTAAACTTCCATGACTTTCTTGATCTATCGTAGAACTTCATCTCCTTTGTATGCTTGATGTGAGAGAAATACTCTATAGTATATCTCCTAGGTATCACAAACATATTATTTCCAATAGCACTCTGAGTAAGTACTTCCTGAAAAAATTGCTTAAATGAAGATTCAGTGTTACCCTGTAAACAATATTGAAATCTTGACCTTTAATACGATGATTTTTTGAAAAAGAAAACATAAAATGTTATACTGGTATGATCCCTAAGTAATGTTGGAATTTCATACTCCATCTGTTAAATATTTTCTACTTTGATTTCTACTTTTACTTGTTATTTTTCACAAATCAAGAAAGGACAATTTTTTTCTTATTATACCCTCAATTTATTAATATTGAGTTAATATCTTTGAAAAATGTAATGAGTAAATATATTTGAGACCCTATCAATTAATGGGGGTAAAATTGTAAACTTAGTATATCAATCATTATTTTCTTAACAGGTGGGCCAAGACAAAAATTAACAAGTAAATCTTAGCAGAGGGAGTATTTTAAGGAGGCAACCATGTTTTCTGTAGATACCATTGTAGGTGACCTAATAGCATACAAAATCCCTACACTTGTGATGTATACAAGTTAAATTCTTATGAATTTGAACTTTTTGGGGATTGTTATCAAGAAAATCTCCAGTGTGACATGCAATATCAACAACAACATGCATATCCAGCATAACCTACAAGTGAAGTGTGATACGAGGAGTGTGTACACATACCTTAGTGCACTGACCGGTATGTTCGTCCAGAACACCTTTCATGAGTCTTGAATGAGAAATATTATTACTTTCACCTTCCATGTTGAATTCTGAAAAAATTAAAAAACAAATAGGAAACCTTAAGAAAATATTATAGATTGACAAGTACAAGTTCATATGTTTAAATTTATGTATAAAGTATACAAACCCCAACAATTTGAGTGCTAATTACATCCTATTCCGAAAGTTTTTCAAAATTATAATAATTTCAGTTTTTTCAAAGTTTATATCCGGATGTTATAAGAGAGAAGTAAAAAATAGATTTTTGTAATTTATTCATATGGTAAAAATTTTTTAGAGATTATGTTATCTTAATTTGTGTAATTACATAATTTTCCCTAAGTTTATTGTTTAGACACAAAGACCAAAAAGTAAAAATAATAATAATATTAAAAAAGAACAACAACAACACAGTTGGTCTCACTCAATCAATATTTATTATTTCATAAAGTCACTTTTTCTATTGATTTCAATTTTTTTTCTACAAGGAAAATGATTTTATGAGTAGTAAGAACTATTAGTTGATTGAGACCATCTGAGAGATCAATTCAACTTTTTTCTAAATGCTACTTTCTTTTTCTTTTCAGATTTTATAAAATTTATGTCTAAACGTCCACTAAAATAAAATACTTTTTCATCAGATCTTCTAAGGTCCTCATTCTTTTACAAGTATAAAAAACAAGAGTTTTCATATAAAGATTTAAACAAGAATATTTTTTTTAATTAAAATAAATAGAAACAAAAATGCACGTGAAAAATTATTAGGAGAATGAAAAAAAAAAACTGATTATCTCAAGTATTAACAGCAAAAGTTATGCAATTTTCAACAAAATCACAAAATTATTATTGCTATGATAGACTCAAAAGACCAGCATCTATATGTCCTTTTATATAATTGTACCATGTAGATTGTAGTTAATTATAATTATTAATTAATTAATTCAAAATATTATTTCAATTTAATGTAAATTTCAAATTTGTAGATAAATAGTTTTGACTTGACACACCGGAGCAATAATTTATAAAATGACAATTTTACTATATTACCATTTACATATAATAAATTTAATATTTTTTAAAGTAATATAAAATGACAATAATTAATAATAAAGACAAAATATAAATCAAATGAGAAATTATCTCTTTATTTATTAAATTAGTCGAGTAAAAGTGAATATTTAATAACAAAAGTTTTAATTGATTTCAAGATACTAAGATCTCGTTTGACAATACATTTTGAAACTTAAAGTTGTGTTTGGACATTCTTTTTAATTGGAAAAAATGTGCGTGAAAGTGAATTTCTCCTAAAAACTATTTTAGACCATTTTTTGGAACTTAAATTTTTTTAAAGACAAATTTTTAAAATCTTATCCATACTATATGGTCAAAAGAATATCTAATGATATATTTTAAAATTTTGATTTAAAATATATGGTCAAATAGATATTTAATGATATGGTTTTAAAATTAGATCTGGTCAAATGCTAGCTAAATATTAGAAAAATAAATTATATAAGCAAAAAACTTAATTGACTTTAAAATTGTAGATATAATTGGCTTTCTCCATAATTCAAATTCATAGTTAATTTGAAAATTTTAGATATTATAAAAAAATATTTTAATTACAATCTTTTTTAATTTATTTATTTTTTTAAATAAAAACATACAAAAATCGATCAACATATTTTGTGTTGAAAAGAACATTCTTTTTTAATCTTAGGATGGAATACATGTCTCTAAATTGGGGAAATCTTTCAAGGTTATGACCTAATTAGGTTTTAATCAATCATTAATCAAATATTTACAATTAGGGGGTTTACGATTTAGATAAAAATTGATTCAATTCGAAAACTTGAATCAAATTGACTTTTATTTGGTTTTTACATTTTTAAAAATCAATAATATTTGATTGTTTTTTTATTTTGTTAACATTTTTTTGAAGAAATAATCTAATTGAACTGACAAATTATATACATATTTTTTTATAAGTATATATACATAATATATTATTTTATCAATAACTTTTAAGCGAAAAATGTAGCACTCTAATGAAAAAGACTAATGTATGATGCGTCGCTTCTTCTATTTGTGATATTAAATTCATATTCACGTTGAAACACTTGATACCTATATAAGATCATGACTAACTTCAGATTCAAGTCGGAACACTCCCGAACAAAGGAGACTCTATACCCAAGAGGAATCGAACCTACGACCTCTTGATTAAGGATGAATGAGTACTTATCACTGCACCACAAACCCTTATTAATCAAAAACTTTGTATCATAACATGAATATATAACACATAGACATGAACTTATATTGGAAGGACAAATATGTCACTTACCTTACAAATTTATTGTTTACCTTTTGTTTACCCTTATTAATAAGTAACAGTTGGGCTGAACGAACACTGCTATCAGTTATTGTACCAATAGTTCTGTGAATGGTACATTATATTGGGCCCATTTGTTATTACGTGTTCTTTTTTAAGCCGACCACGCATATTGATTTCTGTTCATCTTCTATGTCCCAACTTTTGAGAAAGAGTTGCTCAGTAATTGTTCATCTTCTAGGAAGGCCTTGCATGCTCGGTGGGACTTTAGTCATCTCTGTACCCACTGCCTCTTCCATTCCTTTTTTTTCCCATCTTTTATTTTCTTTCATGTTTTTTGTTTCTTAACTAGCTTTATTCTATCTTCTTCTTTTAATCGTTGATGGTTAGATTTTTTTTCACTGCCCAGAAAAATTTAGAGATATCTAATGGGCATCTGCATCTCTGATTTGTTTTATTTTAGGTCTAGCCTATAAGCATGGGATGAACACTGCATCATTTAATAGTACAAAAGCTTACGTGATTAATTTTGTCGCTATTATCTCATTACTGCATAAAAAAATCGTTCTGGCTTCTTTTCAATTCGTTCCACACTTCCTAATTTGGCATACAATGGCATTTTTAGGTTAAATCTATGAGTATCATCGGAAGGAGATGGCAGCAAAGTAACAAATTATAGTGGCTCTTGTACAATTTATTAATGTTACAGATTCATGAACTATTGAGAAGTACTTCAAGTGCATGTGTTGATTTAATTTTTGTTGTTGAAATTCTTTTTTGTAAAGGCTTGACCTTTTTTATGGGTCTTCAGCTTCTTCAAATGCTTACAACAAATACTTTATAACCTTGGCTGTGCAAAGTAAATCTTTTACTCAGATGTCATAGACATATTAGTTACTATTTTTCCTACTCCTTTGATTTGTTTTATCAACGAGGATAGTATCCTTCAAATTTGATGCTTATGCCTTTTTGCTTATTTTCACTACAGATATAATTTGTTGTTGCTCTTTTAAATAAAGTGAACAAGCAAGAAGAATTTCCGGTGCTGGCTCTATCTGAGGCAATTTCCCCACATCTATGACACTTGCCAATTTTAGCGAATTGGAAACAGTCAGATTGCAAGTTTGTGACATTTCCAACAAGTTAAAAATACATTTCATAATTAGAAAACACTTTGTTTGCTATGCCCTTATGATGTTTGATGAAATGTCTTACTCATCTTGTTTGACATTAACTTATGGTCCTATATGTCATATCTTGAGAGTTTTAGTACTTGAGACAATATTTTGTTATGTTGATGTGCTTATTAATAAGAATGTCTTCATATAGGGTACAAAAGCATTTTGACCCGATTGAAGTGCAATTATAAGGTGAGAACTATGCATAATAACTTGGTAATCATTTCACACATTATATCATTGATGACACGTTATGGAATAGAAAATGCTAGTCAGTGGAGATACCTAAATATGGTTCTGCTCATGTTTGAAGCAGTATCCGGGTTAGAGAAAACTGGGCAAAAAGATTGACATTCTCTACTAAAGAAATAGATAATGTACATTCACTTGTAGGAATTTCATTGTGAAATATGTAGTCTTTCAACTACTTATTTAGGCTTCTCTAGGAACAAAACACATGGCTACCTGGATATGAAACGATGTGATGACTAGACGTGAAAAAATGATAAGGGAAAAAAATAAAAGAGAACCAAACGATACATCTAATAAAGTGGGACTGTCACTTTGGACAAGAAAATAGTAGCTTTAGGAATAAATATAACAAGTGTTACAAATTGTAGTTTACTCATGAAGTGGTTATGGACATATATTGTGAAATAAGAGGCACTTTGGAGAAGGATAGTTACAAAAGTGTGGGGTAAAACAATTTAATGGTGCATGAATACGTTAATGTATGCTTTGTTTTAGTTGATTGAAGAAAAAGAGTATTCGAGCACAATAACTGAAGAGGTCACCTACTTTTATTTTGAGTTCTTATGAAGTTAACTCCTTTACCATTCAAAGATGTTTGATATACTTGCAAATTAGTACTTTTGGATTCCTACTTGCTATAATAATTACACCCGGACTGAGGTAAGGTGACAGAATAACAATCAAAGTCTAAAAAAAGAACAACAAGCAGGCTGAACTATGAGAAGGGTTGAATGCAGATACTCTTAATTTCAAGTCCTTCATGTACATTTTCACATACTTTTGTAGGGTCTTTAAATTTTGGCCCCTTTTTCTTAAAAATGTATTATAGTGTTCTGTCTTTTGTACTGAGAATGGTACATGATAGAATATGATGTTGCATTTTGTATTTAATAATTCATAGATAATTAGTATTGGGATACAAAACTTGAAAACACTTCATCTCTAGACTCAACTTTAATAAGTGATGTAGATTTCTTCTGTTATTTTTGTAGTATATAACTTCTATCATATTTATATTAATGACAATTCTACGATTAAAAGGATGATCATAAAATAGGATGACTGTTGAAGGCTGAGAACGATTAGGTAATCTTCACCTTTATTAAATTACCTAATGGATAGATTTGATTATGAGCTCAAATAAAGATCATTCAATATAACTAACTCTATTTTGAAATTTCCCCTACCATGTGGTTCGTTTCCTTAATGAGGTATTATGTGCAATTATTTAACTAGCATAATATCCCATGAAGAAGTTTTCACATTTTTGTGATTGTACATATGGAATAGGCTTTACTTTAAAAGTTTGTTGTTCAGCTTTTGATTTATTGAATCGAAAAACTCAAGTCAGGAGTAGTAAACTAGATGAAAGGAGAGAAATGCAGTTATAATATGATTTTATCTGGAAAGAGACACTCAAATTATTAATGTTAGAGGCAAGGCTAATGACAAATTGGCTTTGACATAACTTGTACTATGTCTTTCTGTGTCCTCATCTTTAATTTACTTACTAAGATTTATAATCGTTTTATTAGATTCAGAAGCTATAATGCCCAAGTGCAATAATTTAGATAGCATCAATTGATGAGCTTAGTGAAATAAACAACATACTAAAGTATATGATCTTTAGCAGGCCAAGAAAATGAAATATAACAATAATGTTGCTTCATCTTAAGGGTAGCCAAAGAGAAAAACAATATTCTTGAGACAACACATATAATTTAATTCTTCTCTGTTTTTTATAGACTTATTTTGGTTAATACAAATAACATTTCAGAGATAAATTCTCCTTCATGCTTACATATTATTATACATATCAAAAGAAATAAGAACGTGTGTACCTAAAGATATACCTCCCTTGCAAATTTATCTGGAATGGATATTTTGGCTCCATTTTTTCTCAGTTTTGCTGAGAGAGAACTTGAGCAAATATGTTCCTTTATAAGGTGTTTTTAGCTTAGTTAAGAACATGTATAAAAAGTCAAGTAGGTAAAAATGAAAGTTCACTTCTAAAAGAACTACTTAACTTTCTCCTGTCTAAATATTCTGTTTTTACAATCTTGATATAAATATTCAATTTCTGCAAACACTGAAATTGATATACTTAATATGAACTTGTGTTGGTGTGTGTTCTTTTCAATATTTTCCAAGAACAACAAATATAGTAATATTGGGGCAAAAAAAAATAGATGTACAAAGAGTTGGAAGTGTTGATGTTCCGATGACTCATCAGATAAAGCAGAAATTGTGATACCGCTAAAATTTGAATGATAGACTGTAAAATCAAAATGTTCCTAACAAATTTTTTGAGCATTCTCCTTTTCTTTTCTCTCTTCTCAATATTTTGGGGTACAAGTTTTATGCGTTGAATCAATATTTTAATGTCTTCTATTTTATTGACTATTTGATATTGTGTATAATCTACAGATTGAATGAACATTCTAAGTTTCTAACTTAGTAGATAATCCCTCTTACTAATACATACACAAAAAATTAGTTCCTTGTAATTTGTGGTTTACATAATTTTCAGTGACAATTATCATTTATGGAGAGTATATTTATTATGTTGGGTCCGTGCTTAGCACGGGCCATCATACACATATATTATATACATTTTATACATGTGTCAACTAATTTTAGATTAATCATTGAGTGGAGAGTTATTTAGGTTTATTCTTTGAGGATTCTCAAAGCGGTTAATTATTAATGAAATTCCTTGTCGGCTTTCTGTAAAATACTCGTTTGTTCTAGGGTTTCCAAATACATCATAAGTTAAGTCGATGATGACAAATAACCAATCCTCAATAGTAATAAAAACTGCATCCCTCTATTTTATTTTTTTGCCCTACATCGCCACACCAAGGAATATGGGGACGTAAAAAAAGAAGGGGGTGGAGTGGGGGGTCATATCAACTTGTTTCGATCTAGAATAATAAAAAAAGATATAATATTAAAATTTGAATTAATATAAAATAATGTATTTCTTTTAATAACAAAAGACAAATAATTGAGTCCTTGAATTTATTAATTTAAAAAATAACATTCCATTCTTTTCCAAATTCGTCCATAACTTCTTTTGTTGAAAATTTTAAAATTTATATACTTTACCAAGATTTATTTTCCTCTCTATAACTAGTTTAATTTTATTTCTTTAATTGTTATACCCAATGTTTTGTTATCATATTCATGCAATTCATGTGATTATTTTACTTTCTCTGTTTCTATTTACATGTCGTCCCCACTAAAAAGGGAAAAGGTCTGAAAAATACTCCAACTTTGATCGAAATTATTGTTACGATACCAAACTTTGGAAAGGATCTCTGTAATTAGTTGGGAAACCTCACGTATACTCACACCATTTGTTAACGCTCATTTTCGCATTTACAAGCCCTTTTCTAAGAATCGCCCAAATTCTTTGATTTTTCGTGTGTGTTAGTCCATGAATCTGATGTTCAGAGCACCTAAAACAAATCTCAAAAAACTTTATGAGGACCTCCGTAATGAGTTGGGGAACCTTCATGTATACTCACACCATTTTTAACTCCCATTTCCACATTTACAACCCCTTTTTAAAGAATCTCCCGAATTGCCCGATTTTTCGTGTATATTAGTCCATGGATCTGGCGCCCGGAGCACCCAAAAATTTTTATTTTCAAAGAGTTGTATGAGGACCTATGTAATGAGTTGGGAACCTTCACGTATACTCACACCATTTTTAACTCCCATTTCCAAATTTACAAGTCTTTTTTTAAGAATCACCCAAATTCTTCAATTTTTTGTGTGTTATCCCATGGATCTGGCTCCCGTAGAACCCAAAAAAATTTTCTCAGAAAAACATTTATAGGACCTCCGTAATGAGTTGGTGAACCTTCACACATACTCACACCATTGTTTTAACGCTCATTTCCATATTTTCAAGCCCTTTTTTAAGAATCACCCAAATTCCCCATTTTTTCGTGTGTATTATTAGCCCATGGATCTGGCTCTTGGAACACCCAAATTTTTTTCAAAAGACATTATGAGGACCTCGGTAATGAGTTGTGAAATCTTTACATATACTCACAATATTTTTTAACGCCCATTCTGCATTTACAAGCCCTTTTTAAAGAATCGACAAATTCTTCAATTTTTCGTGTGTATTAGCCCATGGATCTGGCGCTCGGAGCACCCAAATTTTTCTCTCAAAAAACATTATGAGGACCTCTGTAATGAGTTGGGGAACCTTCATGTATAATCACACTATTTGTTAACGCCTATTGCCGCATTTACAAGCCCTATTTTAAGAATCGCTTAAATTTCCTAAATTTTCGTGTCTATTAGCTCATGGATCGGCACAAAGAGCACCCAAAAAAATTTATGATGACCTCCGTAATGAGTTGGGGAACCTTCACTTATACTTACACCATTTTTTAACGTCCATTTCCACATTTACAATCCTTTTTTTAAGAATCGTCAAATTCCCCATTTTTTCGTGTTTATTAGCCCATGGATATGGCGTCTGGAGCACCAAAATTTTTTTCTCAAAAAACTTATCCATAATGAGTTGGGGAACCTTTACGTACACACACACCATTTTTAACTCTATTTCCGTTTACAAGCCTCTTTTTAAGAATCGCCCAAATTTCCAGATTTTTCGTGTGTATTAGCCCATGGATCTGGCACCTGGAGCGCCCAAAAAAAAAATTCTTAGTTTTTGTGTGTTATCCTATGAATATTTGGGTGATATGACTTTTAGTTGATTTATTGCTTTTGCGAAACCTTTACGGAACACTCTATAGGGAGTTGTGGATTAGTAGGTGCAATCTCACCTTTTTTGCGACATTTTAAGATAACTAGGAACTAATTTATAAGAATTATGCAATTTTCTCAATTTTGTATGTTCTAAACTTTCATAATCACCTTGATGTATAATAAAAGATCATCTCCTCATCTTGGATTGGAGGACACACTTTGTTGCATATTTTTGTGGGATCACATGTCTATTAAGCTTTCCAATATCATTGGAATTAGCTTCTTTTGAAAGAGTGGCTTATATGAGATTTTAACATCAGTCTTTTACTGAATTTGAAATCATAAATTCTAACAAGAGTATTCATAAGAAAAAACACACATAAAATGTTATACCTACAAAGCTAAATTAAATGAATTCAACAATATGTATTTGCGTTAGACCTATGTATATCGAAAGTCTAAATAAATCTAGCTATCAATTTATATACACTATATCACCAGAAGGTTATTTTAGATCACCAGATAATCTTTATGTGTTATAGTAGGTAGCATGTCACATTTTCTGAATTATAAATCACACATTTTTAAAAGGCTTATTTGGAAATATCCTTGTGAGTGACCTAGTAGTATACAAAATTCTTTATACTAATTTAAGACTGAGAGGATAATAAAATCTAACAAAAATATGCTAAATAGTGTCATTTAAGGACGCTCAATTTCTAAGAGTAAAAATTTAGAAGTCTCATAACCCCCTCCCCCCTCACAAAAAAAGAAAAAAAATGTTCCAATACTAACCTTCATAATAAAGTTTTTTCTTAAATACACAGACATTATTAAGGAAGCTAGTAGGTAATGTAGCTTATGAGTTGGAGCTACCACAAGAGTTAGCCGTGGTTCATCCAGTCTTTCACATCTCCATGTTGAAGAAGTGCATGGGTGATCCTTCATTGATCATACCAACCGAAGATATTAGCATCAAGGATAGCTTATCTTATGAGGAGATTCTTGTTTAGATTCTAGATCGCCAAGTTCGCAAGTTGAGGACTAAGGAAGTAGCATCAGTCAAAGTCCTTTGGAGGAATCAATTTGTTGAGGAAGTTACTTGGGAAGCTGAGGAATATATAAAGAACAGATATCCACATCTCTTTGAAACCGGAGAAGTTCCAGACCAAGGTACTAATTCTTTTCTTAGTACTCTTTCATTTATGAGATTGCATGTTCTGTTTGCATTGCTTGCTGGGTGTTTGAGTTGAATGTTACATGTTACACCCTTAGCCTACTAAGAGTAAGCTCATTTGAGGACGAATGTTCCCAAGGAGGAGATATTGTAACACCCATAACTAGAAAGAAGTTAAAAATTGGAAATAGTCATATTTGGAAAGAATATAAAAATTTGGAAAATTTGTTAAGTATGTTAAGTTGGATTTTTGGTCAACTTCAAACGACCATAACTTATTGATCAAGATGTGTTAGGTGTATTTCTAGATATTTTAGGAAATATCTTGGAATAATCTTTCCAACGCCGCCGAGTTTGTGCGATTTCGAGTTCGTATGAGTCAGATATGTTCATTTGAAGTTGGGATGTTCAAGTAAGAAAGTCTAATCCAGATTTTTGAAGGGCATTATGGTCCTTTCCTTACCCAATTCCTTTATTTCGTTTTTTGGTAATTAATTGGTGTCTAAACTGATAGGATTCAGTTTACGCTTTTACCATATTGAGTTAGGGTTTTAGAGAAGAGAAAAAGAATTGGAGAAAAAAATGGAGAAGGAGCAAGAATCGTCAAGATCTTCAAGAATCGCTTATGGATTTCGTCAAGGGGTGATCCCTACAAGGTATATGAGTTCACACAGCATTGGAATCCTTCACCCACGTGCCAAACATGTTTAATTCAGCGTGAATTCGTCCTAAAAAGTTGAAAGTTTGAATTTTCTTGATGTGTGTTCTTGTATTTACTTTCGTTTTGGAATTGGGATGAGATTGAGGAGTTTCTTGAGATTGTATAGTTTATTATTAGAGTTGTTGAGTTTGATTGTTGTGTATATGTTGTGGGTAACTGATTCTAAAGAGACATGGAGAAAAATAATCAAATTTAGGTGAATTGGGGCTGGAAAACGAAGAAGGAAAAAGTCAGGCAAATCTGGTGCCCCAGGCCGCGTCGTGGACCATCCCCCCAGTTTTGCAAAATTCATCCCTACGTCACGAAGCGATCACAGACTGTTTTGCCTCAAAAATTATTTTTGCGACAGAAAATTTAAATACACCTCCGCGTTGCGGACTAGTTTCCAGGCAGTGATTTCTTGATCATTTCTCACGTTTAGCTATCTAAAATCATTCCTACACATCATGATATCTTTCCTATCAGCAATCACAATCCTCGAATCCATAATTCAATTCAAGGAAAGTTAAGAGTCAAGTCAAGAGAAGTTAAGAGTCAAGTCAAGAGTCAAGTTAAGAGAAGTTCATAAAGTTTTCCAAAAGTCTTTTACAAATGTTTTAACTTTGTTTTAAGACTTGAGTTTTATATTGAGTAAATAGTAAAGTTTGAAGTTCATTTCTTCTAAAGAGTATATCGGGACTATGTTTTCCCAAAGAGTAAGTGTTTCTTTCAAATTCTTTTCAAGCTTAAGTTATGTTTAGCATTCCAACTCGCATACTCGTACCTTCAATATACTGATGCCAATTGGCCTGCATCTTATTATGATGCAGACGCAGGTAACCAGGATCAGCATCCAGTGCCTCGTTGATCCAGTTGAGCACTCACAGTCAGTTGGTGAGCCTTCTAGCTTTCTGGATGATCCTTTTTATTGCTTTCAGTATTTTAGTTCATTATGATATCGTGGGTCTTGTCCCGACATCCATCTCAGTTCTTTAGAGGCTTCATAGACATAGTTAGTGATGTTAATTCATGAATCTTTACTTTCTCTTTTCACTTAAGTTGAGACTTGAGTTGCCACTTTGGCAGTGAATGTTATTTATTAAAATATAAGTTATTTATTAAGTAGTTTAGTTTTTCTTTTAAAGTGTATTTATCTTCAGTAAAGTATTTCGCTGAGTAAGTAAGTCAGGCCAAGGGTTCGCTTGGGGCCAACAATGGTTCTCGAGTGCCAGTCCCCCAGAGTGTAGGCTCGGGGGCATGAAAAACTTGGTATTAGAGCACAGATTTCAAGAGTCCTAGGGAGTCTACAAAGTCGTGTCTGTAGGGTCCTAGTTATTGGTGTGAAGCGCGCCACATCTATAATTAGGAGGCTGCAATATTTAGGAATTTCTTCACTTTTTTCATATTCACTTCGTGCGATAGAGGGTATCTCTATAAAAGTCTCTTTCTAACTCGTGCTTATGCATAACTGATTTTGAACTGGCCTATGGTCAAGAGTACCTTTATGAGCCGTTTATTTACTCGTGAGCTAAGAGAAGCGAATAGATGGTTGCTGACATGCGGAGCAAAATGAGTTTATTCGTAGTTGGGTTGACTCGTCTGTTAAGTAAGGAAAGTAAGGCAGCCATGCTAATAGGTTACATGGGCATAGCAAGGGTGATGATCCATGTGCAACAAGTTGGGAAGGACCAGCTGAAGGATAGAGAAGAGTTTGAGAATAAGAGGGCTAAGACATCAGGGAATGAATCCGGGCAGCAAAAGAGTAATGTGAACCGATCTTCTTTCCAACATAAGCAGAAAGGACCTTCTCCATCATCTTCTAGTGCACCTGCACCAAGGACCTGGCAACCCAGTCTGTGTCGCGGACTTACCCCCCTTTCACATAATTTTTCTCCATGTCGCGGAGCGGTCACCGACCCTTCTGCCTCAAAATTTATTTCACGACCAAATATTAAAATGCATCTCCACATCTCGGACTTGCTTCCAGACAGTGATTTTTTGATCGTTTCTCTTGTTTAACTATCTAAAAACATTCCTAAACATCATGAGGTCTTTCCTTTCACAAATCACAATCCTTGAATCCATAAATTCAAATTCTAGGAAAGTTAAGAGCCAAGTCTAGAGAGTTCTTAGAGTCCTTTCAAAAGTCTTTTGTTAATGATTTAAACTTGTTTTAAGACATGAGCTTTGAGTTAAGGAAGAGTAACAAATGAAGTTCATTTATTCAAAAAGAGTATATGGGAACTAAGTATTCCCTAAGAGTAAATGTTTTCAAATTCAAACAAGACAGGAAACACCGATTTAAAAGAGAGGCTTTGAGCTAGTTTCTGAGTAATTATCTCAAACCATAGAAAGAGTTTTTGTTTTTAAACATATGATTTGAGTATTAGGGGGAGTAGTATTGAACACCGATGTGGGGACTAGTTCATAATAACTCAATGTTTCCATAAACCATGTAGCCAATGTGGGTAGAAAGGGTCATACTTTTTAGATGATTCCTTAATTTTTTAAGCATAGACTAGTGGATCAACTTAGTTGAGGCATTCTATATCCTCACAAGTTATAGGACAGTTCTGGCAGCGTGGGCGAGACGTTGTATCATCACATAACTCATAGTGATGGTTGTTAGTTAGAGAAACTCCCACAGAATTATATTACTAAATTATATGATTAATTTGAGTTGCTATTCACTGTTTAAATGCTTTATATAAACTGCACCTTTACTGTTGTTTAATTTTGCATTTGAGTTGAGTATTCATGAGTTGAGTAAAGTTAAGGTAAGCCTTCTTTCAGAATTAAGTTCAAGCTTATGTCATGTTTAGTTTTCCCCTCGCATACTCGTACATTCAATGTACTTATGCCATTTGGTCTGCATCATTTTATGATGCAGATACATGTAACTAGGATCAACATCCAGCGCTTCGTTGATCCAGTTGAGCATTTGAGAGTCATTTGGTGAGCCTCATTGCTTTCCTGAGGATCCCTTTTTTATTGCTTTGTTAGTCAGTTGTTAGGATGATCGGGGGTCTTGTCCCAACATCCCTCTTAGTTATTAGATGATTCATAGACAGTTAGACGTTGTTCACTAGTCTTATTCATTTCAATTGTTTTGATTATAAAACTTTGGTTGCCTTATGGCCAGTCAAACATTTTTTCCTTTGTGAACTCTAAGTTTTACTTATGAATCTATTTCTTGAGTTGTTTTAAATGTTGAGTAAAGTCTTCCGCTGAGTAGTAAGTCAGGCCAAGGGTTCGCTTGAGGCCAGCAATTGTTCTCCAGTGTCAGTCCCACCCAAGGTGTAGGCTTTGGGCGTGACAAACTTGGTATCAAAGCACAGATTTCAAGAGTACTAAAGAGTCTATGAAGCTGTGACTATAGAGTCCTAGTTATCGGTGTGAAGCGTGTCACATCTATAATTAAGAGGCTGCAACATTTAGGAACTGTCTCACTTCTTTCATATTCATTTCGTGTGATAGAGTTAATCTCTATAAAGTTTCCTTCTAACTCGTGCTTGTGCATGTCTTTCAGATCATGCCTGAACAAAGAGCTGTCTGAGGTCGTCCTGCTAGGTGGAGCGTTAAGGAGCAAGGGGTACATAATGTACTAGAAGTGCAACCCAAAGGGGAGGTCACCAATTTTGAGTTCAGAGAGGCTATCAGAATGTTAAGTCAAGTTGTGACCAATCAAGTTGGACAGAGAGAAAACCGACAGGATGTGACTGATACTTCAAGGATCCGTGAGTTTCTAAGGATGAATCCTCCAAGATTCACTGGTTCTAGTGTCATTGAGGATCCGAAAAATTTTGTAGAGGAAGTGCAGAAAGTCTTTGAGGTTATGTACGTTGCCAACATTAAGCGAGTGGAACTAGCTACCTATCAACTGAAGAGTGTTGCTAGGACTTGGTTTGACTAGTGGAAGAAGGGTAGAGCTGAGGGTGCACCGATTTTGAGTTGGGCTATATTTGAGGAGCCCTTCTTGGGCGTTTCTTTCCCTGTGAACTGCGAGAAGCAAAGGTATGAGAGTTCCTCAGTCTTAAGCAGGATTCATTGAGTGTTCATGAGTACAGTTTGAAGTTCACCCAACTTTCCCGATATGCTCCGGAGATGGTTGCTGATATAAGGAGCAGGATGAGTGTGTTTGTTGATGGATTGTCTCATTTGTCAAGCAAGGAGGGAAAGAAAGCTATGCTAATACGGGACATGGATATAGCGAGACTTATGGTTTATGTGCAGCAGGTTAACGAAGAGAAGAATTTAGAAACAAGAAAGCTAAGATAGAAAATGAGTCGGGGCAGTAAAAGAGTAATGTCAACCGATCATCCTTCCAGTATAAGCAAAAGGGACCTGCTCTATCATCTGCTAGTGCACCTGCACCAAAGAACAAAGGTGAATATAATAGTCAGAATTCATAGAATTTCAAAGCTAGACCTGCTCAGTCTAAGGGTAGCATGGCATAAGAAAATAATTGGGCTCATACATATGCTACTTATGGTAGGAACCACCCAGGTGCGCGTCGCAATGGCTCTACTAGTTGTTTCAAGTGTGGTCAAGAGGGTCACATCATGAAAGAGTGTCCTAAGAACAGGCAAGGAAATGGGAATAGGGGCAATAGAGCCCAATATTCTTTAGTTGCTCCACCAGACAGGACTGCACCTAGAGGAGCTACTTTAGGGACTGGCAGAGGAGCAAACTGCCTATATGTGATCACTAGTCGTCAAGAGCAAGAGAATTCTCCAGATGTTGTCACTGGTATGATCAAAGTCTTTACTTTTGATGTTTATGCTTTTTTACATTGAGGAGCGGGTCTATCTTTTGTGACTCCATATGTTGCAATGAATTTTGATGTTCTTCCTGAGAAACTTCGTTAGACCTTCAGTCTTTCTACTCCTATTGGTGAGTCTATTCTAGCTGAGAGAGTATATCGTGATTGTATCATTTCCGTCAACCACAAGAGCACCATGGCTGATTTAGTTGAGTTAGAAATAGTGGATTTTGATGTTATTCTTGGTATGGATTGGCTTCATGCCTATTATGCCTCCATTGATTGTAGAAATCTAGTTGTTAAGTTACAGTTTCCTACTGAGCTAGTTATAGAGTGGAGTAGCAGTGCCTAAGGGTCGTTTCATTTGGTACGTTAAGGCGAGAAAGTTAGTTTCCAAGGGGTGTGTCTATCACTTAGTCCAAGTTAATGATTCTAGTGTTGAAACACCTCCTATTGAGTCAGTTCTAGCTGTGAGTGAGTTTCCAAAATCTTTCCTGATGATCTAGCCGGAGTCACTCCTGAGAGAGAAATAGTTTTTGATATAGATATTCTTCCCGATACCTGTTTGATAGCTATTTTGCTATATAGGATGGCACCAACAGAGTTAAAAGAGCTAAAAGAATAGTTGAAAGATCTCCTTGAGAAGGGCTTTATTCGAACAAGTGTCTCGCCTTGGGGAGCTCCAGTCTTATTTGTGAGGAAGAAGGATGGTTCTTGTAGAATGTGTATAGATTACCGTCAGTTGAACAAGGTTACTATGAAGAATAAGGATCCTCTTTCGAGAATTAATTATCTCTTCGATCAACATCAAGGTGCCACATGTTTTTCCAAGATAGACCTCAGATCTGGCTACTATCAGTTAAGAGTAAAGGCATGTGATATTCCAAATACAGCTTTCAGGACCCGTTATGGTCATTATGATTTTCTGGTTATGTACTTTGGTTCGACCAATGCTCCTGTAACATTCATGGATCTTATGAATAGAGTATTCAAGCCTTATTTTGATATGTTTGTTATCGTGCATTGATGACATTCTAATCTATTTGAGGAATGATGCTGATCATGCTAGCCATCTCAGAATAGTTCACTAAACTCTAAAGTATAGAGAGTTGTTCTAAGTTCTCTATATGTGAGTTTTGGCTGGAGTCTATGGAATTCTTAGGCCACATTGTTTTCGGTGATGGAATTAGAGTTGATACCAAGAAAATAGAGGCAACGCAGAATTGGCCTAGACCCACATGTCCAACTGATATTAGGAGTTTCTTGGGGTTTGCTGGATATGATAGAAGGTTCGTAGAGTGGTTCTCATCTATTTCATCCCCTTTGACCAAGTTGACTCAGAAAACAGTTAAGTTTCAATGATCTGAGGCTTGTGAGAAATGCTTTCAGGAATTGAAAACTAGGTTGACTAGTGCCCCAGTATTGACCTTACCAGAAGGTACGCAAGGCTTTGTTGTATATTGTGATGCCTCCAGAGTTGGTTTAGGTTGTGTGTTAATGCAGAATGGTAAGTTATAGCTTATGCCTCTAGACAGCTGAAAGTTCACAAGTTCACGAAAAGAATTATCCAACCCATGATCGAGAGTTGGTTGCCGTAGTATTTGCTTTGAAAATATGGCGTCATTATCTTTATGGTGTTCATGTGCATGTGTTCACCGATCACAAGAGTCTTCAGTNTTATCCAACCCATGATTGAGAGTTGGTTGCCATAGTATTTGCTTTGAAAATATGGAGTCATTATCTTTATGGTGTTCATGTGCATGTGTTCACCGATCACAAGAGTCTTCAGTATTTGTTTAGTCAAAAAGAGCTTAATATCCGTTAGAGAAGGTGGTTAGAATTACTCAATGATTATGACATGAGTATTCTATATCACCCAGGTAAGGCTAATGTTGTTGCTAATAGTTTGAGTAGGTTGTCTATGGGTAGTACTGCCCATGTTGAGGAAGAAAAGAGAGAGTTGGTGAAAGACGTGCATAAACTTGCATGATTAGGAGTTCGACTAATGGATTCCACAGAAGGAGGAGTGGTGGTGATGAATGGGCCTGAATCGTCATTACTATATGAAGTTAAAGAGAAACAAGACCAAGATCCTATTTTTCTTGAATTGAAGGTAAATGTTCATAAGCCAAAAGTATTGGCTTTTGAACAAGGGGGAGATGACGTATTGAGGTATCAAGGTAGGTTGTGTGTACCAAGGGTGGATGAACTCCAAGAGAGGATCACGGTGGAAGCTCATAGCTCCAGCTATTCCATTCATCCGGGTTCCACAAAGATGTATCGTGACTTAAAAGAAGTATATTGGTGGAATAGTATGAAGAAAGGTATTACTAAGTTCGTTGCTAAATGCCTGAATTGTCAACAAGTTAAAGTATAGCACCAAAGGTCCGGTGGTATGGCTCAGAATATAGAACTTCCAAAATGGAAGTGGGAAATGATCAATATGGATTTAATTACTGGCTTGCCACGGTCTCGCAGGCAACATGATTATATTTGGGTGATTATTGATCGAATGACAAAATTAGCCCACTTTTTGCCGGTAAAGACTACCTATTCAGTAGAGGATTATGCCAGGTTATATATTTAAGAGGTAGTAAGACTTCATGGAGTTCCAGTTTCCATCATTTCAGATAGGGCTGCACAATTTACTGCATAGTTTTTGAAGTCATTTCAGAAAGGTTTGGGTTTAAAGGTGAACTTGAGTACTGCTTTTTATCCTCTGACAGATGGTCAAGTGGAGCTCACTATTCAGGCTTTAGAAGATATGTTGAGGGCTTGTGTGATTGATTTCAAAGGTAATTGGGATGATCACCTACCTCTCATTGATTTTTCCTATAACAATAGTTACCACTCTAGCATCCAACTGGCTCCGTCTGAGGCTCTTTATGGGAGAAGATGCAGATCTCCTATTGGATGGTTTGAGGTTGGTGAACCTAGGTTGATAGGACCAAACTTAGTTCATCAAGCTATGAAGAAAGTGAAGGTTATTCAAGAGAGGTTGAAAACAGCCCAAAGTCGTCAAAAATCCTACACTGATGTTAGGAGAAGGGACTTAGAGTTTGAAGTAGATGATTGGGTATACTTAAAGGTTTCACCCATGAAGGGTGTTATGAGACTTGGTAAGAAGGGAAAGCTTAGTCCCTGGTATATTGGTCCTTACAGAAAATCCAAAAGGATTGGTAATGTGTCTTATGAGTTGGAGCTACCGCAAGAGTTAGCAATGGTCCATCCAGTATTTCATATTTCCATGTTGAAGAAGTGCAGGGGCGATCCTTCACTTATCATACCTACTAAAGATATTGGTATTACGGATAGCTTATCTTATGAGTTGATATTCTAGATCGCCATGTTCGCAAGTTGAGAACAAAAGAGGTAGCATCAATCAAACTTCTATGGAGAAATCAGTTTGTTGTGGAAGCTACTTGGGAAGTTGAAGAGGCTATGAAGAAGATTTACTCACATCTCTTCGAATCCGGAGAAGTCCCAAATTAAGGTACTAATCCTTTTCTTTGCATTTATTTTAAGTTGGCATGTTGTATTTACCTTTTGCTTGTTGGGTGTTAAGCTAGATGTTAAATGTTACACCTTAGCCTACTAAGAGTAATCTTATTCGAGGACGAATGTTCCCAAGGGGGAGATATTGTAACACCTCACTGTTTGAAAGAACTAGAAAGAACTAGAATCTGAAAGAAACATTTTTGGAAATAATCAAATTTGTAAAGTTTGACAAGTTAAGCTAAGTATAAGTTTAGGGTCAACTTCAAACGACCATAACTCCTACAACCAGATGAGTTAGGTGGGATACAAGATACCATATGAAATATCTTTGAATTATTTTTCCAACTCCATCGAGTTTGTTCATTTTCCAGTTCGTATGATGAGGATATGCCTAATTGAATTTGGGATGTCTTTATCAGGAAAGTCACAATCGGAGTTTAGAAGGGTATTATGGTCTTTTCACTACCCAATTAATTAAATTCATTTTTGGTAATTAAGTTGGGGTGTAAACTTAATTGGTTCAATTTACGCTTCATAAAATTAAGTTAGGGTTTTGAGAGAAGAGAAAAGAAGAGGAGAAAAGAGGGGAAGAAGCAAGAATTCATCGCGTTCTTGAAGTTAAGCTTGTGGATTTTGCCAAGGGTTGATCCCTATGGGGTATGTGGGATTTTCATAGCGTTGGGTTGGTTCACAAGTTGACTCATGCTGGAGAAATCTTTTCTCAACTTTTTGACTCCAACATTTGTAGACTCAAATCTCTGTAGAACCTTTGCTAACATGTCTTCCATCTTGGACATGCTGGAACTACTACATGTTCTATGTTTGTTACTTGGAGGTACATAAACACCACTACGCTCATTTTTTTAACCACCCTCTTTGTTTTTCCAGTTGTCTTGTTCCCGGTTCCCTGGTCTATCTTACTGATCATCTCTATGATAGTTCCTACCTTCAATTCTAGAATTTTAGCCTTGGTTTCCTGAGTTATAATTTAGGAAATCCCCCTGGTTGATGAAATACTTGGCCTCCACATAAAAATCAGCATCTTGCTCTTTATACTTGTTTGCTGCACCTACTCAGTTTACATTTTCTTGAGTTGAAATGAAATGTTCTGTGAGGATGACCATTTGAGTTTTGATGTGGGCCATGTCTTGGTCCCATTCTTCCTCTCTCTTTCTTTGTTCAGTTGAGAGTTCAAAAGTGAACCCAAGCTCTCCCACCTTTGCATTTGTTATGTGCCAAGCTCTGTTGTTCTTTGACACTTCATCCATGACAACCATAATCTCTGGAAATTGTTTGCTCATGAACGATCAACCACATACTGAATCCACAACTTGTTTAGTTACAAAATTCAGCTACATGTATAATACATGCATCAAATTACTGTATGTGAGGCCATGATTTGGGCATTTCTTTAGATTTTGGCTAAATGTCCACCATGTGTCATGCATTGGTTCACTTTGTAGTTGCTTATGAGAACCTACCTCATCCTTCATCTTGAGCTCTTTTGCTTCTGGGAAGAACCTCTCCATGTGGCAACTCATTCAGCCAGTTTGTTGCTTCCCCACTTAGTGACAAAGGAAAAGACCTCAGCCTCATAGCATTTTGTCTTACTCCAGGAATCTCTGCCGACTTGCAAATTGCCACAAATTCATCAAGTGTTGGTTTGCATCCTCACATACAGTTCATCTTAAAATCCCCTCAGGTTCAACAGTTGGATCATAGTGCTAGTAATGGTGAACTTCATTGTGGAGGTAGGACTTATAGTACTATAACTTGAGTAGCTCCAACTGCATCTAGCTCCTAGTCATCTTCTTCAAATGTCATACGCATCAGTTCTCGGACTCGACCACTTGGAGCTGGTGGTTGGTGTTTAGAATGGAATATCTCTTCTACCCCTTCATTCTCCTCAATCACCCTGTTAAGATCATTAACATTATGTTGAGAACCTCTAGAATTGGCCTTAGCATCTTGTCTCAGTCTCTGCCTCTGGGTTTCGAGTTCCTATGTATCACCATCTTCCTTATGGTTTTACATAGCTCGGGAATGCGAGGAATCAATGGCGCTCCCTTACTTCTAGTGATTGGCAGGCACTATTGCACTCCTAAGTAAATGAGACAAACAAGAAACAAAAAGTTAAATTAATAAATTCAATTACAACTGAAGTAATAGCTAGTAGAGTATTCCTGAACCAAAATTCTATGGCAACATCGCCAAACTTTGATACGTCCAAACTTACTCCTAAAATGAAATTCAGGGAATTTACAGCAAAAATAAAATTATTGACGCCTGTATTCAGTTGTGGTTATTATTTACGAAAAGAGTAAATTACGAAAAGTAAATATTGGGTTATTTGAGTTGAAGTAACTAATATTTGTTCAGATTAACAGTCAAAACGAGCAAACATTAGTTCCAAGATGTTAATAACTGATTTAACTAGACTAGGATTGTCCTCCGCATGACATTTATTTCACTCTCCAATTCTATAAAAATAATTGTTCATTTCTAATATTATATGTTCCTAGCAAGTTAGACACATCTAAACGTGTTTGAGCCCTATAAGATGAGTTTCACTCTTCTCCTCTTGGTCTTAGAGTGCCTTGAAGCTTACCCTTGCATACTTGTTCAGAAGATTATCTTCTCTCGAGCTCTAATTTTCGAAACAAGTTAATGGAGTTTGATTCTAGCTTTTCCTTACTATCACTTTCTCTCGAACAAGTGATAAATACAGGCAAGTTGTAATGTGAGCACTTTTTAGCAGGAAATCATCACGAAGTAGAAACAACATATGGAATTAACAATCAAACGTTACTCATATTTGGATCTATAGTTATGTTTTAGTCACAGCTCCCACAACCCTAGTTGTGGTGTTTAGCCGCTCATTATTTCAAGAAAACCAATAGTAGAGATTATTGAAAGCTTAATATAATAGACTTATAATAATAGCAAACAACAAGCTTCTTTATTATCAACACTCAATCACAAGCACAAAGCTTTGATCCAAAGTAATCGACCAAGAAATACGTTAAAAAAATAAACTATGGTTTTCTCCAAGCTCAGAATGTCTCAATGTATCAATGATAATTTAAAAATAAACCTTATGTAATTAAAATAGTATTTGAAAGAATCCTACTCAAACTAGGACTAATGTTGTTGAACATCTTCACGGGCAGGGTTCTCCCAATGTTGTTATCGCTACGTTGAAAGTCTTTCATCTTGATTTTTATGTTTTACTTGATCCCGCTACTACCTTGTCTTTTGTGATGTCATATGGGGCTATGAAGTTTGATGTACTTCCAGATGTGTTGATAGAACCTTTTTCTGTCTGCTCATCTATTGGTGAATCTATTGCGGCGAAGAAAGTCTATATAAATTATCCGATCTCTTTATTACATAGAGTCACTCATATTGGTTTTGTAGAGCCTAATATGTTAGATTTTGATGTTATTCTTGGTATGGATTGAATCCATTCATATTATGCTTCTATTGATTGTAGAACCTGAGTGGTCAAATTTCAATTTCCAAATGAGCCTGTCCTAGAATGGAAAGGGAGAAATTCCATACCTAAGGGTCAGTTTGTTTCTTGTCTTAAATCTAGAAAGATGATTTCTAAGGGTTGCATATACCATATAGTTTGGGTTAGGGATATGGATTCCGAAATACCTATTTTTGAGTCGGTTCCCATTTTTAATGATTTTCTGGAAGTATTTCCCGATGATTTATATGGTGTTCCTCCTGGAAAGGAATTAGACTTTGGTATTGACATTTTTCCTCAATACACAACTTATCTCTATTCCTGTTAATTGTATGGCTCTGGCAGAACTTAAGGAATTGAAAAGATGGACTGTTTGCCGAGGTTCGTGCCTCCCAGGAAGAGGTTGTTGTGCCTGGGATTATTGAGTGGCAAATTGCTACTTCTCTAACCCCGATCAGGGCTGAGTTGAGAAGGCACCGGCAGCTGATCGATCCCTATGGACTGGCACTAGATGCCCTCACTGTGTGAGTGAAGGCTTGTGAGAAAGGACATGCTGCCTCGGAAGATATGACGACCTTGAAGGCTGATATTGTTGGGTTGCGGCGAGATATGGATGAGCTAAAATTCATCGATATATTGATGTTATTCAGCACTGTGGACCTCCCTGAGGTTCCGAGCGTAGACTTCCCGACCAATTCTAAGATTCCTCTGACTACTACAACCAAAGATGCTGCTAGGGATGATGTGGATGTTGAGTTTGAGGCCGAGACTGATGAGGAGGAGATGGGTGTTCAGGATGCAGTTGTTTATGATAATCTAAAGGACATCGAGGGCCATGGTACGGACAGTTGTAAAGGCATCTTTGAGGGAGATATTGATGGTGGGCTCCAGTGGAGCTAAGGATGTTGTTGAGCCGGACACTGATGCCCAGATCGAGGGATTCACGCACATGTAGAGTTCACCTCAGGCCTAGCCTTACAGGAGGATTTTGACTCTCTTTCAGTTTCTTGTTTAGACACTCTTCTTATTTTTTTCATTTGAGGACAATTGCTAGTTTAGTTTGGCGGAGTGAGGTATTTCCATGCCTACCTCTTTTGGGTTGTTTTGTGGATATTATTGTGCTTTTTGTGTTTTTGTGAATGTTTGATCTTTAGCTTGTTGGTATATATTGGTTTGCGATCCATCGGTGTTGTGTTAATTTTGAGCCATTGGTTTTAATATAAATGTTGGTTTTTCCACCTCTTGATGCGTGTAAATGTGGTTGTTCTCTTGCCAATTTGAGTATTGGTTGCAATCAATACCGATGACTTAAATAGTGCTCTTAATTGAACAATATGCTTGTGTGATTCCTATGAGGCAAATTTGAGTTGCATAAGCCATGTGTGAACTCTTAGCATCTCATTGTGACTGCCCGGTTGTTGAAATGAATCTTGTGATGATCTTTGCACACTAGCTAAAAGTCTAGAGTCTTGTTTGATTATTGTGTCGAATGTCGTGTGTGGTGAGGTTGTTTTAAAATTTGTGCTTGATAATACCTTGAACTCGCCCTGTTTGTCCAATGGACTAATGTAGGTGAATGATATAGATGATCTTAGGCACCATTTGTGGAGAGTGAACCATAATTGCCATTATACCTCGTTGTGACCACCTTGGGAGAGTGTGAACCTTTCTTGGCATCGTTTGAGCCTATCATTTTCTTTAAATGAAACTTTAACTCAATTGACCTCTTTCTTTCCCACCTATAACCTTCATGGAGCATTGGTCATTTTGAATAGCCAACTTAGGCCAGTGGTGAAAAACGAGGAAAATCAAGAAGTTCGAAAAAAACGCCCTTGAAGGAGCTTGTTGTTGAAAAAGATGAAACCCCTACATCTAAAAAACAATAGAGAAGAGAGAAAAGTGAAAAAAGAAAATGATCGAAAATGAAAAGAATTGTTGAAATAAAGTGTGTGCAATGAGCAAAATGCAATGGGGTATCCAATAAATCATGCTTGAAAAGACATAGGGTGGATTGTGAACATTGAAAAGAGTGAAACAAAGGGAAAAAGAATGAAATGCAGATCATGCTTCATGAAGCTAGAAGTCACTTAGCCAAAAATGATCATACCTTTAACCTCAGCCGTTTTACAAGCCTTGGAAGACCTTTGTGATCTTGATTGAGCTTATTACCATGTTGATTGGAAAATACGGGCAAGCCTATGGGGAAAATTATGCATGTGTTTATCTTTGAGAGAGTGAGAGTTGTTTATGATTCCTATATTCTGAAAACTTGATGATCTTTGTGTGAGTATGGAATCATTCTTGTTGTGAGGTCATTCAAATGCTTTTATTGAGCTTAAACTTGTATTTGTAAATAGTATTGTGAACTTAAATTCTATTTGATAATGGCTAGTCACGGTTCGAAACTTGGAGTGCACAATTGAAAATTGCATAAGTAGATTGAACCTCATGTGCATTCATGTTGAGTCTTGAGTAGAACTACTTGTGGACACTCATGTTGAACCTATTGATCTTGTGTTTTACTTGAGGACAAGCAAAAGTTTAAGTTAGGGGTGTTGATGAGTCGGGGGTTTCAACTCATTTGGGGATTTATTTTCATAGTTTTATTGTCCTCAATGTCTAATATATGCTCTAAACTGATGTTGAAGTGTTGATTTGTAGCAATGAAGGCAAAAGAGCAAGGAAAGGAGATTACCGGGCAAATATAAACAAAAAAGCCGAAGAAGTTGAAGAAGGGCAACCATAGTGGTCGCCAAGACCACTTGGCGAACTGTCGAGTTGTCCTTCAGCTCGCCAAAGGTTACATCGTGCCAGCCCTGTGGAAAAGCCAACTTGGCGATGGAAATGACACTTTGGTGAACCGTCAAATGGATCAGCGACAAGGACCCTGACCGTCGAAAGTTACAGAAGTTGAATGGTGAAGAGGCAAATCAGGAAGGCGATGAAGATTGGAATTTTGTTACCCAACTGATGGATAATCTAGTTGGTAATATTTTCTTACTTTTTATAATGTGTGGCTAAAACCCCTATTCTTGGGGGTGTGATCATGGGATTAATTGTTTAATTAGCTTATGGGTGTAGTTTCAATGTTGATTTAAAGTGGTTTTGATTGATATTTCTGCTTTAATCCATGAATTGTAGATGCAAATGCAATTCTAACTTAGTATTCTAAGCTTGCTTGAGAAAGAGGTTCTAGAATTAATCGATTGATGATTATAGTGATTAGGTTATCGTTGATTCAGCTCGAGAGAGTGAATCTAAATTCGATCCTACCAATCTAGCTCGAGAGAGTAGATTAATTGAGGTTTTAGGCTGTTTATATTGTTAAGCTTGTCGAGGTTTAAGAGAACTTGCATGAATCGTGCTAGTTGATCAAGGGATGGCTATCACCTTTAATGTTGAGCCTATCCACTAAGATTTAGCATCTGTTAGTAAATTCTAAGCACCCATATAGCGAAATTAGCATCTAATCGATCACATCCCTGAGCATCCTCTCTACTCGATTAATCTCCTATTTTTGTAATTGTTAATTGTCATTCTAAACCCCCCATTTGACACTTGTTATCAACCCTTAAAACTTATTTTAATTTGTTTTGATAATGTTTACTTCTAAAAAAGACTAGAATACAATCTTTACTTCATAATTGAATTCCATTATGTATCACTCCCTGTGGGATCGACCCCAACTCTTTGTTGGGTTTATACTTGATTGCGACCGCCTGCACTTAGAATTGGATGAAGTGTATTTGAGCGTTAGAAAACACTTGTACGGGATTCACTAGAACTTATACTTCACCATGAACTCTTATAGGAAAGTCTCATAGCTTGAGTCGTGTCGAAAGATACTCTCCTTAAGGATATTTCACCCGGTATAGGTTTTTCCCCAAGATTCAACAAGCTCTTCTAGTATAAAACTAGGAGCCAAAAACTAACAAAGATTCGATGGAAAGAAAACTCAACATAAAAATATATTAAAAGATGAATTGTTATCTTATTTTCTCTCTCACTCACCACAAGTATACAACTTAGATTTATATAGGAAAAACAGTAACCTCTCTAATGTATCAATGGTTAAAATAGTCAAAAACCATAAAGGCATTGAATACCATCAAAGAATTGAAGGCAATTCATTTCATCAAAGAACCGTTGGCAACATCCATATTATGACAGAATTTAATGGTTAATTAAAGAATAATAGTAATAATGGCAATAGAATATTATTTATGTGGAGAAAATATTTAGGACATAAAATAATATTCTCTTTCAAGTATAATAGAAAATAAAATAATTCCTTTAGAGATACTAGAATCATTTTTCCAACAAAATATGTTCTTATCGTATAACGGCATACCATTAAGTAGAAGAAGCTTGTCAAGTTTCAAAATCTCCTGATGCATTAAAAAATATTTCTTAGAAAATTCAAAAGTTTTGATGCTTTGAAGGACTACATAAGCATGATCCTGGGAAAACCTACGGTAAACTTCATTATTATGATTATGTTCGGAAAGAAAAAAAATTAGTTATGGAAATAAATTTGATTAGAATCCAAGTAGGACTCAACTTTTGATATTCTTTTCTTTTCTTTTTTTATAATTGTTATTATTTTATTAAAAACAAGTTACTATGGTTAAATTTCATTAAAAGTACCTGATGGTGTAGAAATTTCATACACCGACGGTGCACAAAACTTATTCATGCAATCTATTTTTTGTATATGATAATCCTTCAATAATATTAGATAATGCTTAGGCTTTATTTTTGTGTATCGAATAATTATTTTCTTATGTGTGCAGAAGAATAAACCTATAAATGAAGCTTATAAGATGTTGAATACTTGAGGTGGAAGGTGGTTAAGAGAGAAATTCAAAATGTTGCAGATTTTGTGGAAATATATATTTTTCCATTGTCTTTATTATTTTTTAGTGGTATTTACATGCAATTTTTATATTTAGAGTAAGAGTCCATTGATATATCATCACATATTAAATTATCTTAATTAGCATTATATATTTCAACATATCATATTTTACAAATAAATAACTACAAATTAAATAAAAAGAATTAGTTTGCTTCTTTGTATTTGTGTAGAGAAACATATATTTAGATATTTTAGTCTAAAAGAGTATATTTGAAATCATTTTTTAAAGAAATGGATGCAAAAGTAAGCTCTAAATATAAACACATTAATCAATACAAGGTTTATCGTATTTATAAAAATAAAATGTGATAGATAAGAGCGATAGGGGTTTAGACTTGAAAAAAAATTATACAATAATAGGGGACAAACGTGCAACACACGTTTCCAAGACTAGTAATACATAACTCTAAAAGTTTTGTAAAGTAAATCAAACTTTGGTATGATAAATAAAACTTTGATACAGTAATTCGGTAATTATGCATTGAATAAGATGTTATTTTTGCAGTATATATAACTTTTCAACATTTGAAATGTTAGAATTTAGAGAAATCACGTATAGATGTTAGATCATTACAATCGAGCCTTAACTTTGTTAAATTTTTGGATAAGTCAATCAAGACATTCAAATCACTCATTAATGCTATCCATATATGGGTAAACAATTCGGTAGAGGTGGATGTTTGATATTTCTAAAGTTCGATTTCTATAATCCGTAATTAAAACTGAATATGAAATACCAGAATTTCAAAGTTAATTCTGATACAATAATCAAACTTCAGTACGGTAATTCCCAGTTCAATTCGTTAATTTATGAAATAACTATATTATATTTCTATGGGTATAATACGATAAAATAGTAATAACTAATGCTCAAGTTTATGTTTTTTCTTGAGAACTCACATTATGGACTTATTTATTGTGGCTATGTCATTGTATAAACAAGCTATAACTTTAATAAAGAGCATTTATTCTTAATCAATATGAGTTTATCAGTAAGGGTTATATTGAGATTATATTGAGATGAATATGATATCTTCACCTTTAATTACCCAAATGTTTTGAATTTTAACCTTAAAATATCATGTGAAGGAGAGGTTTCTCGTTAAATAAATGGACCTTACATAGCATGAATTCAAATTAATTGAGCCCTCCCTGGGCCCATATTAGTGTATGGAACATTGAGTGAGAAGAAAATAAATAACAACTTCATGTCTTCCTTATTTATTTACATTAATATATAATTGTAGGAAATTTATTTGGGCCTACCCATAAAGGGTGTTTTAAGGCCCATTAGGGCAAATAACCTAACCCTATTTTTTCCTATATAAAGCATCATATGTTGTGTAATTTAAAGAAACTGATAATTCTAATAGACAGAATGAAATAAGTTTAGGTTGTGAAAATAGAAATTGCTCCGACACACCGTGACAATCATTGCCGGCCAAAAATTCCTACCACAGTTCAATTAAGTCTTCCACTATCGCTATAGATGAACAAGTAAGTTTTTATATATACGCTAATCTAACATAAATTAGATTCATGTAATATCTGTAATCCCTTACTGGTATCAGAGTTATATGTTGGTTTTCTTGTTGTAAATGTAGAGCTTTGTTTCTGATTTTCAAACTGTGTCATTGAGTATAATAAATTATTATTTTTGACATTAATTTAGAAAAAAAGTTTGATATCAATATTTTTAAAAAAATTGAATCTAAAATTAGTTTTCAGAAACGAAAATAAAATAAGTTTTTTCACAAGATCAAAAAAGACTTCCAGATTTACAAAAAATTTCAAACATATCTGGGTTTTTTTTTGCAACAGATTTGAAAACGAAAATAAAGTTTTTTTTTTATAAACAGATCTGAATACAAAATATTATGTTCTTTTTTTAACAGATCTAATAACGAAAAATGTAAAAAAAACATTTTTCTACATTGATTTGAATATCGAAAAAGGAATTGTCTTATAGAAAAAAAGATCTGAAAATTGTTCAACAGATCTAGAGCAAGAAGAAAATGAAGAAATGTTTTTATCCATTAATGGTGTGATAGTGAAAAAAGAGGAAGAAGAAAAGAGAAAATATGTTTTCTTATTTTTTTTATCAGATCCTAAAACCAAATTACTATTTTTGTCTGCTACAGATCTAATACTAAATAAATATTTTCAACCTTTCTTCTTTGCTTCCATGGTTAAAATATAGTGTTCAAGAGAAAGAAGTTATCTTCCTAAAACCTAAACAAAAGGGTTGCTAGCAATTTTTTTCTAGAAGAAACAACACCAAAACACACTTTTATTTTTGCCTAATTAAATGCAGAAACAATAGCTTCCTTTGTTACATGTTGTGCCAGTAAAATATTATTCTAAATACATATAATTGATGGAAAAAATACATATATATCACATACACGCGATTCAAATTAGGTGTAATTTTTTCAGATACATTGTATCCCAAGTGTGTTTATATGTATCTGAGATACATTGACTCTCTCGCGCACCTCCCATTTTTGAAGAATTTGGGTGAGTATCCGGGAAGGAAAATAAAATTTTAGAATTTCTGAAGTTAAAATAATGGAGAGGTTTGACCAAAGTGAACATCTATGGTTAAGGAACTCATATTCAAGTCTTGACATTTTTGAGAGGTTTGGAGATGATTTATTCTTTTGTCGAAAGTTTTGCATAGACCCTGATGCACTCGAGAGTGCTTTGGATCATTGGTTGAGTTTCTAGTTAGGTTTCCACAGAGAATGGTCAATATTTAATCAAGATGACCTCAGATTAGTGATTTGATGATTTCCATAGGTTCAAAATGTACTTTATGATTGATTTAAATTTTTTAGTTTGTATATGGGGTTTCAAATGAATTTTGAACAATCGATTTGCATTTAGTTAAGAAATGTTGGTTCTCTCCCTTGAAAGGAGTAACCTTTAATAGAATGCTTTGAAATCCCTCACCAATAGTGGTCTTTATATTATGCCAACTCAAATGGATTATAGGCTCTTGACAACACTAATTTGATTGTAAAAAGAAAATTTATTTTAACAAGTTAAATTGCATAGATAGTACTATAGATAACTCAATATCTTAAAAGTTATTGGTGTTTAGTGCAACCATACGGTACCCAAAGCCCACTAATTCGAATTCGCATCTAGTACCTACTAAGGTGATAAAACCCGACATATCATTATGTTTAAAGAATTGTATTTACAAATGTTTCTTACAATACTTTTTGAATAATCTCAGAAGTGGCATGCATTGGCATTTCATGTTGGTTAGATATTTGTGGAACAATAGGAATAAAATTGTTGTCACCAAAGACATTTATGTTGCTTATTTTTTGTTCAAATTGGTAGATGTGTCCCGTGGACTTGAATCTGCTAATTCAACTACTATGTGTGTTAATTATAAAAATGAAACTATCACTGGAAAACATGCCAGCACTGTGAGACTTGCACCATTTCCCAAACTGAGAAGAGATGGATGAATGGAAATAGAATTAGGAAATTTTAATAGAAAGGAAAGTAGTGATGGTCTTATTGTAGAATGATTGATTGAGAGTAGACTGCTTGATTACAAGTTAAGTGGCCTCGTCAATGAAGGGATTTTGATTCATCCTAAAACAATCTAATAAATAATTAGAGGTGGATCTAAGATTTTAAGTTTTATAGTTTATAAACTATAAAAAAAAAAAATCTTTCTTGGTTTGAGATACGTTCCTTATGTTTATTAACTGAGTTTCATAATATAAATGTAGAATCAAAGCCATAAGTTTTTTTTCAGCAAAGTTGTAACTCCACTATAGCTTAGATCTAATATCGATCGGTCTTTCTACAATAGGACTATCACTACTTCCCTTCCTATTAAAAAAATTTCCCAATTCTATTTCTATCCATCCATCTCCTCTAAGTTCGGAAAATGCTTCAAGTCTCATAGTGTTGGCTTGCTCTTTAGTCGCAGTTTCACTCTTATCATTAACAAACATAATAGTTGAATTAGATGGTTCAAGTCCATGGTACATATCTACCAATTTAAACACCAAATAAGCAATATAATATGTATTTGGTGACAATATTTTTGTTCCTATTCTTCGACAAATATCCAACCAACATGCAAAGCCAATTCATGCCACTTCTGAGAATCTGCAAAAGTATCGCAAAAAATAACATGTAAGGATAATTTTATAACAAAGTATTAGTGATATGTAGAGCTTTTTCTCCTTAATCGGTACAAGTTGTGAATTTAAATTAGTGAAATTTGGTAACCGGATGATTGAAATAAAAACTTATAACGTTTAAAATATTGAGTTATATATAGTATTATATGTACAATTTAACTTGTTATACAAAAAAAAATTTCATACATCAAAACATTGAAGGAAACTGCACACCTGTCTGAGTTCGTACCGTACAATGACTATAAAGTTGGTGTATGGACATTCAATCGTGTAGACCTTCTTAGTTGTGGTTGTGGTGCTTCTTGGACTTCTTCATGCAACACGCCTAGAGTTTCAAGGCCTCTAGTTTTCCATGTACTCTTCTGGTTTTGTGTGTGGAGATAGATACCTCTTCTGTAGGTGATTTGGGTTTTCATGTAGCCTGTTGGTTAGTTTCTATCTTGTTCCCGTGTTCTTTTCCATTGAGCTATTCTTGCAACTTTTTCTCAACCGCTATTGAGTCATGTAGGAACATCTTCGAAATACCATGTTGATGCTTCATCAAATACTACATTTCTTAAAACATATGTTCGATTAGATGTTGGATCACAACACCTTCATCATTTTCTTTGTTCATCTAAAGAAGCAACAAACAGTTTTATAATCAAATTTTCTACAAGAGATGATCTGGCAGGAACACATTGTACACATATATAAATACCCGAGCAGTGTCCATGGAAGGGGGAATATCTGAAAAGAGTGTTAGAGGGGAGCTCATGCCTCTCGCTCTTACAGAAGACATAAGGTGGAATACACATCGAATGAACTGACTTAAAGTCAGTATCATCTTCTTGAGTTTATTGAATGGTGAGATGAATCCCAATATTTCCTGTTGAGGCCTGTTCGTGTTTTCGACAACGGTTTTCATGCATATTTCCCAAAATCTTGTTGGTAGATTCATACTATGCAACATATTTCTACATATCTCTGCCAAATGTGTATTTTTTTCTTTCCGCTACTTGTAACAATCTATTCCCGTCGTTATAGAAAAACCAACGAGGGAAAATTTAGGGACGAAAAACTTTTTCGTAGTATTTGAATTTTCCCAACCTTGTCCAGATTTGGATGAAATTAGATTCATCGAGGTGTAGGGAAATATGGTAACAATCGGGTGAATTATTTATGATTTTGATCACATGAGTAGTTAGATAACTCGTTAAAGAATTCATATGACTTTACGGAATTGAATTCAGGTGAGTAGAACTCCCGGAATCGATCTTGGCGTAAAGGGTATTTTCTGAGCGTCATTAGTTAGAGATGTGTTGTGAAATGGGAATCTTGGAATTCTTGAAATAGCTCTCTGTCTCGCGTAACCCGCTTTGGCACTGGGTTTTGTCGCTCTGGCGGGGCCGCTACAGCGGGGTGACAGTTGTTGTGGTGGGCTCGACGCGAATTAAAGTCGTTAATAAACCCCTAAATGACCTCATTATGCACTTTTCGACTTTTAGAGCTAAGGAACGAACCCCAAGCGACTCCTACTCATTTTTCACCATTCTTGAGGCTAAAGGTAAGCTTTTCACTCCCCAAATCCATTTTTCAATCTGTAGAACGTAATAGAATGGGTGAATATTGATGGGGGGAGATTTTTTTATAGATTGTATGGTGGAAAGAACCCTAATTTGGATAATTGGGATCATGGGTTTGATCTAGGGGTTCATAGAATTATTAGTAATTCGGGTAATTATTGATTACTTATTGATTCTCGTATTATATTGATTGTTTGTAGACCAAGGACAAGTAGAACGAATCCAAAAAGGGAAGGATCAAGTTTCTTAGGGTTTCAAGCTTGTTTTGAGGTAGGTGATGGTTGTGATTCTATGATTGTGTGATGTATATTTGTTCTTGCTTCATTATGATACTTGTATATGTATGAATGTTGCAATGTTGATCACACTTGTTGTAAATGAGATAGATGAATGATGATTGCCATGAAATCGTGACTTAAATGTATGCTCTTGATGATATACTTGTGATTGTGATTGTGGGGTGTTGAATGGATCGGTTGCCACGTTCCGGCATAACTAACTTGGATCGGTTGTCACGTTCCGGCATAACTATGGGATCAGTTGCCATGTTCCGGCATAATTATGGGATCGGATACCATGTTCCAGTATGCTAACTGTTTGGGTTTGGGTTCCATGAGAGGACCAATGATTTGATATAAAATGATCGTTGTTCGTTGTTCGTTGTTCGTAAATGTTGATAATATTGTATATGTTGATATATATGCATGTAATTATAATGTTGTCTTGACTTGCTTATGTTGCACTTAGTGGGATAGCCGCCTGATACTACCAGTACACTGTGGTTGTGTACTGATACTGCACTTGCTCTTATTTTTGTTGAGTACAGGGCATCTTCAAGCGGCTACTGACAGACCTCGCTTAGGAGATCAGTGATCGTCGTTCGAATTCAAGGGTGAGCAAATTCTTCCGAGCTACCATGGAATTCTCTTTCTTCTATGTCCACTATTTTTTGACCGAGACATTTGTTCTAGTTAGTTATTAGTTCATTAGATTGGGGTTGCATCCCTTCTTGTTTAGACTTGGTTCATTGTTAGATGTTTTGGTACATTGACTTTCAGGTTCTAGGTTATTTCTTCTGCATTGTTTAGTTATTGTTAGACTTTTGTTGGAGTTTATGGGAACTCCTTATTCATTTTCCTTAGTATTTAACTTGCTTTCGTAACTTAAATGCCTTAGTTTTGGTTTAGTTATTTGGTTTGAGTTGTAGTAGTGGTTCTCCCACCGGAGAGTTAGTGTGGGTGCCAATCACGACGGTCTGGGTCGTGACACTACTCCATTTTGTTTGTGCATATTTGGGCAAGTCAAATGTTGTCTTATCATATTCTCGTAAGGTATATTGAACCCACGTGATGTGATTTCTCCCCCATTGTTCGGACAAAGACATTTGATTTCCTTCCACAGTATATTGGAACTCTTTAAACTTCTCAAATACTTCAAACTTGTTTAAGCAATAAATCCGTTCCTTGAGAAGTCATACACCAGGTGACATTTTTGTTTGTTTAGCATTGATAAGAATAGGGGAGATAACATTTCCTATTTTTGTTTCAATTTGTAAAAGTACCTTAAGTTTGGTCTCAAATTTCAAAATTTTCTATTAGGTATACACTTTTAGTTCAAGCAAACTATTTCCTTCTGTTTTGACGAAGGCTGACCTTGGTTAGTACGTACTTTGGTTGGTTTGTGGGCAGATCCTACTATTATCTCAAGTTTATATAAAATATTTATGACAGGAATTGTCACTTTCTTACACAGTTTCCATTTTTATTTCTTTTATTTGATTTAAATATGTTGTCTTCACCACCACCCCCCCCGGCCTCTCTTTTTTGTGTCAATTGATACCCTGTTGCTAGAAAATAATAATGTTTTACATAGGTAAAAAAGTATGTATATATACTAGGGAAAAGACTCATTTATGCCATGAAACTTTGAAAAATGACGCATTTGTGTCATTCGTTATTATTGAAAAAGGGACATATATGTCTATGAAAAATGAGACGTATGTCGATGATTGTGTAGTACGTAACTATGTATGGGTGAAACTATGGAAATCATGGTATATAGTGGGTAGGGGATGTCTGGGACCAGTCCAACCTGACTGAAGAGAACGCCGCCTTTTAGATAGCTAGTCATATCAAGTGAGCATGGTTGGTCTGTGACAAGCCTGACCCAAGGTTGTTGAGTGGTGTTGGGCCTTTTTTCAGCCCTTTTGGTTTATTTTTAAACCCAAATGATGTTTTATGTTTTATATGTCAAATAGATATTTTTGCTGCATAAGAAGACAGGAAAGAAATGTTTTATAGTAGCAGCACGACAACTTGGTGTTATTATTATTATTATTATTATGATTACTATTCTTATTATTATTATTATTATTATTATTATATTTATTATTATTATTATTATTATATTTATTATATTTATTATTATTATTATTATATTTAGTACAATTTTTTAAAAAATAATAGAGAAGCGAATGAAGATATTGAGTAGACGTGAGAACTACAAAAAATGACCACGCAAAATAAGTCACATTATATAAAAATGATACATAATTTTTACCTTGTTCCATAATTTTTTAATCTTTGAATTAATGATGCATATTAATCTATAATATAATATCTCTGTTTCTACTTTCTACCAAAAAATTTAAAAAAAAAAACTTAGAGAAATACACATATTATTATATATAATAAGGTGGGGATTACTTTCTATAAATAGGACCTAACAAGATTCATTATTTTCCTAGTTGCTTCCTCAGAGACATGACAAGTATGGTCCTGTTTACTTTCTCATGTTACTCCGCCCCTATTTACTTGTCATTAAGGTAAAAAAATAAAACTACTCCGCCCCTATTTACTTGTTATGTTAATTAGTAAAAGTAGTTATTTCGGAATATTTGTCATCTAAAAATAGAGACAATTAATGATTGAATTCTTGTAATTTTCTTTAACTTTAACAGTGTAAGATCAACTAACATATTAATCTAAATCTAATCAGATAATATATGTAACTCATAAAAGAGAACTTATTTGTTCTTTACATAGCGAAAGCAAAAGAGTAGGATGAACCATGGTTGAAATTTATGATCGATATTGGTTTTGACAATATGTTGGAGCAAGAACAACTCCCTATACCGCAATCTAAACCCTAATTGATTGAGGAGAAAATTGAGTATAGCAACTCCATATACCACAAATAAAACCCTGATAAATTGAGCAAAGGATAGAGTGTAGAATTGTTATATTCTCTATATCATGAGCGTTAAATCACCAATTATGAATGTGCCCTAATTTCCTACAAATATACAGGATGAACATTTACTGAAAAACAAAGGTAAGTCATAACTCATAAATGAGGATAAATTAGTTAAATAATCTTTTGTCTTAAATTCACAATCACTTTAGCTAAAAATTGTTGTCACAAAATAATTATGATTTTTACATACTGTAACTTACTTTCTTTGTGTTTAGGACCAAGGAGGTATGTGGAGGCAAAAATGACCCAAATTTACTAATGATATGTGGAAGACCCCTTGTGTAACACCCCAGAAATTTTTTGGACGAAGACTCGAACCATCTGTCGTTGTGAGTAGGATTTTACCGAGAAATTAAAAACTTTTTGAGTGTTAAGGTCACTAAATGTAGAAGCTTGTGTTCCAAAAAGAACTAAAGAGAGTTCATTCAAGTCATTCCTAAGTTCTTCTAAGTTTTGGGTCAACTTCAAAAGACCATAACTTTCAGTACATGATGAGTTAGGTGGCCCATAAGATTTCAAATGAAAAGTCTTTGAATTATCTTTCCAACGCCACTGAGTTTGCTAAGTTTCAAGGTCGTACAAGTGAGATATGCCCTTTTGAAGTCAGGCTGTCCAATAAAGGAAAGTTACCCGAATATAGTGAGGGGTATTTTGGTCTTTTCCTTACCCAATCAAATTTAATTCATTTTTAGTAAGGTTTTAGGGGTCTAATCTGATTAGGTTCAATTTTATAATCCTAATATACGCCTAGGGTTTTAGCTGAGAGTTCAAGAAGAGAAAAGAAGAGAAAAGAGGAGAAAAGAGGAAATGATCAAGGCGTTCATCGAGATTCTTGAGAGTTGTTGCAGATTATCGCCATGGGTTTGATCCCTAAGAGGTATGTAAGTTTCCATAGTGTTGGGTTCATTCACCCACACGGAAAACATGATTTTCATATTCGAATTCGTCCATAAAGATTGAAAAATTTAAGTTCTTGTCAAGTGTTCTTGAAGTTTCATTCTAAATCTTGTTTTGTTGGGGTTTTGATGAATTCTTGAGATAAAAGATAGTGATATGAGTGTTGTTTTGAGTATATTAGTGTGCACTTAGGTTGGGTAATTGAATCTAAGGAAAACTTTGGAAAATAATTGATTAGAAGCGAGGATCAGAAAAGAAGAGACGAAATTCGTCAAAATTTTGCCTGGGGAGGGGCTGGGACGACTCCCCATAAGTGCACCACAATCATTCCTCTGAAGATAAGGGGCTGGCGCCCCGTGCCAGGAATGCGCCAGGGTTGCCTGCCCCGACTCATTTTTCGTCAGTTGTCCTGTTTGAGTCCCTTTTAAGTATACCTTCACTCCCTTTGATTCTTATCACTATAAACTACTTCTAAACACCTATAAATCATTCATAAAATGAATCATAACCTTGAATTCATAATTCAAATTCAAGGTAGATTTAAGAGTTAAGTCTTGATAGTTCTTCCAAACATTTTGAGAAAGTCCCTTTGTGTCTTTTTGAGGAGTCTTCTACAACGTCTAATAACTTGTTTCAAGACTCGAGCAAGTGAGTATGAGAATGAGGAGAATATATTCATGAGTCTACTATATCATCATGAGATCCTTCATTTTATGAACCATAACTCTTGAATTCATAATTCAAATTCAAGAGAGAGTTAAGAGTAGAGTTCAAGAAAGCCTTTGAGTTTAATTGTGAATCAGTTTGAGATCAACTATAGATTTGAGCTAATTTTTTAGGAAGTACGTATGAGAATAAGAAGAGTCGTACACATGAATTTCCTATTGTTATTTAGATCCTCGAGTCGAGTCGTTCATGCCCATAAATTCTATATGAACTTCGTAAACTGAGTATCTTTGAGAGGAGTAGTATCTTCAAGTTTTAAGTCTTGAGTATTGAGTTCCTAATCCCTTTTGAGATTTTATTCCTAATCATGGGACTATTACATATTACCCATGGAGTCCTTGAGTTGAGTTGTTCATGCCCATAGTTCCGCATGAGCCATATAAGTCAAACAGTATGGAGATAAGAAGTATCTTTGAGTCCTTGAGTTGAGTAGTTCATGCCCATAATTCCTCCTAAACCCTCTAAGTCGAGAATTATTGAAATGAGTATTACCATTGAAGTTCTTGAGTTTTGAGTTGTTGAGTCTCGAATATTGAGTTCTATGTATGGTTATTGAAAACCTCGAATCGAGTCGTTCACGTCCACAATTCGGCATGAACTTTATTCTGAGAAGTCTTTTACAAATTTTTGTAAACTTGTTTTAAGACTTGAGCACTTGAGTTGAGAATGAGTAGAGTCGAGTTCATTTTATTTAAAATGATATATGGGAACTAAGTAGTTCCAAGAGTAAATGTTTTCACATTTAAAAAAGAAGGAAACTGAGATTTCCAAAAAGAGTTTTGAGCAGTTTGAGTAACATCTCTTTTTAGAGAAAGATTTTGAGTAATAACCTCAAACCACAGAAAGAGTTATGTTTTTAAATATATGAGCTGAGTTTATTTTTCGAAATAGTATTGAGCACCGATATGCGGACGAGTTCAGATAACTTAAGTCTCATAAATGTAATGACTCGGAAAATGATAGAGTGAAACTAGAGCCTCACATGTGAGTTTGGAGTCGAGAACTTAATGAAATGATTATATTTGAATTTGACCCAAAAGTTCTTAAAAAATGTGCTTCGGAAGTTACCGGAAACTTGTTTAGCTAAATATTAAAAGATCCGTTTCGTTTTTCGAAAATCCGACTTCATATTCTTGTTTAGGGGGTCAAATTGAGTGGGAAATGGGTCTAACCCAAATTTTCGAGGGTCTACTTTGGAGGGTCATATCTCCTAGCACACAAATAATTGGGTGGCCCATAATATATCCATGGAAAGCCCCTTGAGTTAGCTACCTAAAGCACTTCGTTTCACCTCATTCGGAGTTCGAACGAAGAAGTTATGCCCATTTTCGTAAAGTCTGTCCGGCAGAAAATGCAAATTCCAGTAGCTAATTTTACTGTTCATTACTGTTCACCCGCCTGAAATTTTTTCTAAGTGTTGGACCATTTTTTTCAAAAGACTTATATTATTTCCTATATACCATTAGTTCATTCCCATCCCTAAAAACATTTCCCTCTCTACAATCCTCCATTTAAGAAAGTCAAGAACTTGGAGCTAGGGCTTGGTTTGAAGGTGGTGTCTTCATCAATTTTCGTGGGAGATCATAGCAAAGGTATGGTGGTCTTGATCCTTGTCTAATTTTCCATTCAAGGAGCCAAATCCAAAGTTATTTCAAAGTATGAAAAATCTAGGTTTTCACTCAATCTCATGGGTTCTTCCACCAAATGGTTTTAAAAGGTTTCTAATGGCACTTTATG
>NC_064285.1:29268490-29291245 GCF_019186545.1 Solanum stenotomum | reverse complement strand
TACGCCTTGTTACGACTTGGGGGTGCTCCCGGGTCGTGACAATAAACCATGTAGCCAACGTAGGTAGAAAGGGTCATACTTTTTAGATGATTCCTTAATGATTTTAAGCATATATTAGTGGACCCACTTAGTTGAGAGGTCTTATACCCCTGGTAAAGTATAGGACGGTTCTGGCAGCGTGGGATAGATGTTGTATCATCACATAGCTCATAGTAATGGTTGTCGGTTAGAGAAACTCCCATAGAGTTATATTATATTTTATTATATACAAATTGAGTTTTTATTGTATTCTTCAATACATTGAGTTTCTATCTACTGATTGAAAAGCTTTCCATATATTGCATCTTTTATTGTTGTTTTATCTTGAGTTGAGTATCCAGAGTTGAGTATCTTTGTGTTGAGTATCATATCTTTGAGTTGAGTATCTTATTCTTGAGTTGAGTTTAGTTGAGTGAGTTGAGAAGAGGTAAGTATGTTTCCTTTTTATCAAGTTCAAGCTTATGTTATGCCTTAGAATTCCTCTTACATGCTCGTACGTTCCATGTACTGAGCCATTTGGCTTGCATCATTTCATGATATAGATACAGGTATTCAGGATCAATAACAGGCATTTCGTTGATATCACATGCAGTTCGAGTTATCTATGGTGAGCCTCCTTGCCTCCGGAGGATGTCATTATTGTTTTTCAACTTTGTCTGGATGTCATGGGTATTGTCCCGACTTACATATTTGTCATTTAGAGGCTTTATACATAGACAATAGAGTTTGGCGAGTCTGTTTATTTATTTTGTTAAATGTTTTAAAGACTTGAGTTGCATATTTCTAGCTAGTTGAATATTCAGTTACATTTAGAATTAATCATTTTGTAACGCCCCGAGCCTACACCCTGGGCAGGACTAGCACTCGACAACCATTGTTGGTCCCAAGCGAACCCTTTGCCTGACTTACTTACTCAGCAGAAGACTTTAAGCATTAAGAAAAGAACTCAAATGCAAGATGACTCAATTGTCTCAAACTAAACTCATAGTGTTTTAGAAATAAACATTTAACTTAGCCAAAGTGGCAACTCAAATTTGAACATAAGTCAATAACAAGGTAAAGACAAATGAACTAACTGATTGTCTATCTATGAAGCCTCTAAAACTGAGATGGATGTCGAGACAAGACCCACGACATCCTAATGAACTAAAATAATGAAAGCAATAAAAGGGATCATCCGAAAGCAAGGAGGCTCACCAAAAAACTTTGGAGATCAATAGAATCAATGATGCGCTGGATGCTAATCCTGGTTACCTGTCTCTACACCATAAGAAGATGCAGGCAAAATGGCATCAGTACATTGAATGTATGAGTATGGGAGAAGAATTCTAAAACAAGACATAAGCTTGAAAGGAACTGAAGAACTTACCTGGCTCAACTCAACTCAACTAATTTCAATATAAAGCAGTGTAAATAAATGCAGTATAAAGAAAAGCTTTAAAACATGGTTTTCAATTTTGTGTATTTAGAAATACAATAATAACTCTGTATGTATGCAAAGATACAATATGAACTCTATTTGTATATGAAAATACAAATATATCTGATGTATATAAAAATACAAAATACTGATGTGGGAATTTCTCTAACCGACAACCATCACTTAAGAGCTATCGTGATGATATAACATTTTTCCTCACACTGCCAGGGTTGTCCTATACCTTTTCGGGGGTATAGAACCTGAACTACTAAGTGGATCCACTAGTCTATGCTATAAAGCACTAAGGAATCATCTAAAAAGTATGACCCTTTTATACCCATAGTGGCTACATAGTTTATGGGGGCTGTGAGTTGTATGTACTCTCCCCCATATCGGTGCTCAATACTACTCCCAAATCATGATACTAGCTCTTATATTTTTTTAAAAATATACTTCTTTCTGTGATTTGAGATAATTAATCAAAAACTTAGCTCAAAGGCTCTTCTTGGAAATCAAAGTTTCCTCTCTTGCTTAATTATGAAAGCATTTACTCTTTAACTGAAAAACTAGCTCAAAGGCTCATTTGGAAATCAAGGTTTCCTTTCTTCTTTAAAGGTGAAAACATTTTACTCTTTGGGAATACATTGTCCCGATATACTCTTTTGAAGAAATGAACTATAAACTTTACTCTTTACTCAACTCAAAACTCAAGTCTTAAAACAAAGTTAAAACATTTGTAAAACACTCTTGAAAGACTCTATGAACTTCTCTTGACTTGACTCTTAACTTCTCTTAACTTGACTCTTAGCTTCTCTTGACTTGACTCTTAACTAATCCTTGAATTGAATTATAGATTCAAGGATTGTGATTTGTGATAGGAAAGATCTTATGATGTTTAGGAGTGTTTTTAGATAGTTAAACATGAGAAAAGATCAAGAAATCATTGTCTGGAAGCAAGTCCGCGGCTAAATATTTGGTCGCGAAATAAATATTGAGGCAAAACGGTCTGTGACCGCTCCGCGACTCGAGGAAGATTTTTCCAATCCTGAGGAACAGGAGGTCCGCGACGCGGACCTGGTACCCAGATTCTGCCGACTTTTTCCTTCTTCGTTTTTTGACTCCAATTCGCCTAAACTCGGATCTTTTTATCAAATTCTCTTTAGATTCAGATACCCAGCAAATGTAGCCAAGAAACTAACTCAAAACAACTCTAAAATCAACCTTAAATTCTCAAGAACTCCTCAATCTCATCCCAAATTCAAGAACGAAAGCAATTCAAGGATACAACTCAAGAACATCAAAGTCTCAATATTTTAGGATGAAAATCATACTGAAATAAACATGTTTGGCGCGTGGGTGAACGAACCCAACGCTATGTGAACTCACATACCTCGTAGGGATCACCCCTTGACGAAATCCACGATCAAACTTGAATGATCTTGACAAATCTTGCTTCTTCTCCTCTTTTCTCCTCTTCTTTTCTCTTCTCTCAAAACCCTAACTCTTTTTGGAAAAACGTAAACTGACCAAGTTCAGTTTAGACCCCAATTAAACTCCTAAAAATGAATTAAAATAATTGGGAAAGGAAAAGACTAAAATACCCTTCCAAAATCCGGATTAGACTTTCCTTATTTGAACAGCCCAACTTCCAATGGGCATATCTCACTCATACGAACTCTAAATAGCGTAAACTTGGCGACGTTAGAAAGATTATTCCAAGATCTTTCCTACGATATCTATAAACACACCAAACCCATCCTGATATAGGAGTTATGGTCATTTGAAGATGACCAAAAATCCAACTTAACATACTTACCAAATTTTTCAGATTTTTATATTCTTTCCAAAAATGACTATTTCCACTTTTTTAACTTCTTTCTAGTTACGAAGTGTTACACATTTGAGTTAGAGATTTGTATTTGAGTTTATTGATTTTATTCAGTTTTAAGCTTTGTATGCTTGAGTTAGTCTTCCGCTTGTAGTCAGCTAAGATGAGGGTTCGCTTGGGAACCAACAATGGTTCTCGAGTGAAGGCCACGTCCAGGGTGTAGACTCCGGTCGTGACACCTTGGCCTTGGGTTTTACTATACAAGGTGTGATCTCTGCTTAGCTGGCTCTTGGTTGTTGGACGAAATGGAGGCCTTCCCAGACAACTTGTTACGGGCATAAATGGCAACCCTTTCGCATTTTCAAATGTGGTAGACATCGATCAATTAAATGGAGTCATCTATTTTACAGATTCAGGACCAATATTCCGCACCAGCAGGTTCGTTAATATAATTATAGTTGTAACATACTTATAAACACTCATTGTTTATATCAAATCATGTAAATTTATTGTAGTTAAGTGATTTAATAATGTACGAGTACATGTTAGTTTAAGCATGGTTAAGTGTTAATTATACTCTATGTGTAAACACATGTCATGCATCTAGTGACTTAATATAAATATCAGGTTCGAATAAGTTTCTATTGTTTACTCAATATGAATTGGTAACCTAGAAAAATAATAAGTGACAAGTTAGTTTAACTAGATGAGCCCAATTTTCATTTTATTGCATCAATGTATTGAATTGCCCTTTTATGATTAAAGAAAGGTAACAAAAAATATCACAAGAGCCGCTAAACTACTGAAATACACCTAAGAAAACATAGCATATGATGTATAGGCCAAAAATTGATTCACTTTTTGGTTATGATTAGGGTGTACATGACCGGATTATTTCGGATTTTTCAAATATCAAATCAAATTGTTTGTGTAAATTCTTTAAATTTATAAACCAACCCAAACTAATAAAACTCAAGGTTTTTCAACCTCGGGTTGGTTTGGGTTTTTCAAATACCAAATTAAACCATTGTGTCAAATTTTTAAATCAAACCAAACTAATAAACCTCGGATATTTTCAGGTTTTTGGATTTTTCCGGTAAAGTATGCATACAAATATATAATTAACTGGTCCTCCAAATATTTCTTTGTCCAACCAAAATATAACTATCTAAGGTGTTTCCTAACAAAATAACATAAAATATGAGATATGTGATGACACTAAAATATTCAATAAAAAATAATAATGAAATCATCATATAAAATAAATATTGCAAAGTCATAATGAAATGATCATAATTTAAAAGTACTAAATCATGCTAAAATAAGTCTAATAAGTATTGTGACATGATTAAACATTAAAGAAAATTTAAAATTCGATTATGTATTTTAAATGTCTAGACCAATGTAAAACTAAAGAACAAATACTCAACATCATTCTTAGTGTTGAATTAATTTATCTTATTAGCATAGTATTGATTTGATTATGAATTGAGCATTATCTATGGATTATAACCTTTATTGGACCATTCAAAATTCTAAGTCTCAATAAACTTGAAAAAATATGTTGAAAGATCAAAATTATGAAAACGTATAAGTAATATTTAGAAATTACATCAAAGTAAATACTTTTATATATAAAATAAATTTTAAAAATTATATATATAATGTCAGGTTGGTTTGGTCTCGGATTGACTTTGTTTAGTTAAACCCAATCCAACCTATAGTCGGGTTTTTTTCAAATACTGTCACACCCCTATTTTGAACGGGCCAAAATAGTTCACAACATAATATGGCTGCCACTCTGATTTTTGAAAAAATTATTTTGTTTTTGTATTAGAGTCGCCACCTAAATTTTAAGGAAAATCTTAGGAAAACCGTGTTTATATGTGAATGTAAACTATGTTTTGATTTGCAAAACCAGTGAGATTCTGAGTAAGGGTTTTGGTTACTCGAGAGGAAGGTATTAAACATCCCTCGTAGCCTATCCAAAGATAGTCCTTAAACTCAATTTAGGAAAAAAATTAATTAGGAAAACTTATTTATTTATATTTATTTTAAAAGTCAATGAGAAATAAATTAGTTTAAGAAAAGAAGTAAAATACAAGGTACGACATATATATATATATGTCTATTAAATAAATTAATAGTAGTATGTTTATCATTTAGTAAAATAAATAAGTAAAATAAATAAATGCACTTAAAATGTACGACAATTTTTATATGTTAAAAAATATAGATGTATCATAAGCTTATCCTAAAATGTATAGATGTTGAATTTATGAAAATATGTCGCTTTATTAAGACGTGAAATGGAATAAAATAAGATAGTAGTCTAGTGTAAAATATGTAATAATATTTGATGTGTAATTTGAATGAAGATACATTAAATGGAGTTTTCTAAAACAAAATAAAAACAAATAATAAATGATACTAAATGTTAAAATATTATATAAAGTTTGTGGTCTAAAATTATTTATCATAAAGTAAGGTATATTCATGTATGTTTTTAAAAAAATATATGAACATTTATTATTTTATTTACATGTAGGGACAAATTGACGATAGATTAGGTGTAGTAAAATAATATGTATTTTTTAAGTTTAGGAATTTATAAATTATAAAAATAAATAAATAAATAAATAAGGAACATTTGTGAAAGGGACAGTAGATAATAATAATAAATTATGTGGAGAAAAATATAGAGTTTATACCTTTATATGTATGAGATATATATGTATGTACCTTGTATTTTGAACCTGTTGACATAGCTAAAATCTTGAAATAGAATGTTAAGAGATTAAAATATTTTAGCAATATTTAATTTTAAAAAATAGAGATAGTAAATATAAAATAGGCCTAAAGATTATAAAATAGGCCTAACTATGGGAACTTAACCTATAACTTATGCTTTTTTTTTTATTAATAGGCCTACATCCTACTTATTTTGAAAATAATTCCGCAAGTTAATTATTTTAGTCTAATATATTTCTAAAGGGGATTATTTTAGCCTTTAAATTAATCTCAAATTCATTTGGAGGTCCTAAGCGATGAGTAGGCCTAAATGAATATTATTTTAGCCCTTTTGAAACTTCATTTGGAAAACTTTTAAACTATAAGCCCCCTCTTTTCAACTTAAAAGGCCTGAAAGAATGTTATAAGTAAAAATGCTAACCCATTTTTGAAAAAATATTTTTTGTATGATCTGTTCTAAAAGTGTTTCAACTAAATTCTTAAACAAGTATTATTAGCTCATATAAATAATCTTCAAAATAAAAGACAAGCAATATATCAAAAACTTATAAGTAAAGGTTAGCCAACATATCAAAATAACATAAATAGGACAACGAAAGAAAGGATAAGAATTATTGGACTCCTAATTTACGAGACTCCAAGCGTTGCGATGATACTAGTTGATGTTGGCCTAATATTTTTTGCCAAAATGAGTTCCACAGTAGAAACTCCAGCACTCCGGTTGTACATGAAACATAAGAAAAGAAATAAGAGGATTAGAGAATGTTGAGTAAGTAATAGAGGAAAAATATCGGTCAACAAAGTATGCGAACTTGAAGTGATACAAACACCTTGACTATTTTTCTAGAATTAAGCAAAGTTCTCAACTAATCTAATGTGTGAGTCATTCACATTTGGATGAAAAAATAAACTTACACCATGCGTAATAAAATTGCAGGCACTTAGCTACCCAAACAAATCCACAATTTTTATTTTGTATGACTTACTAAATACATAAAAAAGTACCAATGTATATCATAAAAGCAGTACATCATAACTAACAAAATGCCAGAAAATATTATTCTTCATTTGTCTTATGTAGTACCATTAATTCAAATGTTCTAGCTAATTATCACATGGTAGATGTAGAAGCTACCACTACTAATGTAACATCCCATAAAAATTTTGAGCGAAGACTCGAACCGTTCTTCATAGTGAGTGAGATATTTCAAGGAATTTAAAATTTATTGAGTGTTAAGGTCACTAGATGTATCACCTTAAGTTCCAAGAAGAACCAAAGAGAGTTCATTCAAGTCATTCCTAAGTTTTTCTTAAGTTTTTGGTCAACTTCAAACGACCATAACTCCTAGTACAAAATGAGTTAGGTGAGCTAAAAGATAGAAAATTAAATCCCTCCGAGTCCTCTTTCCAACGCCATCGAGTTTGCTAAATTCCTAGCTCTGAGTAAAAAGTTATGACTGATTTACTAACAACACGCAAACCTTACAGCAGCTCCGCGATGACTCCGCATTACGAAGCCAATACGGACCTCATTGCCTGGTGAAAAATTATTCCGACTCCCAGCTCATTTTATTTATTTATTTAAGGGTATTTTAGTCCTAAAACCCCTTAGGAGGTCATCTAAATTGCCCTAAATGTGTAGAAAATCAGTTTTCTTAAATCAAACCCTCTCATTCACTCCAAAAATTCTAACGCTCAAGGAATTCAAGAAACGTTAAGGCTAGGGTTCATCTTTTAAGATTTTTCCTTCAAATTGCTTCAAGAAGATGGTTCTTTCAGGTATGTAAGCTTCAATAGTGTTACGTTTGTTCACCCACACGCCAATCATGTTAATTTCAGCGTTAAGTTTGTTCTAGAAAGTTGAAAGTATGATGTTCTTGAAATTGGCTTTAGTTCTTGAGTCTAGATGAGATTATTGAGTTCCTTAATGAAATCATGTTGATTTTACAGTTGTTTATGAGTAGGTTCTTGTGTTCATGTGCAGGGTATCTAAATCTAAAGAGGAATTGAGAAAAAGAACCGAGTTTAGGTGAATTGGGTTAGAAAACGAATAAGGAAAAAGTCGGGCGAATCTGGCACCTTGCTCTACGTCGTAGACCTGCTTCCCCATTTAATAAAGTTTGTCTTCGTGTCGCGGAGAGGTCACGGACCTCTCTGCCTCAAAAGTTAATTCGCGACCAAATATTTTAATTCACCTCCGCGTCACGGATTTGCTTCCAAACAGTGATTTCTTGATCGTTTTTCATGTTTAACTATCTAAAAATACTCCTAAACATCACGAGATCATTCATATCACAAATCACAACCTTGAATTCATAAATCACATTCAAGGTAGAATTGAGAGTCAAGTCTTGAAAGTTCTTTCGGACATTTTGAGAAAGACCTTTTGAGTCTTTTTAAGGAGCCTTTTACAACTTCTAGTAACTTGTTTCAAGACTCGAGCAAGTGAGAATGAGGATGAGGAGAATGTATTCATGAGTCTTCTTTGTCATCATGAGATCTTTCGTATCACGAACCATAACTCTTAAATTCATAATTCACATTCAAGAGAAGGTTAAGAGTAGAGTTCAAGAAACTCTTTGACTTCAATTGTGAATCCTTTGAGATCCACCATCGATTTGAGTTAAGTTTTGAGAAGTAAGTATGAGAATGATAAGAGTCGTATACCTGAGTTCCTTATTGATATTTTGACCCTTGAGTCAAGTCGTTCATGCCCATAACTTCTGCATGAACTCCATTAGTTTAGTATCTTTAAAAGAAGTAGTATCTTCAAGTCCCTAGTATTTGAGTCTATATATGGTTATTGAAAACCTTGCATTGAGTCGTTCAAGTCCATAATTCGGTGTGAACCATATTTTTAAGAAGTCTTTTACAAATGTTTAAACTTTGTTTTAAGACTTAAGCTTTGAAGTTGAGTAAAGAGTAAGAGTAAAGTTCATTTTCCTTAAAATGATATATGGGAACTAAGTATTCCCAAGAGTAAATGTTATCACATTTAAGATGAGAGGAAACTGAGATTTCCCAAAGAGTTTTGAGCAAGAAAGGGAATATCAATTCCAAAAGAGCTTTTAAGCTAAGTTTTTGAGTAATTATCTCAAACTAAAGAAAGAGTTTTGTTTTTACAAATATATGAGCTAAGTATATTTTGGGAGTAGTATTAAGCATCAATATGGGGGCGAGTTTGAGTTCAGATAACTCACGTCTCCATAAACCATGTAGCCATCATGGATAGTAAAGGATCATAGTTTTTAGATGACCCCTTAATATGCTTTTAGTATAAGCTAGTGGATCCACTAAGTTAAGCGTTCTATATGACGACAAAGTATAGGATAGTTCTGGCAGTGTGGGCAAGACGTTGTATCACCACTTAGGCTCATAGTAGTGGTTGTCGGTTAGAGAAACGCCCACAGAAACTATATTACTTTATTATATAAGTAAAGTTGAGTTTGTTAGTGCATTTTCTTTAATGAACTAAGTTGGTTTTACTATTTTATAAAGCTTTCTATATATTGCATGTGTATTGTTGCTTTATATTGAGTTGAGTACCCAGAGTTGAATATCATATCTTTTAGTTGAGTATCTATTCTCTGAGTTGAGTATCTCATCCTTGAGTACTTCTGAGTTGAGTAAGTTTGAGTAATTTTGAATATCCTTGAGTATTCCTTGAGTTGAGTAAGTTTCAGAAGAGGTAAGTATGTTTCCTTTTTATCAAGTTTCAAGCTTATGTTTATGTTTTAGAATTCCTCTTACATGCTCGTACATTCCACGTATTGAGCCATTTGGCCTGCATCTTTTCATGATGCAGACACAGGTATTCGGGATCATCAACAAGAGATTCGTTGATACATCCGAGAGTTCGAGTTAGCTATGGTGAGCCTCCTTGTTTCCGGAGGATTTTATTTACTTTTCAGTTTAGTCAGGACGTCGTTGTTCTTGTCCTGACTTCCATCTTTATCAGTTAGAGGCTTCATAGATAGTCAGTATAGTTGAGAAGTCTGTATTATTCATTTATTTTATTAAATGTTTTAAAAACTTAAGTTGCCTATTTTATGGCTAGTTGAGTATATTATTTTTATTCTAAGTTGTTCATCTGTGTTAAAGTTTCAAAAAGTTGAGTTTATTGAATTTTATTCAGTTTTAAGCTATCGCATGCTTAAGTTAGTCTTCTGCTTGTAGTCAGCTGGGATGAGGGTTTGCTTGGGGACCAGCAATGGTTCTTGAGTGCCGGCCATGTCCAGGGTGTAGACTTGGGTCGTGACAAACATGGTATCAGAGCACAGAGTTCAAGTGTCCTAGGGTGTCTATGAAGCCGTGTCTGTAGGATCTTGTTTATGGTTGTGAGGGACCCACTTCTATAAACGAGGGACTACAGACATTTAAGAAAAGTTTCCCTTCTTTCATACTCTTAATCGCGCAATAGAGCTATGTCATTGAGATTTTATTCTTACTCGTGCATTTCTTAGAGTCATTCGACTACCCTTCATACTAGAGGTGGTTGAAAAGAAAAGTCAGCCCTATCTCGATGAGTTGCTCATAGCAAAAGTCTTGAGAAATTCATGAGACTCCAGAGGGGCTTTTGAGAAGGCCAAAAGTAAGTTAAGTGTAAAGTTTCAGAGTAATGCCCTCATATTCATATGAATCGTGTGTTTGAGAAAAAATCAAGTTGTACTATCTTCTCTGAGCCTTGTTTCAATTGAGATCCTTATGAGAAAGTATGTAGAGGTTTAGTAATCCTAGAAAGGGAGATAGTGATGAGGCAAGCTATGTTACTATAGTCATGCACCCAGTAAGTTATTGATGAGGAGTTTTCCTTATGGGTAGACGAAGAAGTGATGAGTTGTGCAGATTCCATCATAGGAGGTAGAGTGGGTTGTAGCTAGAAAGGAGTTGTGATGAAGCCAGTGCAGGAATTCCTTGCCAGAGAGGGATAGGGCGAGATATAACCTCAGCCCAGTCTCCTCTCTTTTTCCCAGGTCTCCTTATAGAACCTTAATCAAATCTGAACTAACCCCTGCAATCCAATCAGTGTTCACCAATCGAGGATAGACTATAAAACCTTGTAATAAATCAAATGCTGTCAAAAACAGCAGAAAAACTAGCATTCATGTGCTTACAAAAATAAAAGGGGTGTGCAAAATTTTCTAAGTGTGAATTTTGGTTGACTTTGGTTTCCTTTTTGGGGCATGTAGTTTCAAGGGAAATGGTAATGCAAGTAAAGGGAACAGTGCAACTAGGCAAGGAGGTTTCCCATCAAGATGAAAGAGCTCAGTTTTATGCCTTTCTTGGCAAGACCGAGGCTGAGGGTCTGATGCAGTGATCACAAGTACTATTATTGTTTGTGACCGGATGGCTAATGTGTTGTTTGATCCGAGTTCTACTTATTTTTATGTGTACATGTGATTTGCCTTAGAATTTGATATGATTTGTGATATACTTGATGCCCTCATCCATGTTTCTACCCCATTGAAGAGTCAGTCATAGTCACCCATGTATATCGTGTTGTCCTGTTGTGTTTATGGATTTTCAAATTTGGGTTGATTTGGTTAAGTTTGATATGACTGACTTGATATAATTTTAGGCATGACTTGGTTAAACGACGCAATAAATGCTTTAATTTAAAAAAAATGACCTAGAGGGTCATTACACCCAGGTAGGGAAAGGATAGAGTGGGAAAGGGGTACAAGCCTAAGTCAACTAAGGTCATATCTTTCGTGCGGGGTAGGAAACTAGTGGGGCAGGATTGTTTGGTGTAATTGTCTCATATTTGGGATATTAAGGTCGAATCCCCCCTCTATTGAGTCTGTTTCTGTGGTGTCAGAATGAAGAGAGCTTAAGGCTCAAATCCAAGAGACTCTTGATAAAGGTTTCATTCGACCTAGTGTTTCCCCGTGGGGTGCTCCTGTCTTGTTTGTTAAGAAGAAAGAGGGTAGTACAAGGACCAATGATTTAATCTTAATCAATAAATGAGTGGATTGATACTGGAATGACAAGCTTATGGATAAAGAAAGTCTCAATGAGAACACTTGGGGGAAGGCAATTGAAGATTTTAGTAAGTAAGTGCGTATAAAAATTGGGTTGGTCCTTTGATTTGGATGAGTATCCCTGAGTTTGAGGTGTCATGTTGATGAAAAGGCTTACTTTGTAGTGATAGTCAAGGTTGACTAAGCGTAATGGTAATAAGAGTTTGTGATGGATTGTGATGGGATGCAACTATATAATAAGATTGTTGGTTAAGCGAATTTGCACAGTAATTATGACTTGCGAGTATCTAAGGTCGTGGTTTTCTAATATTTGGCGAGTAACGTGGTTGCATGGAAAGTTTTAAGAGATGGTGGGACACCACTCAAATAAAATTTGAAAGAGCTAGAGTCATAATGAAGGAAAAATAGTGGGATGTAGTACAACCTTTAGAGAGAGGTGAGAGCAAAGAATATCTTATTTGATTGCAAAGGCTAAAAGAGATATCTTCAGAGGGGTAGATAATTGGGTTCAGAGACGCGTGATTTCATTTGTTTTGTTGTGGTTATGCTAATAGTGTCACAAGTCATCAGATTGGTTAAAAACTATGGGAAAAGACTTGAGAAAGGAGTGTTCAGACATTGGCTCGAGTGTCATTATAAGTGCTTTGTCTTTGTTTGGAGTACGATTGAATTTTTAGCGAAAGGTATTGTAAGATCGATGGAGAGGCGATCAAAGATAAGCGAAGATCCATAAATTCATAAAAATCTTCAAGGTATAAGTTAATGTTGATAGATAAGGGGATTGTGTTATACGATTGAATTTACAATTCAAATTTTTCATTGTAAATCTACATTCGTGGTGATATATTTTGTCAAAGAATGAGTTTGCAAGGTGAGAAATGATCAATTGTATTAGGTATTGAGCAATTGAAAAGACGTACATCTGGGTTGAGTCATAAAGTTGATTATTGTTGATCGTTAACGTACCTAAGAAAGGTTTTCATTTAAAAAGTGTTGGTTTAGTGTAAGGTAAATGGTCGGAGTGGTTATGATGGTTGTTAGTATTGAGGATGTGGACTTCAGTGGAATGATGTGAAAAGTATGTGGAGTCAATTCAACGGAAATGGCTAGTATTGACTCTTCGGAGGAAAACCTTTAGTGATTTCCAGTAAAATGCGTGACCATCTATTTCATTTTGTACATGGTTGTGAGTATGTTTCACTAGCCATGCTCGCGTGAGTTTTCACTTTTGTGGGTGGATCCCTAGTGGTGGATCAGGTGTACTAATCCTGTGATGTTCTCTTGGTTGAGTGGGATGATTGGGAAGATTTGGTTATTTCAGAGGACATATTTGGTGTCATCTTAGAGTTGATAAAGTATTACAGTGGTTTTACATGTACCACCTTGCTTATGAGAATTCATGAAAGAGTTACCATGCGTATTTGTGGTTGTCCGGCAATCTTAATATTCCTATAGTCGTCGAGGTCATGTATCGATTATGTGTGGTTGAATGTGGGGATCATTGGGTCCAATTCTACTGTTCTTAAGAAGTAACCTACAATTACTAAATCTAGCTTCTCGATAGTGTTGTTAGAGGGTTTGTATGCTTCAACATATCCCTCGATGAGTATCAATGTCTAAAGATCAAATTTTATAACTTAAGCTCATGGAAATGTATGTTGTGGGGTGGAGATGTTGTTAAGAACTATGATTGTTTGGGTATTATGAACGTGTGTTGGTTGGTTCAGGTTCACCTCTAATTGTGGCGAGTTTTGATTGTGGATTTTATCATAGTTAAGTGATAAAGGATTCGTCCTGATGTTTGTGTCAAAGTCCTTGATAACATGTTGCAGACATGTGTACAATCAACTTTGGTGGTTATAGGGAATAGCTTTGTTGTTAGTTAAGTGCACATACAACAATAATTATCACTCGAGTATTGTGATGACTTCATTGAGGCATTGTACGGAAGGATGTGTAGGTATTCAATTGGTTGGTTTTAGGATGAAGATTTTATCGTAAAGTCAGACTCAGTTGTGTTAAACAAGACCTTCTATATGAAGAAGAACCGGTTGAAACATTTTGATCGTGATGTACGGAAGCTAAGGACATGCGAGACAAGTATCCCCTGTTGTTCAGCGATTCAAGTACTACTCTATCCTTACTTTAGCCAGTCTTCCCTAGTTGATCACTCGGGGACGAGTGATGGGTAAATTGGTATCTATTGTAACGACCTAATTACGTCGTTAGGGAAAAGACAATGGGGAAAAAAAATTGAGTCAGAAAACTTTTGGTAGTAAGTTGAAATTTCCTAGCCTAGTCCAGATTTAGACGAAATCGGAGTTAGGCGAGTCTCAGGAAATTTGGTAATGAATGAGAAGTGTAATAATGAAATTGATTGCATACGTAGATAGTTATGATGTTAAGGAACCCGTACGACTTTACAGAATTGAATTCGGGTGAGTAGAACTCCCGAAACGAATCTTAGCTTGAACAGGTATCTTATAAGTGTCATGGGATGAAGGTGTGTTGTGAAATGGGGGTTTGTAATTCTTAAATTTGCTCACTGTTTCCGTTCAAGCCGCTAAGGTGGGATTTTCTCGCCAGGGCGGAGCCGCTGTACTGGGGTGAGGACCGTTGTGGCGAGAGAGTCGTGACTTAAGTCAAAAATGAACCCCAAAACGTCTTTATTCCCCAATTTTCATTCTTGAGAGTAAGGAGACTAACCCCAGGTGGTTCATGACAATTTTCCACCATTCTTGAGGCTAAAGGTAAGGTTTTTACACTCCGAATCCATGTTTCGATCCGTAGAATGTAAATTTGTGGGTGATTATTGTTGGGGAAGGGTTTTGATATGAAACTAATGGTGGAAAAACCCCTATTAGGGTCTTGGATTCGGTCTAGGGTTATTGGGTTTGTTACAATCCGGATAATTAGACCTTTGATTGTTGATCCTTGCATTTATTAATTGTTTGTAGACCTAGAACAAGCGGAAAGAATCTGGAAAGGGAAGATTCAAGTGCCTTAGGGGATTCAAGCTTGGATTCAAGGTAGGTGATGGTTGTGATTTCATGTTGGTGTGATATATCTTTGTAATTACTTCAATATAATGCATGTATGTATGCGAATGTTGTATTATTGATCACCCTAATCGTAAATGAGGATAATTGAATAATTGTATGCCACGAATCACCTCTTGTTGTATGATTGTGATTATGGTTTGTTGAATGGAGCGGATGTCATGATCTGACACACTAACTGGGATCGGTTGCCATGTACCGGCATAAACATTAGAACGGGTGTCACTATGCGACACACTAACTTGGATCGGTTGCCACATACCGGCATAAACATTGGAACGGGTGCCACGATTCGGCACACTAACAGTTTGGGTATGGTTTCCATGAGAGAACCATTGAATTAGGTTCCGTGAGAGGACCATTGAATTGTATTGTGTATCTACTTGTGATGATTACGTTCATATCTAATGGTGATTGAGGTTGAAAGACTATTTGGTGCTCTAAAAATGATAACCAATGTGTATTATTGAGAACGTGGAATGCTACTTTGATCCTGAAAAGATGACTAATATTGTATATGTTTGATATATGCATGTTTTATAATATAGTGGTTACTTGCATGTGTTTCACTTATTGGGATAACCGAGTGATCCTACCAGTACACTGTGGTTGTGTACTGATACTGCACTTGCTTTTTCTTTGTTGAGTACAGGGCATCTTCAGGCGGCTATTGATAGACCTCAACTAGGTGACTATTGAGCGTGACCGGATTCAAGGGTGAGTCAGTTCTTTTAGGCTGCCATGAATCTTTCTTGTTTAAGTCCACCCTTTTCAGACTTAGACTATTTGTTTACGGTGTTTTGTTTAGCTTCGGGGTTGTACCCCTTGTTCTTAGACTTGTCATTAGTAGAGTTTTGGTACAATGACTTTCAGGTTCTATTGGTTAAAACTTCTGCATTAGTTTGGTTAAGTTATTTGTTTAAGCCTTTGGAGTTATGGGAACTCTGTATTTTTATTGTCATTTAAACCTGCTTCAGTATCTTTAAATGCATAGTTTTTGGTTAAGTTGTTTGGTCTGCGTCATAGTAATGGTTCTCCCACTAGAGGGTTAGTGTGGGTGCCAATCACGACAGTTTGGGTCGTGACAGATTTTCTCAAAATCTTTTACCTTTTGTAATTTACTCAGATTGGTTTATACATTATCTCTCATAAAAAAAAGCTTTTAAACCAAAAAAAGAACTCTCAACCTCTTCTATTATGAAAGATTGTTCAATTATCGATACCAAAAGTGCTTCAATTCTAATTCAACACAACGGACGGTGGGACGCATTAGGTATATGCGATAAATCACGACTGAATTGGTGATTCCTTTACCTTATGTATTTAACAGATTTGGTTTTTTTTTCCGTAATTTTTATCTTGTAATTTGGAAATATTTGTATTGTATTTCATTGTTTTAATGTTTTTTATTGGTACTCTTTCTCTTTTTTGTTTATGTAATTTCTGACCATTTTCCTTATTAATTGTTTCTAGCAATTGTCTATTTTGAACTTTTAAGTGAGGATCTGATCGAAAATTGATAATTGCTATGATATTGGGGTTTCTACGGGAGTTAATTGCAAATTATTTGTTCTTCTTTGTACATATTTGAATTGTAGGTTTATTTTTTAATTGTTGAAGTTGTTAAAATTGAACATTCAGTATCGTTCGTAGATTATGATATTATGCATCGTAAGATTTCACATATAACCAATATAAATGTTACAATCCATTATAAATCAAATTGTATATATTTACCACTGTTTATGGATATAATGGATATGCAAATCAGTACTAAACAATATTAGTACACTATTTAAATTAATTTGATCATACAAAACAATTGGTAAATTCTTGGTTAGATTATGATGTATATTTTGATTTAAATTATGTATTTTGTATCATAGTGCACTATACATCAACGTTTAATCCTAATGTATACCGTCATTTAATTAAATTCATTATACAATATATCTGGTACTTTTTTAAGTAAAGTTATGGTGTATATCTTGGTGTAGGTCATATATTATTGATTATATTGAACTAAATACCATAGTTTAACCATAATTTGCACCATTTCATATATGAGTTTTATTGGTGATGTAAAAAGTTTAACTATCTATTTCAAATTTGATTGTTAAAACTTGTGTTTAATATATTTTTTTAACTTTTCATTGAAATGTATCGCAGAAAGGTATGTGGATATCAAAATCGAAGGAGTTATTCATGATGCAAACACCAATTACGACAGTGTAATTAAGATTGCGAAAAAATAGATTTCAATTGAATATGTTTTTTTGGTGCAAAATTATAATTTCTATATGTATTTTCGTATAGTCGTTTGATATTTTGATGTTGCTTTGTAAAACAATACCATAGATACTATACTTTGTAATTTAATTTTCTTACAAATGAAATTTTTACCAACACCAATAATTTTTTCATATATGTTGGTCTAGTTATTCATTAATTTGATTGGTAGATTGTTGATGGTATTATGGTATAAGACCGTATATATTTGAAACATATAACAACTGATTTTTTGGGGGGAAATTAAATGTTAAAATTGTTTCATATATATTGGCATATTTAAAAGTATATATTATAATAATTTTTGGTATAATGTTGATTTTATAGTTGGTTCAAATATTTGTATATTAAATGGCTGAATATTGGTTAAAAGTACATTATATTTTTTTTATATATTTATTAGCATATATGAATTGTATTGATAAATTTACACATGGTGTAATCCTTTTAAGAACAAAATTATCTAAGAATTATTATGAAATATTTAATGGTATAAAATTACCTATTATTTCAACTTAAAATATATCGAATTATTAACCAACTTTGTAAATTGTTCTGTAATGCTTACTAATTTAAATGGTAAAGTTATACCTTTCATACAATCATCGTCAAAAAATTGATTTTCTTTATGATCTAAAATGGTCTTTTGAGAAAAATTAAATGTTAAAATGATTTCATATATATTAGTATATTTAAAGGTATATATACTATAATAATTGTTGATTTAATGCTGGTTCTATAGTTAGTATAAATGTTTGTATATTAAAACAGAACTACTTAAGAATTACTATGAGGCATTTAATGGTATAAAATATCTATTATATTCTCACTAAAACAACCAACAAAAAGATTCACCACTATTCTACACCATAATATATACATCGTCACAACTCAAGACACCATATTAATATAGGCAAGAAATCATTAAGTCATCAACATAATAATTTAATATCATAAAAACAACACCTCCACAATTCATTCAGACTATAGTAATTAATTAATAGACAAATAATTATATGTTCTTTCGAAGAAGTTGAAAATAAAAATTGAGATAGGGCTCTTTCAGGAATCATCATCATAGAGATTTTTTCTTATAATCAAACACTAAATTTATCTCGAATTATAGATAAATTAGAAAAAAGCAAGAGTACAGATTGAAAAAACTATGTTTTTTATCAGGAAAGAAATGAATATTTAACTAGGAACTAAATAATGATAAATATAAGAGAAAATAAAGGTTTTTACCTAGATGGTAATAACAATAATAGAGGTGAGAGACAACCTACAATAAATAATCTAATTTAATTGAATAGAAAACTAAGAGTGAGATAATAAAATTCTTTTAAAAAAAAGGAAACGTATAACATAATATTTGTGTTGAAATTTTAAAAGTAAATACAATAGTTATCAATCCCAAAATATTAGCACACTAGCCCCAAAAAAGGGGGATCACGATATAATATAAAGAAGAAAAATAAAATAATATTTGAAAAACATATAATGTGTGTATTAGAAACGGTAATTGGAGAGATAAAAGTAAGAAAAATTAATATCATAATTATAATCCCCAATAATTAGGCACATAATCCCAAAAGGAGGAGAGAAGAAAATCAAAAATAAATTAATTAATTAAATTCAAAAATTAATTATTCTGCTATGTTTGTAATTAAATAGAAGTATGTGCATATATTGTTAATTAAAGTCTTAAGTAGTATATTATTGTAATTTTCACTTCATATTTCCAATAGGATTATGAAAAGAACAAAGAAATTATGAATTTACTCCAACATGAAATTAATACAAAAATATTCTAGAGACATTATGGTGGTTGATTCATGACTAATATCACGAGTTACTATTTAATATTTAACTTATTAAATAGTTAAACATTTTAATTTGATATAAGGGTAAAACAGTAATCTATCTTTTGTTTAACATTCTTTCAACTTTTAAGTGATATTACTCTTATGAAGGAATACAAACTTCTTAAAAATCACAAAAACAGTATAAAAAAATCTTTAATTGTTGAAGGAATAAATTCAAGTTCCTAAAAATAATGAAGGTAAACACTAAATATCCATTTTGCAAACAAAGAAACCATAACCAATAGTTATCATGAAAAACAGAAGCAACAAAGTTGATTTCAGCTATTAATAGTCGTATATATCATAACTTGGTTTTTCTCTTTATTTGTAAACTAGAAAATTTTTATGTGCTTCACGCGATATAATAATAATTTAGAATGAACTTTTTATCAATTAAGTAGAAATAAAGAATCAAATTTTATTTTGATTAGAGTTGAGACTTTTTTTCCTCTTAAACAATTATTTATATCCCTTTTAATTCTAACATTTATGTGTCATAGTTATGGGTATGCATAATTTATTACCCTTTTATTCTAATACTAGTGTATTTGGCCGCGCTTCGCGCGGTTATGAAAAGAATTAAAATAAAGTTACATACTAATATCAGTAATTACTTTAATAAAAGGAACTTTTTATTAATCACACAATTTCATAGAAGAGAAGTTATGAAAAATATTTAGGTTAAATATCATGAAATTCATTAAGAAATCAGTATATGTGAACTTCTGAAAGTTAAATATTAAAAATAAATTTCATAGAGAAAAAGTAGAACGACTAGAATGTAAACTTGAAAACTTGAGATGTGATCGTCTTTTTCTTTTTTCTTTGGGATCTTTTTTAGTATAATTTATCTAAATTTATGTAAACTTGAAATCTGATCATTCTTTTCTACTTCTTTGCAATCTTTTAATTATATTCTTAATATAATTTTTCGACAATGTGTAAACTCAGATTGCCATTAATAGTTATTATCCATGACTACATCATTAGCCAACACTATTTTTAATCATTATCCACAATTACTATTACTTGTCGTCGTCATCACTCAATCATCACATATTTTAATTATTTTTATTGTACAATATTAGATTAATTTATTATTTGATTATTAACTCTTTAATAATTAAATTTTAAATAAAAATAAGTTTACATATTTAAATGATGAAAAATAACAATCGTAATTAGTTAGTTTCCATATCTTAATTTATTATTATATTTAAGTTCAGATATCCAATTATTTTTTGGGACAACTTATATTGGAAAATCAAAAGAATGTAAGAAAATAAATTCAAAAATAAACATAAAAGAGAACAAAAAAGAGAATTAACTATGCAAAAAAGATTCAAAAAATGACACATACAAATTCCTATTCCTTTTAATTTTGCTTGGCTTAAACACAAAAATATTAAAAAGTATATTTCACATTTTAAATAAGTATTACATTCAATATAATAAATTCCTAAGAATAAAGAGTCACAATAATTAAGAGGGTTAAGAATGTGGGCTTTGGACTTGTTTGTAACATAATAGGAGTAATATTTGTACATTATTACACTAATAGAGAACATTAATTATAGAAAATGAAGATAATCAAAATAGAGTTATTGAGACAAATATTTTATTATAAGTAAATAGAAAGCAAAGAAACTAACTGTATTTTTAAAATTATAAATTAGTCGCAATTTTGAAATAACTTGAAAGCTCCTAGAAAACAACAAAAATGAAAAATATAAAGACTGCAACTTGACTTATTAATAAACAACTTGAAATCTCCTCGAAAACAACAAAAATGAAAATTTTAAAGACTGCAATTTTACACTTTAATAAATAATTTAGTTTTAATAAAACCAACTGTATTTTCAAAATTATAAATTAACTTTACATTCTCATGTTTTATCATTTATGTTAGTAAAAATTGCTCCACCAGACTATGGAAGTATATGTGCGTATTTCTTTAAGTAGCATATCGATATTCATTGACTCATTTCATGCTTTTATGTTTTAAAATATTATAGCCCACAAACACAATAAACTAATATTATCAACAAAAAAGTGAGAGATGAATTTACCTGAACAAATAATTTTTTTGAAGAGTGTTATCAATATAATATAATCAAATTATCTAAGAATTACATAGAGGTCTAAAGAGAATAAATTAAATAATTTTTTTTGAAAAACTCAGAATTTATATCTTCACAAACACAAACAAATAATATTAAATGTATGATTTCAACAAATAAAGAGTTGTAATTATATTAGACATATCAAATTATTTTACCTTGTAAAATCAAATTATGCAAGAATGTCTAACCATTTTCATTATAGATATATCTCCTATAATTTGTAAAATATGATCAAATAAGTTAAAAAATTATCTAGTAAAAGAAGAAAAAGATAAAGAATAAGGAGAAAATTACATTTAATCATAAGTCCTCCTACACATACAATCATTTTTGACAAAACATAAATAATCCAAAAGGAAATAATATAGTAAAAACATTACTTCTTAAGCACCTAAAAAAATAAAGAATAATCAATCTATATAGCTAAAAATCCATTAATCTCCATCTTTGGATGATTTCATTTCATCCTATATACAAGAGTCAAGAAAAATAATAATAAATTATTAGTCCTAAAATGAATCTCCATTTTAGGGTTATAAAGAGAATCATAAAAATAACAAACCAAAATAATTTATCCAAAAGAAACAAAAATATGCTTTGACATATTAGCCTTACTTGCTAATTAAAAGTAATATATGAAATATTTGGAAAAGATAATGCACCTTAAAAGCTTAAAATATTGTAACATGTCTATCACTAATTCTCTAATTGAAGATGACTACAAAATAACACACAATTTTAGTGTGATTTTATAGTGTTAATATAACCTTCTACATTAAATAATTAGAGGTTATGAATATGAAAGGCATGAGAGGTTATGAATATGAAAGGTTTGAGAGTTATGAATATTATTAATACTAATTTAAGAATAGAATTTATATAATTGAAGAGGTATAAGTTAAGAAGATGATTTTGCAAGAAAAAAAATAATTGAAAGAAATAAAAAAATACCAAGAAAAGAAATAAAAAATATAAATGAAGGCCATAGAGAGGTGCCATATCACCTTCTCTATGTTCCTCCTATATATATATATATATAGTCTTTTTCCTTTTCTGGTAGCTGGGGGATTCATGGAAGTGGTAGTGTGGTAGGTGGTAGTGTGATAAGTGAGTATTTTATTTTAAAGATTTTATTGTAGTATTCTTTTGCTAAGTGTCTTAATCTTGATATCCCTTTAATGTTAATTTTTGGTAGTGTGAAATTCATGGTAAAATGTAATAATATTTATTGTAATATTCTTCCGATAGTTGTTTTAATCTGAATATTTCTCTAATATTATTTATGATATATTCGAGATATAACATATCTTCGGTTCTTTGGTACATATATAAATTTTCCTCCATTAATTGTTCTAAGAGTTTTATATCTTCCATAGATTTTATCCAATATTGTAAATATT
>NC_064285.1:29236678-29262307 GCF_019186545.1 Solanum stenotomum | reverse complement strand
TTATATCTTCTTCCTAGATTAGAAAATATTATCTTTATTTTTAATCCGTCATAATTTTCATATGTTTTTTCATCTATTGCGTATTCTTCTTTATTCATTTATAAATTATGTTGTAGTTTATATTCTAAGTTATTTATTTGTATTTCTAGATAAAAAATAGTCTTTCTTTGTGCTAGTATAGATTTGTGACAATTTCCTGCAAATATATTACTATTAAGTCTATTTTTTCTATGTTCTAATTCTTGTCGTTTTTCTATAATTACTTCATTAAGTTTTTGTCTATATTCGCTATTCTTGTTATTCATTGTATTTTTAAGTATTGAATATATTTATATTCTATTTTAGATATATCCGGATATAATTTGTTTAATTTTCTTCTTATTTTTCTTAATTTTCTACTAGTATCTTTCTTACCATGTTTCTTAATATAAAAAGAAGTTACTAATTTACTTGAATGTTATCTTTATTAAGAAAAATCAAAAGATTAAAATTACTTAGTGAATAGTTTAACCCTCCCACTACCCATAACAATTATTTCAAATGCATTAACATACTTAACGTATAATCTATAAAGCATGTTACTAATTTTATGAACCAACACAAATGATTTATTTGTAATGGTAAACTTCTTATTTTCTTTTTAATTTCTTGTTATGAAATTAACTCTTGCCTATATCTTTTAGCCATAAACTTTAAAATAGTTGTCAAAGTTACATAGTATCAATCACTAATCATAATCTTGAACAAATTTAATAAAAAAAATATTATACATCATAAAAGAAATTGAAATAAAATAGGAGCATAATTTGTTTTTAAGAATTTAGTGCATATAATCACCTTAGAAGAAATTCGATGTATGTATCATTATCAACCTTCTTGACATGGATGGCATAGCATAAATATTAAAATTTAGCAATTGTTGAGCAAGAAATAGTAATGCAGCAAAAATATAAATTTTTCAACCAATACGATGAGAAATCTTAGCCTATAATAAGAAATTTTACAGAAAATTGAACACATATAATATAAGTAAGTGTAATCAAGATAAATATTCATTAATATATGATCTCATTAGATAGATTACTATTATTCAACAAAAAAATACATTGAAAATTATGTTGGAGCATTTCATAAACACAACAAAAACTAAAATGGCTGTTTCATGTTTGCATAAATTGGTAGTGAAATATGTGTGTATGTGTGTGTATATATATATATATGTTGTTTTATCTCCCATCTTTTAATACATTACTACTCCACATTAATAAAATTAATTAAGAATTGAAAAAATTGAAGGTGGATGAATACATGAATATATGTCATAATCTCTAATAAAGAAGACAATTATATTGAAAGGTGAAAAGTTGATTGAAGTGAATAAATAATTTTTTAATTATAAAAAATAAAATAAAATAAACTAAATTTTCTCCCATCTTTTAACATATTAGTATGCCACATTAATAAAATAAATTGAGTATTATAAAAATTGAAGGTGAAAGAAAGCATGAATATATATTAAAAACTCTAATAAAGAAGACAATTATAGTGGGAGGTACATATACCTCAAAATAAATTTCTATTAAAATGATTTTAAAGTGTAGCAAATTTATACATTAAATAATTGAAAGTTATGAATATGATAAGTTAAGGTTATGAATATTATCAAAGAAATATGAGTTAAGAAGATGATTTTATTAAATAAAATAATTGAAGAGATTAAAAAAAAGGTTTAAAAGGGAGAAAAAATATTGCTTATATATATATATATATAAATGGAAATTAGAGAGGTATGAGTTATGAATAATTACTTCTATGAGTTATTAATAATTACTTCTTGTAAAGTTTTATGTGAAGAGTTCTTTGTTGTAAATGTACCTTCATTAATAAAATACTTATTTGTAATAAATTAAGTAATTTGTTTTTATAATATAATAATTAATTTAAATAAATAAAAATGGTTAAAACAAGGAAAAAAAAGATAAATAGGAATATAGCTCATAAGAAGGTATCACATCACTTCTTCTATATTCAACTTTATATATATACTAGTAAAATTACCCGCACTTCGCGCGGGAATTTAATATCACAGAATTTATAAAATAATACTTAAAACCTATTAGACATTAAAACTAAAACACTATATTACCTTACATACAAAATTACGTAGTAACAAACATTAATAATGTAAAGGAAAATGAAAATCATTACATCTTGTCATTTAGCCTTAATTACATAAGCCTTAATTACATAAGCATAAATTATAAATTATAAATTAATGATTGTAAAAATACATACCAGGATCTGTAACATAAGCAATAGTGTCAGTGAGCCACTCAACATGAGCAAAGTATACAAATATTTAATTGTGAAGAAGAAGAAGAAGAGGAGGAGGAGGTTCAGAATTTTCGTTGAGCTAAATGAGAGGAAATCCCTCTATTTATAGACAACAAAGGGTAGTGTGAACAAATGTTTATTGTGCCTTATCAGAAAGGTTACAACTATTTGGAAAAGTTGCAACTCTTTGGAAAGGTTACAACCTTTCATAAAAGTCATAACTTTTCATAAAAGTCACAACTCTTCATTAAAGTTGTAACTCTTCATTAAAGTCACAACTTTTCATAAAAGTCCCAACTTTTCATGAAAGGGAAGGCAAATTTTGTAAATAAATAGATTAAAACGAAATTCTGGTTTGTGATGGCGCCACGTAGGCGGGCCTGAGGTTCTTATATATATATATATATATATATATATATATATATATATAGTTGTGATAATTTTTGTTTATACACAAAATAATAATTTATAAATCAAGTAATTTACAAAATAAAAATATTGTCTCATAGCTCTAACACTCTTGATGTAATGACTTGAAAAGTTGACTTTGGTCAACCTTCTTGGAAGTCGTGCTCAGATGAAAATTCTGACAGCTAGGTTAGCTTCAGAATATTGATTTTGGTCTAGAACGACCTTTTGTTCACTTCCCGAGGCTTTAGATGGCAATTGTGGAATCTGGTTCAAAACGATACTGGGTGTGGGACCCACTTTTCATCGAAGCGAGCTCCAAATGGAAATTCCGCCTTCACCGTTGAGTCCGAAATATCGTTTCCAATCAGATTCCATATAAGGTTTGTATTTTTCCGACTTCGAACGAGTCCGAAACATCGAAATTTAAGTTTGAAGGGTTGTAGAATTTTGACGCGGCGGTGACGTGGCAGAGCCACGTGACGACACGTGGCAGAGGAGTGAAATCTGGAAATTTCCAGAATTTAAAAACGAAATTCGTCCAATTTTTTTGTTCAACTTCAACTCAAGATTGCTCCTTCATTTTGAATCCAAATTAAGTGATTCAAAAGGCAAACTTCAAGAGAATTTCGAGGGGAATCTAGCGGTGATCTCGGAAACGCGAGGGGAGGCTTCGTTTGAGGTAAGAAATCAATTTTAGCCACTGCCAGGGTGATTTTCCGGATTGAATTGTTGTTGAATTTTGAATTGTGAGATCTTGATCATCTTAGGTCCGTTTTGAGTCATTCTTGTGGCTAACTTGTAGAGTTTTTCGCAAGGATCGTCGTGGTATAATCTGTTTGGGTTGAAAGGGTCTCGTTTTTCCGAAAATTGGTGATCAAGGGGCTGCCCTTTTTAATTATTGTGGCTGATTTGCGGTGTTGTAGGCATCTGTTTGTGCTAAAATTTTGGGGTATTAGTTTAGTAAGGTATTTGGGACGTTTCCACGGATTCGATTTTGAGATTCTAATTGTGGGCCCCACAATCCCGTTTTAGACCCGATTTTGGGTCCGTCTCCGAAAAATATAATTTTAGTGTCAATATATTCGTAATGACGAGGTGATTAACCTTTTGTTAGTGGGGAAGCATTTGGAGACCGTTCGGAGAGGAAAAGATCCGGTACCGTGAGTTGGAGCACGCGTGATCGGCTTTCAGGTAGGCTATGGTTTTCTCTCGTGAGATTGAGCATGTTTAGGCAATTGTTTATTGATTTGCTTGAGTATGGAGGGGTTCGGGTGTCGAGCATGCTAAATTTCTATAATTCCTGCCTTAGACCTTATTTCGGGAAAGTGTTGGATTATGACAGCATGTCTCTTGATATTATTGAATATCCATATCTGGTGGTGTATATGATAATATTGATTTGAAGTATGTTTGGCCTTAGTCTAGGCTTAGACTAGTGTTGCCATAGACTTGCGAGATTTCGGATGTCGTTGGGCAGTAGAACTTTTTCCGACGTCGTTTCGGACGGTCAGCTCCTTGTAGACTGATATAGCAGACTTGAGTCTGATAGTCGGTAACTCAGCTTATGACCTTGTATCCATAATGCCCTGCTTTTCTATCGGCTACAAATACCCGGTTAAAGTCCGTGGTCTAGCTTACTCATTATTGGATACTTCCTCGGCGATTTGGGGTATATGAGGGTCGGACTAAAAGGATTATTTATGGTAATCGGTTTGGTGATATTTCCCGCGACGGATGGTTGGATATTGATTCTTAGCTACAGTACCCGGTTAGAGTCCGTGGTCCAGCTTACTTATTCCAGGTTTAGCTACAGTACCCGGTTCGAGTCCGTGGTCCAGCTTACCTGTGATCTGGTTTCAGCTACAGTACCCGGTTAGAGTCCGTGGTCCAGCTCACTTATGTCCAGGCTTAGCTACAGTACCCGGTTCGAGTCCGTGGTCCAGCTTACCTGTGATCTGGTTTCAGCTACAGTACCCGGTTAGAGTCCGTGGTCCAGCTCATTTATGTCCAGGCTTAGCTACAGTACCCGGTTCGAGTCCGTGGTCCAGCTTACCTGTGATCTGGTTTCAGCTACAGTACCCGGTTAGAGTCCGTGGTCCAGCTCATTTATGTCCAGGCTTAGCTACAGTACCCGGTTCGAGTCCGTGGTCCAGCTTACCTGTGATCTGGTTTCAGCTACAGTACCCGGTTAGAGTCCGTGGTCCAGCTCATTTATGTCCAGGCTTAGCTACAGTACCCGGTTCGAGTCCGTGGTCCAGCTTACCTGTGATCTGGTTTTAGCTACAGCACCCGGTTCGAGTCCGTGGTCCAGCCCACCCGTGCCCGACCTTTGGCTACAGCACCCGGTTCGAGTCCGTGGTCCAGCCCATATAGGTTGACTCATTAGCTATAGTACCCGGTTCGAGTCCGTGGTCCAGCTTGCACGTGGTGTATTCCCAATTCCTCACTAAAGCTTCAGTTTAGTCTTGATTACTCTCATCTGCAGGTTGAGGTTTTGGAGGTTGGAGAGATTCCGGTTAAAGTCCGGGACGTAATGAGATCTTGGAATATGATTGGGAATGGTTCAGTTACAAGTCCGGAAATTGGTAATATTGTGATAGACCTTCTAGCTCCATTATTTTACTTCAACTGTCAGTCCATCTGCCGGGCTTATGGGGGTCCGTGCAGGTGGTTTCTTTTATTGTGCACGAGCGTACCCGTCGGGTTTATGGGAGCCCGGCGGAGTTAGTTAGATTGCTTGTCTTTGTTGCCTGTACGCTCGTGTACATACCCCCCATTTACTACTCTTTGCACTTGATGTGACCCTTTATTTGCATTTCAGTTTACTTTTGCTTATCTTGCTCAGTCGGCCGATGATGCCTACTGGGTACCTGTTGTTTTGGTACTCATGCTACGCTCTGCATCTATTTTGTGATGCAGGTCCGAGCACTAGTAGCCAGCGTTGATCGAGCTTGGAGTAGACTTATCTGGAGACGGGGGTGAGCACACGGCGTTCTGTACTATTTCGGTCTCCATCTGTATATATAGACTTGTCTTCTTCCCTTCGAGACAGTCCAGTCTCTGTTGTCCAGTTTTGGGACTTGTACTCATTTTGTAGTAGCTCTGTACTAGTGACTTCCAGGTTCTGGGAGGGATCTTTATTTGTATATAAGTTTTTGGTTTGCGTCCGCCTGTTTATATTGTTATTTGCCTACTCTTGTTTGATTTCTACCCTCAGACCCATTACTTGTTGTTCCGGGTTACGGGTTGGCTTACCTACTGGTGGGTTATAGTAGGTGCCATCATGACTTGATAAATCGGGTCGTGACACTTGACTTTACAAATCACCAAATTTATGTACACAACTAACACATTTTTTTGTTTATACTATTAAGGGAACAAAGACAATCGTTCAATTATACATGATTTTCATATGACAGTAATATTTGGCAACTCTACTATACTATTGGTATAAGAAATATACTTGTTGCCAAACATTCATTTTAAAAAAGAAATAAGAGATGAATGGTTTTAGAAACTTTCCACGTTTAATTTAATATGATCCAGATAGATTGACTCCAATTGTTCAAGAAATATGTAAAAAAAAAAAAACACACACAATTTACATTGTTAGAAGTTTGTTATTACATAGGCTACTATGAGAACGATCAAAATATCAACTATACATGATTAGAATTTCTTTCGTAAAGTTGTTAACTCTCCCACCTAAGATTCTTCCCATGAAAAAAATCATGTTAGAAAGACATGTAGCAGAACTTCATTTGTGTTGACGGCTTGGCGCAATCCAAAAAAGGTTTTATTCAATTGCCTGCAAAACCATCACATTTTCTTTATCCCTGAAATTTAACAGTTACCTCATAAGTTGTTACAGCAAAACTTTAGTAGTTTATTTTCACATGAGAGATCAAATCCTTAGACATCAATTAAAGAATTGAGCATGATTTATTTGATAAATAAACAATTAAGACGCTAGACCGAAAACAAAATACTTGAAGGAACATACAATAAGAACTTTATGTTAAAAAGGAAGAAGAAGATGAGAGTCTTACGTTGTCAAAACCAAATTCAGCTACACAATATTTGTCAGTAAAAGAATACGTGAAAGAGAAAACATACACATGTGGGATGAAGAAATATGAATTGTTGGGGATTGTAATATATAACCGTTTTTTGTTTAGAACTTTTCATTTGAAATGCTTGGACTTCCACCTAGCAAATTACTGTAACTTATTTCATTCATTTGAATGACTTTTTATCTTCCATTATATCTTTATTACATAATTTAAAACTCAATTAAATACTTTAAAATTGATTATTTAATTAGTTATTAGAATATATTTTTACATTTTTTACAAAGAAAAGTAGAAATAATATTTACGTGAAGGACAAAATGGTAAGGTTAGGAGCTTCTCACTTTTAATAATATATTATGATGTGATTATTTTAATGATTTTCGTCTAATTTAACGATTTTCGTCTAATTTAACAGATAGTGTTCAATAAAAAAAATTATTGGAGGCTAATAGAGTTAACTTTTAGCAAACTCGAAGGACCAAGATTTGTCAAATGCATACTTAAGAAATTATTATTGTTAACTTGTGGCTAGCTAACTTTAAAAATAAGAATTATTAAATGTGTATTGAAATATTAAATCATGTAGCTATTATTAATTTTTTGAGAATTGGTAAACATTGTATTCTTCAGCATTAAGGATATGCTGGGGACCTTCAGAAAATCAGAAAAGAACAAAAAGCATAATACTTACAAGGATCCTAAGAATTCTAAAAGTTGATTTGAATCCTCTAATCCTATCTCTTTACACCAAAAATATAGAGATACAATGCAATTCCATTTAACCTTGTGAATGGAATTGGATATATCTTCAAAGTTCCTAATATTCCTCTCCTTCCACACTGTCCACCAAATGCAATGTGGAATCAAATTCCACCAGGTCTTCTGTCTCTTGCTACCTCCTCTCCTGATCCAACAACTAAGTAAATCAACTGTTTGTTCGGGCATAGTCAATTTCACTTCTGAAAAGTTGAGAAACATGGACCATATTTGTGTTGTGGAAGTACAATGTAAGAATAGGTGACTGTTAGTTTTCCCTGTCTTCCCACATAAAGAGCACCACAGAAGTATGATCTTTCTTTTCTTTCTCAAGACTTCATGTGTCAAGCATACCCTTCTAATGACCAACCAAGTAAAGCATTTAACTTTTGTTGGTGCTGCAGTCCTCCAGATATTTTTCCAAAAACTCTGGTATCTGCTACTTTGCGAGTTGCACTCCTATTTATATGCCCTGCCAACTGTGAAGATCCCATTCTTACTGTGTGACCATCTAACAACATCATCGGCTGTATTGGTGCCTACAAAATCCCCCACTTCCTCCAACAATTTGGCTACTCTCTCTATTTCCCAATCATTTAAAAGTCTTCTGAAATAGAGATTCCAACCTTGTACTGTCCAGCAATCACTGATCATTGCCTCAGAATTGGTGCACAAAATAAATAGATCAGGAAACAGGTCTTTTAGGAGGGGTTGTTTGATCCATACATCCCACCAAAATCTAGTTCTCCTTCCATCCCCCACCTTGATATGTAAATTTGCTTCTAACTTGGGCCATAAGTTTCTAATAGCTCTCCAAACCCCCGCTCCATAAGCATCCGTGCTTATGTTACTACACTAGAATCCATCCTCCCTATATTTACATTTAATCAAATCTTTCCACAAAGCTTGCCTCTCCTCAGTGTATCTCCACAACCATTTCATCAAAAGACTGTTGTTATGCTTCCTCAATCTCTGATGCCTAAGCCACCTTTATCTTTTCTATGCAAAAATGTCACCCACTTGACCAAATTGTATCATTTGTTCTCTTTGCAACCATGCCAAAGGAAATCTCTCCTAAGTTTATCCGATTTCTTAGCCACTTTTGCTGGTATAGTGAAAAGAGACATAACATATGTTGGGAGAGAATCTAGAACAGAGTTGATAAAAATGTGTCTACCACCAAAAGAAATGTATTGAGCCTTCCATCATGCTAGTCTTTTTTCAGTCTTCTCGACTATGATGTCCCATATCTTCAAATCTTTGTGTGTATTACCTAAAGGCATACCCAAATAAGTTGTGGGCAATTTCCCCACTCCGCAGCCCAAAATGTCAGTTAGGCTTTGGATGTTTGTCATATCTTTAATATGATATAAACTTCTCTTTCCACAGTTAACTTTGAAACCTGTACAAGCTTAAAAAAATAACAAAATTAGTTTGATGAATCTAAATTGCTCCTCCTGTGGCTCACAGAAAATCACGGTGTCATTTGCATAAAATAGATGGCAAATCTCTTTAATATCACCATTGTTTCCACTAATCTGGAAACCTCTAATCCACCTATTTTGATTAGCAATCCTTATCAAACTATCAAATCCCTCCATTACCAGGATAAATAAAAAGGGTGAAAGAGGATCACCCTGTCTGATTCCCCTTCTTGAAGAGAAAAAACCCACCGGTTCTCCATTTACGGGAATGGAGAATCTCACAGTGCTTATGCAAAATTTTATGCATCCCACCCATATTTCTCCAAAACCCATTTGTCTCAAGGTGTTTAGTAGGAAACCCCAATTTACATGATTGTATGCTTTTTCAATGTCCATCTTGCACATTACCCCTGGAATGTTTCCTTTCAATCTGGAGTCAACACACTCACTTGCAATGAGAGTTGCATCCATTATTTGTCTTCCTTTAATAAATGTCATTTGGTTTTTATTGACAAGCTTGGCAATCACTCTTTTCAGCCTTTCTGCCAGTATTTTTTCTATCACCTTGTAAACTCCAGTAATCAGACTTATTGGTCTGAAGTCTTTAAGTTCAGCAGCACTGGCTTTCTTGGGGATGAGAGCTACAAAAGTAGCATTAAAGCTCTTCTCAGTAATCTGTCTAGCATGGAATTCTTGCATAGCCTTTATAATATTCTCTTTTAGGATCTCCTAGAAAGACAATTAAAAGGACATGGGGAAATCATCAGGTCTAGGTGCTTTGTCCATAGCACAAAGCTTTAAGCAGCCTAAGATCTCTTCCTCCTCAAAAGGACCCTCTAGTTCTATCTGCTCCTCCACACTAATGGTTGTGATCCCTTGTAATTGTAGCTCAGGCCTCCACTCCTCTGGTTCTGTGTACAAATTTTGGTAGAAGCTTTTGATGGTTTCTTTAATGACAGAGGGGTAATTAGTATTGCATCCATCCACCAATAGAGACTCAATGGAATTATACCTCTTATGAGAAGTAGCTACTCTGTGAAAAAACTTAGTATTTTTATCCCCTGCTTTAGCCACTTGATTCTTGATCTTTGCCTCAATCTTATTTTTTCATTCTTAGCTACTTGCGTATAAGTGATAGCCAAATTTGTTTTTTGTTGGATCTCCTCCTTTGTGAGCACTCTTTCTTCCTGTATAGCTTCCCATTTGGCCAACTCCTCCATAATCTCCTCCTTTTGTGCTTTACAATTATTTTTATTATTCTTACTCCATTCCTTCATCTTTCCTTTCAAAAGTTTCAACTTTTCTGCCAAAACAAAACTTGAGGTTCCAGTTATTACAAAAGATTGCCATCATAATTTCACCTCTTCCTTGAATCCTTCCCACTCTCATCCACCAATTTTTGAATTTGAAGTAGGACTTCTTGAAATTCAGATTCCCACATGTCAGTAGAATTGGGTTGTGGTCAGATCCCAACTTTGGCATTGTGGATTGCTTGATAAAAGTGAACTGCTCCTCCCATATTTGTGAGCTATACAGAAATCTATCGATTCTGGATGTTGTTTGGTGTCCTTCCCCTCCTCTCTAAGGGGTATGATTGCTTCTTTCTTCGGCTTAAAAGCTAGGGCTTGTGGTTCGTTATCAGTACCTGTTTTAGAGCGATATAACCTCCTTGTCCGCCTCTCAATGTCCGGGTCTTTCCCTAGCCCTCTCTCTCGATGTGGTGCCATTCACTCTGCTCTGTCAACACTTTATCGCAATGCCGAAAGGTAGGATTTCTGGTCTTTTAGGAAAAGGATATCGAATGATTGATTCACCGTTGAGAACATTAACCCCAAAAAGAGGAATATTGTGGTGTTCTAACAGCGGAAGGTATACTAATTCCAATTCCTCAATGCATTCAATAAATTCAGTCATAGCACCATTAATCTTAGAGCAATTGAATCTTTCTGCCGGGTATCTAATAACATTGAAGTCGCTCCCCCTACTACCCAAGGACCTTCACATAGACTTCACATAGCACCCAACTCACTCCACAATTCTCTCCTCTCTATTTTCTTGCACTTAGCATAAATTGCTGTCAGAAACTAAGAAAATTCTTGATTCTGATTTGAAAATTTACAAGAAATGCATTGTAATCCTGCTTCCACCAGAACCCCTCCCATAACCTTTTATCCCACATAATTAAAATACCTTTATTAGACCCTTGTGCCTCTACACGAAGTTCACTCATCCATCTGTTATTCCAAATGCTGTGAATTAAACTACTAATATTGTCCTTTAGTTTAGTCTCCAAAGGGATATAGACTTCTGCCCCCATTGATTAACTAGGTTCCTGACTGAATCCTTCTTCCCTTCGTCGTTTAACTCCCTTAAATTCCAAGAAATTATTTTTACACACAATTGATAATCTCCTTCCACTACTCCTAGGCTCCCCCTCTTTGAATTTCATATTGAAAATGAGATTCCTCAACTCTTTCAACACTGATTGGTTGGTTGTGTTGCTATTATTGTCTTTGTTGCTTTGTTCCTCCCCTGTGGTTTTTTACCCCATTCTACTTATTAATGAGAAGAATTCTCTTTCATATCCCTCTGTACACACCCCAAATATTTGGCTTAATTTGACTAAATTTATGTGAAATCTCAGCGTTGCTTGAGACTCAAAACCCTCCTCAAATATACTGTCATCAATTGCTAAGGGCCTGGGTTCGTGCAAAAACTCCATCTGCTTTCCCAACAATTCCATCGACTCATAACCTTCAAAACTTTCCACCTACATGTTGTGTATCTCCTTACCCCCTGTATTGTCATTCTTAGAGGCGTTCGCGATCTGCATTGAGTCCTCTGGCATGTGTATAAATTCTCCTCCCATGCGCATGCAGACCTCAGTGTCACCAGCTATGGTGGAATGGTCAAGGGAATTGAAAGAAGATGAACCCAAAAAGGTTGAAAATCAACAAAAGGCTCAGTAAAATGTTTGGGCTTTTTAAGGCCCAAAAGATTTTGAGTCTCCATTTCATTTATTCAGTTAGAGGCCCACTTAAAATAGGCATTTCATCCAACAATTCCAAGTGGGACCCCTCTTCTCTTTCCATATGGGAAGTTTGGAAAGACTTTGCCTCATTCTTGTAACCATTGGTTTTAACATGCGTCTGATGTACTTTCTCCTTTCCTTTCCCATGTCTACTAGGTGTACTATCATCAAAGACATAGTTGGCTTGTACTTTTTCTTTTTCTTTCCCATGTCTACTAGGTCTGTCTTCATCAGAGACATTGATGGCCTCTGCTTTCTCCTCTGACTTGTTGTTGTCACCTCGATAATCTATTTCCGACTCCATCACCGGTCTGAAGGTCACCGGAGATTCGCACCAGATCGGTAAAGAGAAAATTAGCTTGCCATCCAACAATTCGACCTTCGTCGAGATGTTCTCCTTGGGTCCTCGAACTCGGATTTTCGCCCATCTCAAATGGTTTTTGAGCTTTGTTTCTTCCTCATTTACCAACCATCCTCCACAGGCATCTCCAATCTCCTTCATGAAATCTTTATTCCAGAGGTTAAGAGGGAAACCAAGAGCCCTAATCCAAAAGCAGTCGAATCATGTACTTTCATGGAAAGCACCTCTTGTTGGAGACCACCAATCTAGTTTCATATTAGCTCCTTGCCGTCTTCAACCCCCCTTGATAACATGCTCCTCAGTCTTCCTGGTTTGGAATTCAAAGAGAAATTCGAAGCCATTTAAATCATATACCAAGGTGTTAGGGGAACCTTTCCAGATCTATTGCACCCAAATCCTGACTTCATTTCGTGTGGGAGCCTCTTCTCCTCCGATGAATCTGCCAACAAGACACCTACGCAACAACTTGTTGTCTTCCCAACTTGAAGACTGTAGTCGTGGCTTCTCGATATTCTTCCTAGAACATTTACTTTCTTGTAGAGATTCTTTGTAACTTCCCCTACCATTGAGGTTATTTTGTATCATATCCCAGATGTAATAAATGCTCTCTGATTTTCTGATTTCCTGTTTATAAAGTTCTCCACTTTACTGGCCAAAATCATCCAACCCTCATTAAATGTGTTTTCCGGGATATTGATCACTGTTCTGACCTGTCCATTTACAATGATGATAGAAATGTATCTACCAAATTTATTGAACTTTTGGGAGCAATAAATATGGGTCGACACCACTCTACATCTCCAAGACTTGAAAATCTTAACTTTAAAATCAGATGCCTTCTTTAATCTCTTGCATATCCACATTAGTGCACCTCTGCATACCACCATTCTTCTGATCGACTTTTTCGAAACCTCCACCCAGTCGAACCAAGTGTCTGAAATGGTTTTTGATTCCGTGATATCATAAGACTTCCCCTCTGACCTGAAATATAGTCTATTCTCCATGACAATAACAGGAATGGAGAACAAAGAAGGATCAGAGAGAGAAGAAAGAGAGAAGGAGAGGGGAGAGAAGAAAGAAATAAAGGGAGGGGAGAGAAGAGTATAGAAGGGAAGGAAAGAAAGATTTCCGGCGAAGGTCTGCCGGAATCGGAGAAACACTTCCCTAGTCAGCCCCCTAAGGGAGCCTCGAAAAAAGTGCCAACTGGGAGCATTTTTTTAGAATTGTTAAAATCATAAGTTTTTATTTTTATTTTGATATTCTTTTTACATAAGTGATTAAAATCCTTAGCTATTATTACTTGGGATTAACTTGTGGCAAACTTATCCAATAAGCTAACTTGTGGCAAACTCAATATATATTTAAAGATTTATTTTGTATTTTATTGCTCATTACACACATATTTTTATAAAATTTTAATTTTTGTACTGATCTATATATAAAATTTATATGAACATCATTAAAGCAAATGATAGAGATAAGAATCATTAAAGGAAATATGAGTTGAAGTTGGACATCAAACCAAGTTGTAAAATTTATTGAAAGTAAGCAAAGGTGAACTAAAATTCGACATTAAATGAAGTTATAAAATATTTATCTTAAGTTATTACTACTATTAATAATCAGCTAGAAACAAGTAGATGTTCTTCAGCTACAATAAGAGGAACCTGTTCCCTCATACAAATTCAATAGTATGAATATAATAAGTAGGTAGTTGGATTATAATTTGTTTATTTTTTTAATCATAAATGGGAATGGAGCCCTGAAATCTTAAGTAGGTTGTGACTTCCACATAATATAATTAATTACCAATCCAAGGATGGCAAGTGCAGTTAGTAACCCCACAATTGATCTCTCAACTTTCTTCTTAGATAAAAGAGGAAGAGAGGAAGAAGAAGGCCAGAGAAATAATCAAACAAGCCTGCTCCGAGTACGACTTATTTCAAATAGTAAACCATGGCCACCCCATAAACGTGATAAACCAAGCTATGGAGCAGTGCAAATAGTTTTTTCATCTTCCAGACAAGGATAAACTCAAATTTTACACTGGTCAATCACATCTTATTCCTTATGGTTACAGCAAGCACAAAGCTGATAAGAATGAATATTTATGTATGTCCCCCCTGGAACCACTGCCAATTATTTGTCCTACCAATCCACCAAATATCCAGTAAGTTATTTTTTTTTTCATCATTGACTGATATATATTATACTGGTTGATCAGTTCTCACAAAAAGAATTGAATTGCTTTACATGCTATATATGGAAAATTTGTTTAATAAATTTTCAGAGACATGCCAGCTCTTGGAGGGCATTCTAAATGATTCCCTTAGTCTTCCTACTAACTTCCTCAAAGATTACAACGATGACAAATGTATGGATATTTTATTGAGCTGTCGTTATTTTCCAGCTACTGAAAGTAAAGATAACGGTGCTACCTCCCATCAGGACCCCCACTGTTTTCACTATCATATATCAGGATGATGCTGGAGGTCTCGAAACTCTAATTGATAGAGAATGGATACCTGTAGCTCCACTTGAGGGTGCCTGGTCTTCCACATATCTGACGTTCTTCAGGTAATAACAAGTTAATAGCACTGTAGGTTAAGTGGTTAAATTAATTATTAATGTGTGTGCATGCACAGGTGCTAACAAACGACAAATTTGTGAGCCCCTCCCACCAAGTGGTGAGGCCTAAAGGCAAAAGCCGCTATGTTTTTGTGTTTTTCTACAATGTGAGTGGGGAAAAATGGGTGCAATCATTGCCACAATTTACTAAAGACATTGGAGAACTTCCAAAATATAGGAGATTCCAATTCAAAGATTACTTTGGTGTGAGAGTAAAAGAAAAGTTGAATCCTCCGGCCATGCACCAAGACAAGACAACGTTACTCACCTTTGCCTCTTCCACCAAGTCACAAATTAAACTTCCTTTAATTTGTTTGATTATCTATTTGTATGTGCCAACTAATATGGTTGTGTCAATGATCATGAAACCAAAAGGGTCCCTCCTCTATGGGTTCTGAAGTGAGTCTTTAAAATTTATCTGAGTGAATAAGTACATACGTCATGGTCAACATGCTTGTCGATCATGAGGACAATTGTGGCATGTAAGAAATATTGTATTTTTTAGTATTGCACATCGTGAATGAAAAATTAGAATGTTGCTTCTGAAATAAACTCATGTGTCTTTCATTTATTCCAAATATATGTTCATTGTTGGCCGATTTTGTGCCCTTGCTACTTTTTGCCTTTCATTCTTAAATTTATTTCATTAGCAGTCTATGTACTTTTTGGTAAATATGCCAAGTTTGAGTGTTTTTTAAACGTACAAAAATGATCCTCTGATCAATGATAGGTGGTCTAGCCACATTAGTACTACTCAATTCTCATATTAATTAGTTATCCACATTACTCACCTCTCAATATAACACAATAAGTATAGATTAATCATAATTTCTATTTCATAACATCAGCGAAATAGACAGTTCAATAGTTCACATGCTTATATATACAATCAATCACTTATTCAATCATAACAAAAACCAACTTTGTTTGAAGACCAACCACATTCATTAAAACTCATATTACATATAAAAACTAAACAATGTCTAATTCCAAGTACATCTAAATTGCTGGACTGATCCCTTTTCTCTCCACCTCAGAATAATCAAAGACTAAGACAAAAAATATATAATGATACTTTAGTCATCTACTTTCTCAAACGAAGGTCTTGGATATTAAAACTTACCCAATTCTATCGTTTTGGAAGGTTTAACTAATTATTTGAGACTAGTCATCAAATATGGGGTTTTCATAATAATCACAATCCCATTCATGAATTTTCAAACCCCATTAATCTCTCTTCAACAATTCATACATATAAAGAATCCATTTTTATGGGATTTTTAGATTTTTCAATATCATAATTAAATCTAGTTTCATAATTCTATGCAAGAAGGCAATATTTAACGGACTGGAATTGAAAATCATGCATAATTAATTTGTTCCACATGTTGTACCACAAAAATAATAACCTTAGGATTCCGCCCATAAAGTCTTATGAAGAATATACCATTTGAATCTGAAAAATAAATTGATAGAAGAAAGAGATGAAAAGATGAGAAATAACTCCTACATCTTGGAAAAGTCGGCTCTAGGATTCTCTAATTGAATATTTTAATTTATGATCTGGATTGAGGAAGAAACAGAAAAAACACAACTTATTGTTTCCCTACATGCATTAAGAAAAGACCTTCGCTATAGGGAAGGTAAGCTTCGCAACCTGGACACCTTTTTACTGCGAAGCCTGGTAGGATTTTTAAAACTCATTTTTTCATTTTCATATATTCTCGAAGTTTCAATCCATGGAGACCTATGTGAGGGTAATATTATGGCCCTCAATAACTTATATATTGGTATCTCAATTGATTAGCTACCTGAACTATTACCTTATTGCAGGGGCGGCTCAACGTTATTGGAGGCCTAAAGCGAAATCTTAATTAGAGGCCTAAAATCTAAATAAACTTCACACACATTTATTTAAAATTTATTTTTCTTACATTTTTAAATACAAAGTATTACTTCATATTTTTTTATGTATAAATGATTTATTTGATTTCTTTTTCAATTATTAGTTTTAAATAAGAATTTATCAATTCAACGTTGAAAAATATTATTTTACTCGGACAATCATTATATGAATTGTTAACGTAGTTCTACAAGTAATAAGTTGACAAATTTCAAATAAATATAAGAGTTAGACCCATAGCTTTGATGAAGTTGATAATTTGGTTACCCCACATTTTGCAATGGTTGTTGTAATGCTTGAAAATCTAAGAAGAAATGGAAAAATAATTTACAATTCACTTTGTTCAACACTTTTCAACTATTAATTGATATTTTTGATAGAATATTACTCTAACTTATCAACAATTTAAAGAAGAGAGTGTAAAAGGAGTTAAAAAAAATAAAATAACGTGAGTATTAGTGGAGAGAGTGTAAGAAAATAAAACAATATTTTCTTGATTTCTTCTATTTGAATAGGGTTGAAGAGAATAATTTTAAATATATACTTTTTATCATAAATAATTAATGTTTTTTCTATACAAAATTAACACATAATTTATTCTTGGTAAAAAATTGAGGCCCCCTAAAATTGGGGGCCTAAGGCCAATGCCTTATTTAAGTATGCATAGAGCCGGCCCTGCCTTATTGGTGAAGGTCTGATTTTCCCACGTTGTAATTCATTTTCCCTATTTTCCTTTTCCCTAGCTAGGCCCAATTTTAAAGAAGACTGACGGACGTCCATCAATTATAGGGAAAAACAAGGAAGTTTTTATGGACTTCATAATGTCAAAAGATAGTGTCTCGAAACATAAAAATCAAGGGAGTCCATATGTAACACCTCGGTCTTAGAAAGAACTACTTTTAGAAAGAACTAAATTGGAAAGAGCTAAATTGTGAACTTTGCAAGTTAGCCTTAAATTGTGAGTTTTGGGTCAACTTCTAATGACCATAACTTTCCGTACAGGATGATTTAAGTGACCCATAAGGTATCAAATGAAAGATCATTGAGTCCTCTTTCCAACGCCACCAAGTTTGCTAAATTTTGAGTTCAAATGAGGGAGATATGCCCATTTGAGTTCAGCCTATCCGATTAAGGAAATTCATCTTAATTAAGGAGGGCTATTTTGGTCTTTTCCTTACCCCACTAGCCTAACTCATTTTTAGTAATATTTTGGGGGTCTAAACTGACTTAGATCAGTTTTCACTATTCCTAAACGCACTTAGGGTTTTAGAGAGAAGTTCAAGAGGAGAAAGAAAGGAGAAGTTCAAGCGTTCATTCAAGGTTCTTGCAATCTTCGAGGAATTTTGCCAAGGGTTTGATCCCTACGAGGTATGTAAGCTTTCGTAGTTATGGGTTCATTCACCCTCACGCCAATCATGAGTTTCTTGAGTTAATTTCGTCCATGTCAATCCATGTATTGAGGTTCTTGATGAGTTTCTTGATGTTTCGTTCTTAAATTGTTAATAATGGGATTTGATGAGTTCTTGAGGTAAAATGTTATGAGTTTGAGCGTGGTTTTTAGTAGATTTCTGTATGTTTGGTATTCGAATCTAAGAGAGTTTGGAAGAAACCATTCGATTCTAGGAGAATTAGGGCCAAAAATCGAAGAGGAAAATTTGTTTGGTTTTCTGGTCAGGGCCTGGGGCGACGCGTCGCCGATGCACCACGAGGACTGGTGTGCCACGCTAGAAGTGCGCCAAAAATGGTGCTCTGAAGTTTAGGGGCTGGCGCCCCGCGCCACTCAGTGCGACAGTGTCACCTGCCCCTGTCCATTTTCTGAAGTTTGTCCTATCTGAGTTCTTTTAAAAAGTATCTTCATTCCCTTCCTGATTATAAATATTCTAAACTACATCTAATCATAAAGAGATCCTTTATATCATGAATCATAACTCTTAAATTCACATTTCAAATTCAAGAAAAGATTAAGAGTCAAGTTTGAGAAGGCCTTTCGAGTCTTTTACAAACTTTTAAAACTTGTTTTAAGACTTGAGCATTTGAGTATGAAGATGAGGAGGGAGTATGAGGATATTTGAGTTTCATTTTTCTAACATGAATATATGGGAACTAAGTAATCCCAAGAATAAATGTTTTTACAATTAAAATGAGAGGAAACTTCGATTTCCAAATGAGTTTATGAGGAGTTTTGAGCACTATCTCTTTTAAGAGAACCTTTTTACTTAATAATCTCAAAGTTCGAGGATGAGGAAATATTTTTAAACATAAGAGAATGAATTATATTATTCGGAGTAGTATTGAGCACTAATATGGGGATGAGTTCAGGCAACTCAAAGTCCTCATAAACCATGTATTCCAACGTGTGTAAAAGGGTCATACTTTTTAGATGATTCCTTATTGATTTTTAGCATAGCTTAGTGGATCCACTTAGTTGAGGATGTCTTATACTCCGGCAGGGTATAGGACAATTCTAGCAGCATGGGCAAGACTGTGTATGATCACATAGCTCATAGTGATGGTTGTCGGTTAGAGAATCTCCCAAATAAGAGTAAAAGAGTTATTATTGAATTTTTAAATACATTGAGTTATTATCTACTGTTTAAAAGTTTTCTTTATAATGCATCTTTATTGTTGCTTTTATATTGAACTGAGTTGAGTACTTCTAAGTTTGAGTATCTTTAAGTATCCTTCAATTGAGTTGAATTGAGATGAGGTGAGTACGTTCTTCCTTTTTATTAGTTCAAGCTTACGTCTGTACTTTAGAGTTCCCCTTACATGCTTCTACATTCCATTTACTGACGCCATTTGGCCTACATATTTTATGATGCAAATACAAGAGTTCAGGGTCATCAACATGCGCACCGTTGATATGACTCTCCGTTTTAGAGTTTCTTTGGTGAGCCTCCTTGCTTCCGGATGATTCCATTTATATCTTTCAATTTTGTTAGGATGTCGTGGGTCTTGTCCTGACTTCCATCATAGTTATTAGAGGCTTATAGATAGACAGTAGTATTTGAGGAGTCTTTTCATTTCCAGTATTAAATGTTTAAGACATGATTTGCTTCTTTTGGCCATTGAATGTTTTATTTAAAAGATTCTGAGTATCTAGTTGAGACATTGAGTTAAATCCTTACTTTTGATGTTCAATTATTTTTTAGTAAGTCTTCCGCTGAGAGTTGAGCTAGGCTAAGGATCGCTTGGGGCCATCGATGGTTCTCGAGTGCTGGCCATATCCAAGGTGTAGGCTCGGGGAGTGATAAATTTGGTATCAGAGCACAGAGTTCAAGAGTCATAAGGTGTGTATGAAGTCGTGTCTGTAGACTCTTAGTTATTGGTGTGAAGCGTGCCACATCTATAATTAGGAGGCTACGACATTTAGGAATTATCTCATCGCTTTCATACTCTTTTCATGCGATAGAGTTCAACTCTATAAGAGTTTCTTCTAATTCGTGCTTGCGCTTATCTTTCAGATCATGCTTCTATGAAGAACTATTCGAGGTCGTCCTGCTAGGAGGAATGTTGATCCACAGGATCAAGGGGTCCCCAATGCACTAGAAGTGCAACCCTAAAGAGAGGTCACTAACACTGAGTTCTAGGAAGCTATCCGGATGTTGAGTCAAGTTGTGACCAACCAAGCTGGGCAACAAAGAGGAAATCAACATGATGTGGCTGATACATCCAGGATCCGTGAGTTCTTGAGGATGAATCCTCCAGACTTCACCGGTTCAAGTGTCACTGAAGATCCGAAAAACTTTATTGAAGAGTTTCAGAAAGTATTTGAAGAGATGTCTGTTGCAGATGTTGAGCATGCGAAACTAGCTACATACAAATTGAAGGGTATTGTTAGAGTCTGGTATGACCAATGGAAGAAGAGTAGAGCTGAGGGTGCACCAATTGTGACTAGGGCTGTGTTCGAAGAGGCCTTATTGGGGCATTTTTTTCCCCATGAGCTGAGGGAGGCGAAAGTAAGAGAATTCCTTAACTTGAAGCAGAAATCCATGAGTGTACAGGAGTATAGCCTCAAGTTCACTCAACCGTCCCACTATGCTCCAGAGATGGTTGTTGACACGAGGAGCAAGATGAGTCTATTTGTATCTGGGTTGTCTCACTTTTCAAGTAAGGAAGGAAAAACTGCTATGTTGATAGGAGACATGGGAATAGAAAGGCTTATGATCCATGTGCAACAGATTGATGAGGATAAGTTGCGAGATAGAGAAGAGTTCTGGAACAAGAAGGCCAAGACAACATGTAATAAGTTTGAGCAGCATAAGAGCAATACGAATCGGTCATCCTTTCAAGAAAAGCAAAATGGACCTGCTCCATCATCTGTTAGTGCACCCGCACCAAAGAACAGAGGCGAGTTCAGGAATTAGAACTCACATAATTTCAAAGCTCGACCTGTTCAGTCTCAAGATAGTGTGGCACAAGGGGCCAATTGGACTCCTGCATGTGCTAAGTATGGTAGGAACCACCTAGGAGCGTGTCGTGATGGCTCCACTGGTTGTTTCAAGTGTGGTTAGATAGGTCACTTTATGAGAGAATGTCCTAAGAATAGGCAGGGTAGTGGTAATGAGGGCAATAGAGCCCAATCTTCTTCAGTGGCTCCGCCAGACAGATGTGTACCTAGAGGAGCTGCTTCAGGGACAGGAAGAGGAACAAACCGTACGTATGCTATTACCAGTCGCCAAGAGCAAGAGAATTCACCCGATGTTGTCACTGGTATGATCAAAGTCCTTACTTTTGATGTATATACATTGCTTGATCCAGGTGCAAGTCTATCTTTTGTGACTCCATATAATGCTATGAATTTTGATATTCTTCCCGAGCAACTTCTTGAGCCCTTCAGTGTTTCCGCACATGTTGGTGAGTCTATTCTAGCTTAGAGAGTTTATCGTAATTGTACCATTTCTCTCAATCATAAGGACATATGGCTGACTTAGTCGAGTTAGATATGGTGGACTTTGATGTTATTCTTGGTATGGACTGACTTCATGCTTGTTATGCCTCAGTTGATTGTAGAACTCGAGTAGTTAAGTTCGAGTTTCCTAATAGGCTAGTTATTGAGTGGAGGAGTAGTTCAGCAGTGCCTAAGGGTCATTTTATTTTGTACCTGAAGGCCAGAAAGTTAGTTTCCAAGGAGTGCATCTATCACTTAGTCCGAGTTAATGACTCTAGTGTTGAGACACCACCTATTCAATCACTTCTAGTTGTGAGTGAGTTTCCAAGATCTTTCCAGATGATCTTCTCGGAGTCCCTCCTGAGAGAGAAATAGACTTCGATATAGATATTCTTCTTGATACTTGACATATTTCTATTCCACCATATAGAATGGCTCCCACTGAGTTGAAAGAGTTAAAAGAACAGTTGAAAGACCTTCTTGATAAAGGTTTCATTCGACCAAGTGTCTCACCCTGGGGCGCTCCAGTCTTATTTGTTAGAAATAAAGACGGTTTTATTAGAATGTGTATAGATTACCTTTAGTTGAAAAAGGTTACTATAAAGAATAAGTATCCCCTTTTGAGAATTGATGATTTCTTCGATCAACTTCAGGGTGACACTTCTTTTTCTAAGATAGACCTCAAATTTGGCTATCTTCAGTTGAGAGTAAGGGAAAGTGATATTCCAAAGAATGCATTCAAGACACATTATGGTCATTAAGAATTTCTAGTCATATCTTTTAGTTTGACTAATGCTCCTGTAATGTTCATGGACCTTATGAACATAGTGTTTAAGCCTAATCTTGATATGTTTGTTAACGTATTCATTGATGACATTCTAATTTATTCAAGGAATGAGGAAGATCATGCTAGTCATCTCAAAGTAGTTCTTCAAACTCTCAGAGATAGAGAGTTGTATGCCAAATTTTCCAAGTGTGAGTTTTTGCTTGAGTATGTGGCATTATTAGGCCACATTGTTTCTGGTGATGGGATTCGAGTTGAGAAGATTGAGTCAGTGCAGATCTATCCTAGACCCACATCTCCAACGGATATTAGGAGTTTCTTGGGATTGTCCAGTTATTATAGAAGGTTTTTCGAGGGGTTCTCATCTATTTCATCCCCGTTGACAAATTTGACTCAGAAGATAAAAAAGTTTCAAGGGTCTGAAGCTTATGAGAGAAGCTTTTAGGAATTAAAAATGCAGTTGACTACTACCCTAGTGTTGACCTTACCAGAGGGTACACAAGGCTTTGTTGTGTGTTCTGATGCGTCCAGAGTTGGATTGGGTTGTGTATTGATGCAAAATGGCAAGGTTATAACTTATGCCTCCAGACAACATAAGATTCACGAGAAGAATTACCCAACTCATAATCTAGAGTTGGTTGTTGTAGTGTTTGCTTTGAAAATATGGCGTCATTACCTCTATGGTGTTCATCTAGATGTGTTCACGGATCACAAGGGTCTTTAGTATGTATCTAGTCAGAAAAGATCTTAATCTCAGATAGAGGAGGTGGTTGGAGTTACTGAAGGATTATGACACGAGTATTTTCTATCATCCAGGTAAGGCTAATGTTGTTGCTGATTCTTTGAGCAGGTTAGTACTTCCCATGTTGAAGAAGGTAAGAAAGAGTTAGCCAAAGACGTGCATAGACTTGCATGATTGGGAGTCTGGTTAATGGATTCCAATGAAGGAGGAGTAATGGCGATGAATGGGGCTGAATCATCACTAGTGTCTGAAGTGAAAAAGAAACAAGTCCAACACCCTGTTTGCTTGAATTGAAGGCAAATGTTCATAAGCATAAAGTAATGGCTTTTGAACAAGGGGGAGATGGTATATTGAGGTATCAAGGTAGATTGTGTTTATCAAAGGTGGATGAACTCCAAGAGCGAGGAAGCTCATAGCTCGATATACTCTATCCATCATCGCTCCACAAAGATGTACCATGACTTGAGAGAAGTCTATTAGTGGAGTGGAATGAAGAGGGGTATTGCAGAGTTCGTTGCTAAGAGCTTGAATTGCCAACAAATCAAGGTAGAGCACCAAAGTCCCAGTGATATGGCTCAGAACATATATCTTCCAGAATGGAAATGGGAGATGGTCAACATGGATTTCATTACTGGTTTACCGTGGTCTCACAGGAAACATGATTTGATTTGGGTGTTTGTAGATCGGATGACTAAATCAGCCTATTTCTTGCCTGTAATGACTACCTATTCAGCAGAAGATTATGCCAGATTATATATCAAGAGGTAGTCAGACTTCATGGAGTTCTGGTATCCATAATTTCAGATAGAGGTGCACAATTCACCGTACAATTCTGGAAGTCTGTTTTCAGAGAGATTTGGATTCGAAGGTAAATTTGAGTATTGCTTTCCATCCTCAAAATGTGGTCAAGTAGAGTGCACAATTCAGACTTTAGAGGATATGTTGAGGGCGTGTGTGATCAATTTCAAGGGTAATTGTGATGATCACTTACCTCTCATTGAATTTTCTTACAACAATAATTATCACTCTAGCATCCAAATGGCTCCTTACGGGGCCCTTTATGAGAGAAGATTTAGATCTCCTATTGGATGGTTTGAAGTTGGTGAAGTTGGGTTGATAGGACAAGACTTGGTTCATCAAGCTATGGAGAAAGTGAAGATTATTCAATAAAGGTTAGAAACAACGCAAAGTCATTAGAAATCTTATACCGATGTTAGGAGAAGAGACTTGGACTTTGAGGTGGACGATTGGGTTTATTTGAAGGTTTTACCCATGAAGGGTGTTATGAGGTTTGGAAAGAAGGGGAAGCTTAGTCCTTGATATATTGGTCCTTAAAGGATATCCACTAGGATTGGCAATTTATCCTATGAGTTGGAGCTTATGTCATAGTTAGCAGCAGTCCGTCCAGTGTTTCACATCTTTATGTTGAAGAAGTGTATGGGCAATCTTTCACTCTAATACCTACCGAGAATATTGTTGTTAAGGACAACCTGTCTTATGAGGAGATACCCGTTGAGATACTTGATCATCAGGTTCGCAAGTTGAGGACCATGGAGGTAGCATCAGTCAATGTCTTATGGGGGAATCAATTTGTTGAGGAAGCTACTAGGGAGGCTGAGGAGGATATGAAGAAGAGATACCCACCTCTCTTTTCTTCCGGAGAAATTCCAGACCAAGGTACTGACTTTTTGTGAAACACTCTTTAAATTTGTAACATCCGACAATTTAAAATGAATATGAAGAAGCTTGAAATTGGAAGTAGTCATTTTTGGAAAAAAATTCAGAATCTGGAAATTCGGCCAAGTGTGGAAATCAGTGAGTTTTTGGCCAACTTTGAGTAGTCATAACTCCTAGCTCAGGATGATCTAGGAGTAGTTCCAGTTATGTTTGGAAAGCCCTTGGAACGATCTTTCCAACGCCACCGAGTTTGCTAGATTCCGAGTTCGTATAAGCGAGTTATGCCCTTTGAAAGTTGGGCAGTTGGCAGGGAGTCCGTCCGGAAATTTAAGGGCATTTTGGTCTTTTCACAAATCATTTCTTTTGAGGTTATATTGTTTTGTTAGGCTGATTGTGGATCATTTTTGTTCCATTTTAAAAGAGTAAGAGTTAGGGTTCTTGAGTGAAGAAGAGAATAAGAGAGAAAGAAGAGAAGAAGAAGAAGAAGTGGGAGCTAGGGTTGTGGATGCAAGACGTTTTCTTCATCAAATTTCTTGGGGAATCTTAGTAAAGGTATGGGAGTTCTTTATCTAGGGCAATCTATCACCCTAGAGCCAATTTCAAATGGTTTTCAA
>NC_064285.1:29027454-29234629 GCF_019186545.1 Solanum stenotomum | reverse complement strand
TTGTACATTGGTACTAGTTGTGCATGATGGCTTGTGATATGAAGCATGATAAGTGGTAAGTTCACATTTGGTGGCCTTAGGATGATGCTTTAGTGTGGATGGTGGTATGGGACGCTATCCATACATTGCACAAAGTGTTGTCCAAGGGTTACTTGAGGTGGATGGTTTAAGGTGAAGGAATGGGTTATGTGTGGAGTATGTGCTAAAGTGGTTAATGACTTGTATGTTGGTTATGGTTGGATATTGTGACTCTTATACTTGTATTTTTTTTCATGAAGTTTTACCAAATGGCATAAAAGCATGTTTCTCCAATAAACGTCCCTTTTAGCATGTTTTTGCATGGCTTCCATACTTAGTACTTAATTGTGCTAACCCCTTTCTTTCCCTTTTTGACTAAAGTGTAGGGATTTGGAGATGGTGACATGTCATGGCTATTTGATAGGTTTCTAAGTGTTGAAGATGAAGACTTGGTGAGTCCTCATATATTCGAGGACAATATCCCATATGTTCTTTTATGTCTTTTTAGTATTGTTTAAGTTGTGTATGAGTTTGGTCCCGAATTTTGTACTCTAAAGTATTAGATGGTTTTGAGACATCATGTATAAAGTCTAGAAAGTTTTCCGCTTGCTATTGTTTTTTTTTTAAATGAAATGTTTTCTTGGTAAAGAAAGTTTTTAATTCCTTATGGTTTTAGTGTCTATGCGATGAATGAATGCTAAGAGGCTTGTATTAGACCTCTTCGAGGTCGAGTACGCCGGTTACGACTAGGGGGTGATCCCGGGTCGTGACAAAATTGATATGATATATTGTGTTAATTTGCATGTTGGGTTTTTGAGCTAGGTGTTAGAGGTATCCACCTGATACGTCCAAACTTACATTTCAATTAATAAGTATAAACAGTCACAGTCAATTTATAGAACTCAACGTGAGTTGAGGTCGATCCCACAAAGAATTTCTTTACAAAAATGATTTCACTGTCACGTTTAACCAAATGTTGTTATTATTTCCTAAAAAAACCAATTACAAAAGTATAAATTATAGGAACCACATATTATAAGTACTAAATAACATCCTATCCCTTCTAGTTTTCTATTTACCAAAAATCCCTTAAAAATGATATCTGCGGGATACATTAAGTTAGATACATTCCACATAGTGGGATACATAGCGTTGTGCATGGAATACATTAGGTTTGATACATTCCACATAGCGGGATACATAGCGTTGTGCACGGGATACATGCGGGATACATAACGTTGTGCACGGGATACATAGCATTTGATACATTCCACATAGCGGGATACATAGCGTTGTGCACGGGATACATGCGAGATACATAGGTAAAATAAGGGATTTTTGAAATTTTTGAAATAAGTAGGGATAAATGGATATTAAGGTAAGTAAATGAGTGTAGTTAAGTAATTTGTCCATTACAAAATGTAAATTGGGTTTCGCTGTAAAGTTCTAGTAACTAAGATTTTTAAGCAAGATCCGGATTAAGAATTAACAGAATATTAATTTTAAAGTTGTTTTGATAAATAAAGAAAACTAGGGTTGTGCTTCCTAAGACATTACATCTATTTTTCATCCGTAACTGAGCTTCATGTATTTTAGTCTTTGCAATTCATAGGCGAGTTGACTATATCTAACACTTCTCAGTCTAGTTAGATAATTTTCACTCAATTCCTCTCGGTCTTTGAGTGTTTAATTTGTTCTACCCTCGCATACAATGATGTTAAAGTTCTCTTCTCTTGAACTCGACCTTTAACGCCACTTTATCAGATTACTATCTCTTTTATCTCGAACAATTGATAGATAAACGCTGACTCTAATGCGTGCAATCATTAGTACAAATGAATAATGAAAGTTGAGTTAAATATTGCAAATATAATTCACCTTCTACTTGTTTTACGAATTCACAATTAGACTTTTGTCATCGTTCCCACAACCCCAGTTGTGGTGTTTAGCCACTCATGTTTTTCACTAAATGAACAGATATTAGTAATGAAAACACTAAGAAAGTTTACTTACGACAATCTGCAAATTCAATGAACGATTGATATTAAGAAAATCCGAATCCAACTTCCAAAATTGATTCAATGTTAATCGATAAAAACCAAAGTCAAAAGTATTCAAAACTAAGTCGCTCGTTCCAGATATGATGAGATAAAAAATAAAAATGACCTAATTAATTCAAATAAAGTGTCTAAAAAGATTCCTACTCGAAGTAAGACTGCTCTGTCGCGCAAATTCATGAGTGCAACCATGGTCCATCAAGGGCTTCACGGTCCGTGAATCTCTTCGTGGTCTTCACTTGCACTTCTCCAAACATGGGTCTGCAATGCCTGTACAGTGGAAAGTCACCACGGACAACACCACAGATTGTGACAATGACCACGGTCCATATAGGTGCCTGTGGTCTTCACTTGGCCAATTCAATTTTCAGCTTTCTGAGACATGTTCACTAGATTACCTTCACGAGCACCTCCATGGATCATTGTGAGGACTATGGCCCGTGAGGTCATCCGTGGTCTTTACTTGATGTTGCTACAATTGATCTTCTCCACACCTGCTCACTGGAAAGGTACTCCACGACCCTCATCACGATTAGTAGTGAAGACCACGGTCCGTGAGGCCGTCTGTGGTCTTTACTTGGTTCAATTCACTTTCACTGCATTTTCTTCTTTTCTATCTTTTTTCACGTCTACCTGTTTACCTGTTTAAACACTACCAAAAACATCATATTAACATAAATACACCCAATTCTAGTATTAATCCTTCGTTTTCGAGCATCAAATGTGCCAAGATTTCGCAGCATATCTCCACCCTTAGTCTATTCAGAGTGATCTCATTCGAGGAGGAGTGTTCCCAAGGGGAAGATATTTTAACACCTCGGTCTTAGAAAGAAATATTTTTACAAAGAACTAAATTGGAAAGAGCTAAATTGTGAATTTTGCAAGTTAGCCTTAAATTGTGAGTTTTAGGTCAACCTTGAACGACCATAACTTTCAGTATAGGATGAGTTAGGTGAACCATAAGGTATCAAATGAAAGATTGTTGAGTCCTCTTTCCAACGCCACCGAGTTTGCTAAATTTTGATTTCGGATGAGGGAGATATTCCCGTTTGAGTTCAGCCTATCCGATTAAGGAAATTCATTTGAATTAAGGAGGGGTATTTTGGTCTTTTCCTTACCCAACTAGCCTAACTCATTTTTAGTAATATTTTAGGGGTCTAAACTGACTTTGATCAGTTTTCACAATTCCTAAATGAGCTTAGGGTTTTAGAGAGAACTTCAAGAGGAGAAACAAAGGAGAAGTTCAAGCGTTCGTTCAAGGTTCTTGCGATCCTTGAGGAATTTCACCAAGGGTTTGATCCTTACGAGGTATGTAGGATTTCATAGTGATGAGTTCGTTCACCCTCACTCCAATCATGAGTTTCTTGAGTTAATTTCGTCCATTTCAATCCATGTATCGAGGTTCTTGATGATTTTCTTGAAGTTTCGATCTTAAATCATTAATAATGGGATTTGATGAGTTCTTGAGGTGAATGTTATGAGATTAAGGGTTGTTTTTTTTAGTATATTTTTGTTTATTTTTTTTATGGATATTCGAATCTAAGAGAGTTTGAAAGAAACCATTTGATTCTAGGATGAATTAGGGCAAAAAATCGAAGAGGAAAATTCGTCGGATTTTCTGGGCAGGGCTTGGGGCGACACGCCACAAATGTGCTGGGGGTAGACACGCCATCCCAAGAGTGCACCAAAAATGGTGCTATGAAGTTTAGGGGTTGGCGCCCCGCGCCAGGGTCACCTGCCCTGGTTCGTTTTCTGTCGTTTGTCCCGTTTGAGGTCTTTTAAAAAGTATTTTCACTCTTTTCCTGATTATAACTATTCTAAACTACATCTAATCATCAAGAGATCATTTATATCATGAATCATAACTCTTGAATTCACATTTCAAGTTCAAGAAAAGATTAAGAGTCAAATTTGAGAGAGCCTTTTTAGTCTTTTTGAGAAGTCTTTTACAAACTTTTAAAACTTGTTTTAAGACTTGAGCACTTGAGTATGAGGATGACGATAGTTGAGTTTCATTTTTCAAAATGAATATATGGGATCTAATTAATCCCAAGGGTAAATGTTTTTACATTTAAAATGAGAGGAAACATCAATTTCCAAATGAGTTCATGAGGAGTTTTGAGCACTATTTCTTTTAAGAGAACTTTTTTAGTAATAATATCAAAGTTTGAGGATGAGGAAATGTTTTTAAACATATGAGCATGAGTTATATTATTGGGAGTAGTATTGAGCACCGATATGGGGACAAGTTTAGACAACTCAAAGTCCTCATAAACCATGTATGCCAACGTGGGTAAAAAGGGTCATACTGTTTAGATGTTTCCTTATTTTTAGCATATCTTAGTGGATCCACTTAGTTGAGGATGTCTTATACTCCAGCAAGGTATATGATAGTTCTAGCAGTTTGGGCGAGACGTTGTATCATCACATAACTCATAGTGATGGTTGTCGGTTAGAGAATCTCCCAAATAAGAGTAAAAGAGTTATTATTGTATTTTTAACTACATTGAGTTATTATTTACTATTTTAAAAGCTTTCTTTATAATGCATCTTTATTGTTGCTTTCATATTGAACTGAGTTGAGTACTTCTAAGTTTGAGTAACTTCGAGTATCCTTTAGTTAAGTTGAATTGAGATGAGGTGAGTATGTTCTTCCTTTTTATTAGTTCCAGCTTATGTTTGTACTTTAAAGTCCTCTTACATGCTCGTACATTCCTGTACTGACACTATCTGGTCTGCATCTTTTATGATGCAGTTACAAGAGTTCAGAGTCATCAATTGCAGTTTCAGAGTAGCCTTGCTTCCGAAGGATTCCATTTATTTCTTTCAGTTTTGTTAGGATGTCGTGGGTCTTGTACCGACTTCCATCATAGTTATTAGAGCTTCATAGATAGACAATACTAGTTGAGGAGTCTTTTCATTTCCAGTGTTTAATGTTTAAGACTTGAGTTGCCTCTTTTGGCAAGTGAATGTTTTATTTATAATATTTTGAGTATCTAGTTTGAGACATTGAGTTAAATCTTTACTTTTGAAGTTCAATTATTGTTGAGTAAGTCTTCCGCTGAGAGTTGAGCCAGGCAAAGGTTGTTTGGGTCCAACAATGGTTCTCGAGTGTCGGCCACGTCCAGGGTGTAGGCTCGGAGCGTGACACCATCAAACTAGGTAAATTGCACAAATTTCAATTTTCATTGAAAAATTGATCAACTGAATAAGTACTTTTTTTATTTATACTCTACTTGTCAAAACTTAAAGTACACCCTAGATGTGACATGCCGTAAAAGACCCCGAAAGGCCCTACACAAGCCACTTGAAATACATATACACATTATAATTCACAAAATTAGAGAATCTCATTTAATGAAAGAGTTTGACATAAAAGTGGAAATCTAAACATAGTCTGGACAAGCCAATCTAATATATCAAAAGAAGTGATCGGGACGTAAATCATACACCACACACAATGTCAGAAAACTAAAATATAATAAAGCAAAGTAAAGGTGACATGGTCCTCAGAACATGAGGATTCACCAACTCTTCAAACTTCGAACGATCAGGCAACTAGCCATGAGCGCGAGAAGAGAAAGCGTCACACCCTACAATATCAAACAATATATATAGGAACAAACATGCAATAGTAAATAGAATGTACTTAGTATGAGTGATATGCATAAAAACACGAAACATGAAAATAAGAAGACATAAAAGAAAACATGATATGCATAACCAAGCAAAAACTTAGTAAAACTTATATTGAAGAATCATAAGTCATAAACATGGTAAATCCATAAAAATCATAATTTAAATCTTCATAAAACCTTTAAAAACAACTTAATTTATTTTATGGGATATTTACCGCTAACCGACATAGACCACGTGATCTATAATGTTGAACCTGATGTCTTGCTCCTACACCGAAAAAAAATGACCTTACTTGCCCAGGCAAAGACCTTAAACTTCTATATTAAGTGAATCCACTAGCTTTGTCTTCTGAGAAAAATCCTACAGTGGCATGTAGCTAGGGACAAGGAGATTGCTACTAGACACCTGACCTCTACGAACGGGAGAGCCTCCATCTTAATAACCCCTCGGTGCTAAGTAAAATCCCAACGGAATAGTCATATTCAAAACATATCATTATAAATGGAAAAACACAATTAAGTTATTAATCCAATCTTAAAACATCATAGAGTAGCTCATTAAATATTGAATCAAACATGAGTGAGAAAACCTTTCACCAATCATGATATCTTAATATGTGATAAAATCATTTCACAATTTCATTGATGCTTTTCTTAAAGCAACCTAGATCATAAAACTTCCTTTTATAAATCATGCTTAACTTTCATAAAAACATCATTCATATATTCATAACTTCTTCATTAATTCATGCTTTTAAGATTCATAGTAAAAAAATCATGGATAATGCATTGGTTCATATGAAATAAATTGAAAAGCATGTAATTGAGTAAAAACAATCATAATAACATCAAAATCAAACAATAAAATCAACACATGTTAGAACCCATGAAGAGTTCAATGAAAACCTAATCAATTTGATGAAATTGAACTTGGAGATTTAAGAATTTGGGGGAGTTAAGCGTGTAGTGGGGAGAAGGGGAGGGATATATTCGAGGTTATGAGAGAGAGAGAGAGAGAGAGAGGAAAAAAGATATTTTTGTAATTTTTTTAAATTTTAGAGAATCTTTTAGATTATGGTAGCTTATGTTGTGTAGTTAGGTAATTTTTCCTCTTAGTTATGCTTGCATTCATTATATACATATTATAGTTATGCATTGTATGGTTTGTTGCATTAAAAATAGCATGCATTACATAAATTATTTATTTACAAAGATATTCTCCACAATTATGATGGAAAAGATGTTAAAAAAGGTTTTGAACGACAATTGGGTCTTTAATCATGCTAATGCATGCATTAAAGCAATTGCATTACTAATACCCAGAAATCTATGGTATTAGTTATACACACCTTAATACACAATAAAATGTATATAAATAATTATACATAGGTTGGAAAAGAGTATCAAACAAGGTACTAGTAATATACAAAGATAATGCATGCATTATGTTTTCCGAATACACTCTACTAAACGACCCCTTAGTGTTCCCAATTAGGGGTGTCAAAAGGGCGAGTTGGGTTAAATTGGGGATACTAGAATGGAAAAATTACATAAATACACAACTTAAGATATCATAATAACTAAAATTTCCTATCATTTAAGAAAAAATACAAAAATTCCCTTTCAGATACATCTCTATCGCCTTTCAAATACATCTTTATCCTCTCAGATACATCCCTATCCCCCCTCAGATACATCTCTATCCCTCTCAGATAAATCTCTATCCCCTCTCGGGTACATATCTCCCATAAATTAATGTATCATTTACAATGTGTCAAACATCCAAGGAATGTATCCGAGAGTAATGAAAAATCAAGGATTTTTGTAATACGGGAAACTTCTGGGATACGATGTAGCCCCAAATGTATGAGATTTTTGTACTTTATTGTCATGACCTAAGCCTACACCCTGGACGAGGCGGCTGACACTCGAGAACCATTGTTGGTCCCCAAGCGAACCCTCATCCTGGCTGACTACAAGCGGAAGACTAACTCAAGCATACAAAGCTTAAAAACTGAATAAAAATTCATGAAACTCAAATACAAAGTTTAACTCAAATGAAAAACTCTGAATAAAATAAATTATTCAACTCGCCATAAAATAGGCAACTTAAGTCTTTAAAACATTTAACAAATTAAATGAACAGACTTCTGAAACACTACTTTCTATCTATGAATCCTCTAAATGACAAAGATGGAAGTTGGGACAAGACCCACAACATCTTGACAAAAGTGAAAAGTAAATGAAATCCTCCAGAAGCAAGGAGGCTCACCATAGCTAACTCGAAGTCCATGCGGTATCAACGAAGCTTCTGTTGATGACCTTGAATACATGTATCTGCATCATGAAACGATGCAGGCCAAATGGCTAAGTACGTGGAATGTATGAGCATGTAAGGGAAATTCTAAAGCATAACATAAGCTTGAACTTTATAAAAAGGAAACATACTTACCTCTTTTCAAACTTACTCAACTCAATGAATACTCAAGGATACTCAAAACTACTCAAACTTACTCAACTCAGAAGTACTCAAGGATAAGATACTCAACTCAGTAATAAGGTTCTCAACTCAGTGAAACTCAACAATAAGGTACTCGACACAATGAAACATATACCAACTAAAGATACTCAACTCAAGATACTCAACTCGAAATACTCAACTCATGATACTTAAGGATAAATCAATAGTAAAAAATGCAATATATATGGAAAGTTGTAAAACTATAGATAGCAACTCAATGTAATGAAAAATACAATAATACTCAGTGTGTATATAAAAATACAGTATAACACTATGAGAGTTTCTCTATCGACAATCATCACTATGAGCTATGTGATGATACAATGTCTCGCCCACGCTGCCAAAACTGTCCTGTACTTTGCCAAGGTATAATACCTCTCAATTAAGTGGATCCACTAGTCTGTGCTAAAAAGCACTAAGGAATTATCTAAAAAGTATGACCCTTTCTACCCACGTTGGCTACATGGTTTATGGAGACTTGAGTTATTTGAACTCGTCCCCATATCGGTGCTCAATACTACTCCCAAAATATACTCAACTCATATGTTTTAGAAACATAACTCTTTTTGTGGTTTGAGATTATAACTCAAAATATTTTTCTAAAAGGAGATGTTACTCAACTACTCAAAACTCTTTTAGAAATATTAGTTTCCTCCTCTTTTAAATGTGAAAACATTTACTCTTGGGAATACTTAGTTCCCATCTATCATTTTAAGGAAAATGAACTCAACTCTACTCTTTCTAAACTCAAGTGCTCAAGTCTTAAAATAAGTTTAGAAAATTTTGTAAAAGACTTCTCAAATAGGGTTCATGCCGAATGATGGACGTGAACAACTCAATTCAAGGTTTTCAATAACCATACAAAGAACTCGATACTCGGAACTCAACAACTCAGAACTCAAGAACTTCAATGATACTACTCATTTCAAGAATGCTCAACTCATAAGGTTCATGTGGAATTATTGGCATGAACAACTCAACTCAAGGACTCAATGATACTCCTCATCTCAAGATTTCTTAACTCATATGGTTCATGCGAAATTATGGGCATGAACTACTAAACTTAAGGACTTCATGGGTAACATGTAATAGTTCCATGATTAGGAATATAATCTTACAAGGGTTAGGAACTCAATACTAAAGACTTAGAACTTGAATATACTATTCCTCTCATAGGTACTCAACTGTTCATGCGGAATTTATACGCATGAACGACTCAACTTGAGGGTCTACATAACAATATGAAACTCTTGTATGCAACTCTTCTCATTCTTATACTTACTTCCTCAAAACTTAGCTCAAACCGATAGTTGATCTCAAAGGATTAACAATTGAACTCAAACACTATCTTGACTCGTACTCTTAACTCTCTCTTGAATGTGAATTATGAATTCAAGAGTTAGGGTTCATGATATGAAGGATATCGTGATAACAAAGTAGACTCTTGAGTACATTCTCCTCATTCTCATACTTACTTGCTCAAGTCTTAAAACAAGTTAATAGAAGTTGTAGAAAACTCCACAAAAGGACTCAAAGGGATTTTTCTTAGAATATCTGAAAGAATTCTCAAAACTTAACTCTTAACTCTACCTTGAATTTGAATTATGAATTCAAGGTTATGATCATTTTATGAATGTTTTCTAGGTGTTTAGAAGTAGCTTAGAGTAGTTAGAATCGAAAAGGAATGAAGGTACCCTTCCAAAGAACTCAAACGGAGCAACCGATTGTAAACTGGATGGGGCAGGCGACCCTAGCGCACTGAGTGGCGCAGGGCGCCAGCCCCTAAACTTCAGAGCATAATTTGTGGCGCACTGGCTGGTGCGATGCGCCAGGCCCCAACCCAGAAAACCCGACGAATTTCCTTGCTCGTTTTCTCACCCTAACTTACCTAGAATCGAACGGTTTCTTCCCCAATCACTTGGATTCGATTACTTAACATAAGTACACTCTAATATACTGAATACAGCCCTCAAAAGACTCACCTTCATCTCAAGAAATCATCAAAACCCCAAGACAACGAGATTTAGGATGAACTTCAAGAACACTTCTAAAGAACTCAAATCTTTCAACTCCAAGAATGAAATTTCACTGAAAATAACATGATTGGTGTGTGGGTGAACAAACCCAACACTATGGAATCTTACATACCTCTTAAGTATTAAATCCATGGCAAAAATCCGCAACAAAACGCAGAACCTCGATGAACGCCTTGATCCTCTCATCTTCTTTTCTCTTCTCTCAAAATCCTAACTTATTTTTTATGAAGCGTAAACTTAATCCAATCACTTTGTCCCCAACTTAATTAGAAAAAATAAATTTAATTAATTGGGTAGTGAAAAGACCATCATACCCTTCTAAAATCTGATTTTGACTTTCCTTATCTAGATATCCCAACTTCGAATGGACATATCACCCACATACGAACTCGAAACTGAGCAAACTGGGTGGCATTGGAAAGACAATTCAAAGATATTTCCTACGGTATCTGGTAGAACACCTAAATCATCCTGATCTAGAATTTATGGTCGTTTGTAGTCGACCCAAAACTCATACTTAGCTTAACTTTATCAAAACTTTCCAAATTTGATTGTTTCCAAAAATGGTTTCTTTCCAATTCTAAGTCTTTCTAGTTCTTTAAAAAAGCGAGGTGTTACAATATCTCCCCCTCGGGATCATTCGTCCTTGAATGATGGCTAGACTGGGTATAAGACGGGGTTACTCTTATCATCTCTACCATACTAACTAAAATTGTCCGCATTACTATTCAAAACAACCTAAGGGATCCCATTTAACTATTTCTCATAGGAAACCTCATCTTTTTCTTCCTCCTTATTAATAACCTTATACGGAATAAACACACCATCACTATCACGATAAAATCATTAACCTTCTCTTTTTAACATCACTCCACTACTAAAAGGACCTCTAAAAAGATATCCCACAAACTCTTTGGAAATCATTACTATCTTACTCTCAAACACTTGACTTGATTTCTCATCTTGTCATCTTCCCCTTAGGTCTAAAGCTGACACTTGAAAGCTATGGACCTATTCCATCAGCTCTAAAATAGCCTACATCTTCTTTTACTCTAACACTTGGGAGAAGGTTATTTCATGACTACCGAACTCTCAAAAGGCAGGTACTAAGACCTCTTTATAATGTGTTTCTCTTAACCTCTTTTGATTACGCACCCTCTCAGTACACCTCTTAATGCTTCTTGTTACTCTTGTGACATAGCCACACTTCACTGCCTATATCTAAAGGTTAAGGTCTCTCACTTGTACCACTCATATTTATTACAGCTTATCACCTCAATTCCTCACCTACTCTATGTCAAGTCTTCTAGATCAAATCTCATGACTAACATCATCACCCTCATATTGCCATTCTTTTGATCATGACACTCATCACAAATTCAAGCTTAATGTTTATTACTAAACCTGAATATCAATATGATTGCTCACCTACTATACTATACCTCATTACTTGATCAGTTCTATAACCTTTTGAACATCATGAAGCTCTCAAACAAATCATAAGCCTAGCTTAGATCTATCACTTCATAAATACTTTGCTCTCTTATTCAACACATGAATTTAGTCTCTTCTAATACGATCGAACATCTACATCAACTCTATTCTAGTTAAAAGTATACTCTATCTCATGCATACTAGTAACTATTCCTCTAACTCTGGGCACTTTCACTACTACTGCTCATAATTTCGTAACTCATGCTACCTTTTTGGGAAGAAAATACTACCCAAGCTCTAAACATACCATTCTCTTAAAGGTCTCAACTGAAATGAGACAGAGAAAAGAGTACAACTCACTTTTAACTCAAACGAAATCTGGTATATTTGACATAGAGTAGGTAAGAAATGAAGGTGTTACCTTTTACAAGTGTGAGTGGTACAAGTATGAGATTCTAACTTTTAGATGAGAGCAATGAAGTGTGGCTAAGTCATTAGATTAACAAGATAATTAAGAGGTGTACCCGAGATCGTTTGTAGTTAGATGAGGTTCCAATTTAGTTAATGATTGTTTTTCATGTGTGCCTAGATAGTATAATTGAGCTATTAATGTGTAATAGGATGAGGTAAGCATTAATTCTCTTCCCTTAATAGCTAGATGAAGCAATCTTATAAGCCATTGAGAAAAGGTTAAGAGAAGCATCTTAGAAAGAGGTCTTACAAAGAGTCTTAGTACCTGTTTATATAAATAGAGAGTTCAGTAGCCGTGATATAAGCCTTTCCCGAGTATTAGAGTAAATTGAATGTAGACTAGTTTAGAGATGATGAGAATAGATACATGACTTTAGAGTGTCAACTCCAAACCTAAGGGGGAGATGATAAGATGAGAAATCAAGTCAAGTGTTGAGAATGAGACAGTGATGTCTTCAGAAAAAGTTTCAGAGATATATCAATCCGTTCATAATCTTGCATATTCCTCAAGCGTTATTACAACATCCTATGGATATTCCTAATATCAGAATTGTGTATATGACCTATGCCCTTACACTTCAGAGAGATTCACATCTATGCTCAGTTTCCAGAAAGAGGGGCAAAGACTGTAGCCCATTAACCTCGAGCATAATCCATAAAGTTGTGGATATCAACCCCAAGATATGAACCTATTCATATAAGTATTCGTGTCTCATAATAATATGTTCAGTCTCACAAGTTCATGATTTACTCTCAATGGCTAGCAACATAATGTTATGCCATGCATATTCTTATATCGGAATTCTCAAATGAATTGTTCTTATGATCTTTCGCCCTAAAGTCTTTTTCAATAATCCTTCTTAGTTTTGAAAGTGGTGTTGTTGATAGTAGTTGTGTGAAGGATAGAGAAGAGGATTTCTATTCCTTATTGAGATAGTGATGGTATTTTTATTCCATCTAAGGTTATAAATGTGGAGGATCAAGGAGATAAGGTTTTATCATAAGTGATAAGTTAGTTTCCTAGTAATAATGCATGAAAGTTAAGTTGGTAGAAGTGACGAGGGGAATGAGGAATTCTTATAAGGGTTAGTTAGTAGGGAAGTTTAAAAGTCAAAAATATAGTAAGAGTAACTCTTTCCCTTCCATCCTAAGTTTAACCATTATTCGAGGACGAATGATCCCAAGGGGGAGATATTGTAACACCCCAAAAATTTCTATGTCATACCCGAACCATTCTTTATTTACTTTTAGGATCATATCGGGTGATTCTTTAGTCGTCCATATGTGTAAAGGTAAATTCTTTAGTGTGGAAATGATTTTGGATATCAATTAACTCCTAGCACAAAGTTGAGTTGAAAGTTTCCTTACCGATTAAGTTTTGACATAACTTTTTACTCAAACCTTGTATTCCAACACCACCAATTTCGCATCAATACAAGGTTTAAGTAAAAATTTATGACCATTTTAGTAACATGATACAGTGTTGTGACGAATTCACCAACGGGAAAACATTAAAAATGGTCATTTTTGTCTTTTTACCTCTAAGAAAACCCTAAACGAATTTCTTGACTAATTAAAGACCCAAAACAATCAGATTTTCATCTCTTAATCCATCATTATATTCTCTCTCAAACCCTAAGGAAAAATCAAAGTAGAAGACTTCATTCAAAATTAGGTAAGTTTTTCTCCAAGAACTCCATTCTTTCCAACTCAAATTCCTCCATTCAATTATGAATTACGAACGAAAATCATAATTCTTGGTCATAGAGATTTCAAGAAAGTAATTCAAGAATCTCAAGAAAGTTTTTCTTGATTGTTCTCCTTCAAGCTAGGGTTTCAAGGCTTCTAACCAAGTTATTTTTCAAGATTCTTCAAGAACCTTGTTCTTTCAGGTATGTAACGCTATCATAGTGTTGGACTAGTTCATCCTCACGCCTTACATCTACTTTCAAATCAGTAAAAGAAAAATCTAGGATTCTACCCCTAGATTTTGAGTATTCTTGAGATGAGTTGATTTTGAGTTCATGAGTTCCTGTTTCTTTTTGAAATTTTATTCCTAATTATTGAATTGCTATATGTTATGCGTTAAAATTCTTGAGTTGATTCGTTCATGTCTATATTTCAGCATGAACTCTATGACTTGAGTATTTTTGAGAGGAGAAATATCGTTGAGTTATGAGTTTCGAATTCTTGAGTCCTTGAGTTCTTGAGTCTTGAGTTTTGAGTACTGAGTTTCCTTATTGCTATTAAGAACCCTGAGTTGAGTTGTTCATGCCCATAATTCAGCATGAACCCTATGAATTGAGTTATAAATATTAAGAAAGCTTTTTAAAGTCAACACTTGAGTTTTAAACTGAGTTTTTGAGGAAGTAAAGATGAGTTTTGAGAAGGAGTTTCTAAAACATGATTAGTATGACGATCGAGTATGTCTTCAATGTGTAAGCAGTATGGTATCTATATATACCATCAATGTTTATGCATTATGACTTTCTGAGTCATCAATGATCATCTAAAATATGATTTTGATATGTTTTTTTTAGAAAGGGTTTTCAAGTATGAGTTGAGTAAGACTATAAGGTAACTAAGTATTCACAAAGGTATCAGTTTTTACATTGATAAAAGAGAAACTTTGATTTCTAAATGAGTTATGAGTTCAAAAGATATTTCAAAAGCATATACCTCTTTTAAGATGGTAGTTTGAGAAGTTATCTCAAACCAAAGGAAGAGTTATGTTTTAAAACATATGAGCATGAGTATATTATTGGGAGTAGTATTGAGCACTGATATGGAGATGAGTTCAGTCAACTTACATTCCTCATAAACCATGTATGCCCGCATGGGTACAGGATCATCCACTTAGTTGAGGTGTTCTATACCCCGGCAAGGTATAGGACAGTTCTGGCAGCGTGGGCGAGACGTTATATCATCACGTAACTCATAGTGATGGTTGCCGGTTAAAGAATCTCCCAATAGAGTTAAAGTGTATTTTTATATATCATTTATTATGTTGAGTTTAGAGATGATAAAGTATTTTGTAAAGCTTTAAATGATTTAACTCCTTTATTTCAATCTGATAAGGTTCAATCATGTAATTAATTGAATCTCACTAATATTACCTTATAGACGATATTTGTTGAATATTTTTCTTGTCATCTAACCTGATGTGCTTTGCACGTGTATTCCACGTTAATCTGTTTAGACATCATATGAACATGTGGAGAACAACTACAATTTATTTTTTAGAGCTATTTTTGTGTATTAATTTTTATTTTATAAGTTATAACATAATAGATGATGTTCTTGTTGTTGACTCTCATATTTGACTTCTCAATTGACTATATAAATCAAAGATAATTATTTGACTGAGAAAGGTTTTCTTTTTTTTACCGGAAAAAGTAAAAGCAAAATTAAAGAATATATTTTATCTTGGAACTCATATATATATAATCAACTATTTATATTACACCCAACAAAGATATAGTTCATATACTTGTAAACGATTTTCAATTTATTCAACCAAGTATGATTCGTCCAAGGAAAAACTAACAACACCATGTTATCACAAATATAGGGGCACCATTATAATAATATGAAAAATTATTGGTCAAACGTTAGTAAGGAAAAATGAAAGATATAAACAATTAATATAATAACTATGAGAATTCATGATATTATAAATAAAGAATGTAAAGGAGTGTGAATAATGTTTGAAATAATTTGTAATAACTAAGAGAATTTATAATGTTTTAACTAAGAATTAATGTGCAATAGATGAATTTCTAATAAATTTATACTTACATAAAAAAAATAGGGTTTTTAATCAATGTTACTATTTTTTTTTTTATAGTTATTAGATTTTAATTTAGTGTAGGGACAAAATGAAAATGTTTATTCCATATTACTGAATATAAAATTATTTTTTTTTAATGATAAATTTTAAATGATTCATATATATTCACATATTTTCACATTTGTTGTGAGCTTTTTTAAAAGAACTAGGAATATTTAAAAATAATATATTTTGAAGTTAGAAGATCTTGTTAACTTCTCACGATAAAGAGTGTGAATAATGTGAGTTTATTTAATAGTTATATATGTATATATATATATATAGATTTGCATTAATGAAAATATTTGTCTCGTTAAAATTAGCTATTAAATAAATAATAAAAATTAAACTAATACAAACTTCAACTGTTGTTATTACAAGTCATATGAAGTTTTCTTTGTCGAAAATACTAAAATAATAAGAAATAGTAAATCAGTAAAACCAAAGGACAATGTTTATATAGTAATTACTATTTCGATGCAAACTTCTTGACAATCTAAATCACATAAGAAGCATTGAAAAATAAAGTAATTTTTTTAATCTTGAGCATAAAAAAAACAAATCGTTACAATTCTCTAACTCTTGAGAAGTTTAATAAATTTTAAAAAAGATATTCGGAAGCATATATCTACATCACAAGAGAAATTGTTAACAAAAACAAATGAGTTTAGACTACATCATGTTAACTTCATATATTGGAACATTACATACTAATATATATATATACTAAGTAAAAAATAATTATTACATCATAAGAATTATTTTCCTCAAGTACACGAGATTAAGAATATACCCTCTTAGGATAGAACGACTTACTTCATTAGAATAGTGGTAACTCCTATTCAGCTATCCTTCGAACCCACACAACGACAATAAATCACACGAATTTTTTCAAAATACAAGAAGAAGAAGAGTAGAAGATTCAAAAAGTTGTGGTTGAAAAATGAGAGGAATCCCCTCTATTTATAGTCAACAAAGGGTAATATGAACAAGTGTTTTTTTGTGTCTTATCTGAAAAGTCGTAACTTTTCCGAGAAGTCACAACCCTTTGGAAAAGTCACAACTCTTTGGAAAAGTCAAACTCATCGAAAATTCACAACCCTTTGAAAAAAGTCACAACTCACCGGAAAAGTCACAATCTAAGTTAGGGATATTATAGTAATTTAACATTCAAGTTAGGAGTTCATGCTTTTAAGGTAATATATATATATATATATATATATATATATATTAGTTTATTAAGAATAAATCTTCATACTTAAGAATCTTGTATTATAATTAAACGTTTTTATTTTTTTATGTTATGAAGAATAGGTTCTTAAAACGTATTATAATATCATCAATTTTGAATACTTATAAACATATACATTAAAAAAAATATCTATATACAAATCACTCATAAATGCTAACTTACATCAATTAATCATAAATTTTATAATGAATCAATAATATTAAATGTCAATTAACTATTACAATAAAATTTATTGTGTATTTTGAAATTCATGCTTATAATATTTTTTTTCTTAAAAAAAAAATAGAAAGTGAATAATATTATTACTATTTTTCATCCAAAATAAATAAATACTAAATATCTGAAAAGTCTCCTTCTATTCCAGTTGATATGTCATGTTATTAAATCATCATTTTAAAAAATAATAGACTTATGTAATTCATCAAACTTATGTCTCTACAAAACAAATATATAAATTACATGAGAACTTATGAAGATTATAAAAAAAAATTCAAAAAATTAATTCTTTTATATTTCTTTTACCAAACAAAATTCAATGAAAAAAACTTTGTGTGCAACTGTTGGTAATTTTCAAAATTCCTAAGTAAATTATTTGAAAATTTTAAGTATTTTTTTTCCATAAAAGTATTATATTCAAATAAATTTGTAAGGTTGACAAAAAAGTTGGTAAGAAAGAGAAAATTATTTAACTTTTTTTTTAATTTAATTTTTTATTTTTATTCTCTTATTGCTTTATTTTATTATATTTTAACTTATCATACAATTAAACATCAATTTATATTCTTATCTCATCCCAATTTCATGAAATACGGGTAATAATTAATTGAATTGCCTATTTTAATTCGATAATATACATATTAAATGAGATTAATATACTGATAAATAAAGATCAAAATTTTACTTTCTAATATAATTATTATTCAGTTTCTATTTTCTTTTAAAAAAAAATATTCTAAGTATGGATTTCAAAGTACCCAATTAATTATTGTTTTAATAGTTAATTGTTCTTTAATATTATCCATTATATAATATATGATTGATTGATGTAAGTTGACATTCACGAGTTATTTATAAATCAACATTTTTTGAATATATGTGTTTATAAGTATTCAAAATTGATGATATTATCATACGTTTTAAAAACCATTCTTCATAAAATAAAAAAAATAAAAAGTTTAATTATAATAAAAGATTCTTAAGTATGGAAATTTATTCTTAATAAACTAATATATATATATATATATATATATATATATATATATAATCATCATTTTAGTTAAATGAGTTTAATGAATTAAATTAGTCTATTATTAAAAAAAAGACTTTAATGACATGTAATGTCAATCAGGAGAGAGTGAGGTTTTTGTAGTGTCAAGTATATTTGAAGGAAAATAGTGATAGTTGAGTTATATTTTGATCCTAAATGAAACATAAATGATATTTCAAGGCAATTCCCTAAACTTGGTTGACCATTCCAAACTTGGTTGCCATTAGGAAATTGACTCTAAATTTAGGGGTTAAATTCTACTTATGTCACGTTTTGCTTTTATGTATTTATTTATTTATCTTTATCTTTATCCTAGGAACAATACATCAATTTGTAACAGTTTGAGTTTCTTCTACGGCTTTTTTTAAAAAAAAATCTTTTGTCTATATTCCTTGTAAATAGTTTTGAAATACAGAATATTAAATTACTTTTTAGTTTTTAATTTTTAATATAGATTTACAGTTACATCATCCTATTTTTTAAATTGGTTTAAAATTATCTATTGTTTAATTATTTAAATATATATTCTTTTTGGTGCTAATATTTAAAAAGATTCAGATTAATTATATTCAATTATTGATTTAAAAAAAATGAGAATATCTGTGATGCTTACACGTTTTAATTATTTATAAATATTTAATCGTAATTTGTTTTGATGTTGGCATTTGATATTATTTTTGAAAATATATTTATTTAAATACCCAACAAATACAATCCAAATTTACATGAACTCTATACTAGGCATCATCTAAGAAGCTCAATCAAGAAAGTATACCAAAGCCTACCTCAAAGTCGAACACGAGCTCTCTGAATCCACCACACACGAGCTATCCACATTCGAAACGTCTTCGAACACCATGAAACTATCAAATTATCAATCACAATGTTGTTATATATGCTTTGACACTAAAATCACAATAATTGGAAACAGACCCAAAATTGAGTAAAAAGGAAATGTGGAACCGCACCACAAATCCCGAAATTGACTCTGTCAAAAGGTCCTAAACCTCTGCCTCAAACTTGTGTTCCATAATTGAACATGATCCGAGGCCCAAAAAGAGCCACAACAACAACTTGCAATATTAATAAGAAAACCAAGCTAAGGCAGCAGCTTCGAGCTCAAATTTACCTCAAATGAAGGTTCTTCAACAGCTTCTAATGACCTACCCAAGTAGCCTCTCTCCCAAATATCACCCAGTATTTTGAATCACTCAAATCAGAGCTCAGATGAGGGAGAAATCGTCATTTAAATATGAGGGCCGAAAGCTGAAATTTCTGAGTATAAATACCCGAATATGGTTGCTAAAAGTAAACTCCTGTCGCTAAAAGCATGATATCTGGTCACTAAAAACCTGCACCAGATATCAACACTTTACCCGGTTTGCTCAAACCCTGAATTCTCTGATGGGGTTTTCGAGATTCGTTCGAAACCCCGTGCGCGCACATGAAATATGCTACCCCATCGAATTCGGGATTCCTGACTCAATAGAACCATCAAAACTTCCATCCGAGGTCATTTCAATGAAAAGTGGATACCATACCCAAGTTTTGTTTTAAGCTAAAACAACAAGAAGGCTAAAAACTGAGACCGGAAGCCTAGGGAACTGCACGAAAGGTCATTCTAGATCAAACTCGATATTCCAAAGCTAATTGCGTTGATGAAATTTTCATCCGAGCACGTTTACCAAGAATGTTGACCAATGTCAACCCTTGGCTTAAGCTTCACAGTTAAAACACCTAACTGCACAAACTCACACAAGAAGTCTTGGGGTCCAAACTAACTATGCCCTTAGCCTAAAATGGCCCTTCTAGAACCAATGAAATTGTCAGAATTGCATTATGAGGCCGTTTTCCTAAAATTTTGACCAAAGTCAACCATTTAAGTTTTGAAGACTCCAAAATATGAAAACCTGCACAAAATCCAAACGAACGACCCGACTGAACTGTCAGTTCGAGCAAGTTATAAATGACATGTGGTCGCTAAAGAATAGCTCTAAATGCTGAAAAAATAAAAATAAAAAGATGAAAATGACCTGGAGGGTCATTACAACGACCTCCTTATCATCATAATAGTACATATATGCTCATTGAATTCAGATATCTCAATCTTCTAACCTCTTTGTTCACCTCTCAAGATACATAATAGGTACAGATTAATCACAAGTTCTATTTCATAACATTTGTGAAATAGACAGTTTAATAGTTCACATGCTTATTTATACAAGCAATCATTAGTTCAATTATAACAAACACCAACTATGTTTGAAGAACAATCACATGCATTACAACTCATATTACATATAAAAAACTTAACAAAGTCTAATTCCAAGTACATAATAACTTATCTCAACCATTGAACTAGAAGCAACCAAGATAAATTGTCGTAGTGTTCCCCTTTCTCTCCACCTCAGAATGTTCAAAGACTAAGACAAATAAAATATAATGATACTTTAATAATCTACTTTCTCAAACGAAGGTCTTGGATAATAAAACTCACCCAATTCTATAAACAAACTTAAGAAAGGTGTAGATAGGAAGAAGATTAAGGCAAACGAATCAAAGTCAAAGGTTGTAACCAAAGTAAGAAGAAAGGGAAAAATTAGTATGCATAGAAGGTACTTGAACCTAGGTCGAAGTGTGTTGAGGGACCAGATTCACCTGTTAAAAAGGGAAATGTTGATAAGACACTAATAAGAGATGAGTGGGTCAATATTTTCAGAACCCAAAAGGTTTTAAATGGACGGGTGTTTGATCGAGAAATTCTGGACAAACCAGGAATGTGATACCTTGTCGATTGTGTAGCATTACAATAATGGGAGCATCTGTTTAAAATGCATGTTCCCTTCCTACATGAGCTTGAAGTTCGCGAGTTCTATTATAAAATTCAAATCAATTATGATGGTAGTATTGACACTCAGGTTCATGGAGTGGATATCCACTTGAGTTAGGACATTTTGAGTATTCTATGGGAATTTCCTTGTGTGGGAATCGGGTCTATGGACGGGTGTGCGCCGTCAGAGTAGTACATCAAATCACCAGCCAAAGTGGATGATCTTAAGTGTTTTGGAGTTCCTAAAAATATATGCGAACACTTGTTGTACTTTGAATTTGTTAACAAAGTCCTTTTGCCTCACACTAACAAGAGGACCGTGGCCTCTTTAGCAGATCTATTTCATATGGAATTACTAGACAAGTATGAAGCTAGCAATATTCCAAGGGTTATTCTAGAGCATATGATTGCCAAGGATGGGCGTCATGGTCTAGCCTTTTGATATTTGTTGAATAGAGTCTTTAGTCATTTCAATCTACCTCTTGGAAAAGAAGTCGTTGGGATGATCAAACAAACATTCTTAATGTACACTCTAATTGAGAGTGAATGCATCGAGGGAAAGAAAATATCTAAGTTCCAACATTAGGAAACCATTTGATTGAAACAAGTTCTGTGCCGCACACCACTCCTTAAGGCCAACATCATGAAGTGCTTCAAAGGGAATGGAGGATCTTATTGGTATGCTGACCGCAAAGGAGTTGGAGATTTCTAGACTTAAACCCCTACTTAAAAAGGAAAAGTCATAGGGACCAAGTACAAGTGAAGGTGTGCAAGACGAATTTGAAGAACTCAGGGCTCACAATGCTAAGTTGCTTGAGACGAATGCCAAACTGAATGCTTAGGTAAAATCTCTACTCAAAAGCTTCTCCAGGTCCATGATGATGCAAATACCCTTATGAGTTGATCTTACAATCCTTTGTCCCTCAACCTATTCCATCTTAATGTTCTCCCCAATATGTCTTTGAATCTAAAAGAGGCATTGTGACTATGTTTTATTTGTAATTAAAGTTCCCGGCAGTTTGGTGAATGATTTCTTCATTAATGATATCTTGCTCTATTTTTACTGTACTATTTATTCTCTAATTACTTAGTTACTCATGCTTTGTGTCTCCAATTGGTTCTGAATTCATTACGTTCTTACTTGACATCTTGTTTACGTTTACTGCTTTAACCTTTTTCTGATGTCAAAAGGGAGAATGAAAGAGTTGGGTTGAGTACTAGTGATAGGGGGAATTGTATAGGAATTGTATGTTGCGATATCGGTGATAGGTGAAATAAGAAAGTGAAGGAAACCTACTGCAGTGTTATTTGTTTGTCATCATCAAAAAGGGAAAAAATATTGTAATTCGAGGTTTTGATGATACTCAAAAACTATGGGACATGGTCCTATAGTTGAGCATATCTTTATGGTCAAATGGTGAAAAACTGTAAAGCTCCAAATTTTGACGAGGTTGGTGAGCATGGGAAAAGATAACAATGTACTCAACCTATGGGAGAACACTAGGTTGTTTTGTTCAGAGGATAATATATCCTCATTTGACATGAAGCAACCTAATTAAGACACTCAAGCATAACAAAAAGGTGTATTTTGTGTTTAGAGAACACAAGCCTTTAGGAACCTCAAGGGATCTTATCTTATAGAGTTATCGAGTTTGTTTTCTAAGTGTTGTGTGTGAAAGTTTGTGTTGTGTGTGCTGAACTTGTAAAATAAGTTTCTAATCTATAAAGGAACACATCATCTATTTGTTGAGATAACGATCAATAAGCGAGGTTAGAGTTAATTGTGTAGGGTGTGATTGAAGTCTCTATTAATTAGAGTTAGTTAATATAGTGGGAAATTGAGGTATTGCTTTGACTCTTTTGTAATAGACTTAATACGGGTTGCGGGATTAAGAGTTTAATCTTTGTTTGTATGCTTGAATTTTGTAATCACTTGTTGCTTGAAGATAGTGAAAGTTGTTGAAAATTTTATGTAACAAGTCGTGGTTTTCCTCGCTTCAGTAAGGAGGTCTCCACATAAAATTCCTTGTTAAATTTACTTTTTACTTTAGTCTCTTTTATTGCATTTTAGGATAACATCAAACCAGTCCCTTAGTACATGGTGGACTAGTACATCTCATCAACAATTAATAGTTTTTTCAGAATGCATCTTATAAAAAGTGGGATTTTCTTATTGACTCTCACTAATTTGTATCCCTCTAAAGGTAGATGTAAGTGAGACTATTTGATACTATTTTACCTATTGATTTCATTATAAGAGTTGATACCCCTCCATTTCTGTCTTTTTTCATCCCATCCATTAGTGCTTGATATACAATTTGTGACTTAAAGTCAATTCAAGCACATACAGTCCTATCAAATATTGATTATTTATGTATTGACAAAACGATAGTAATTCTTCTAGTAGTTCAAATTCTAGTTAATTCTTATTTAATTGTAGTGCACTTAATGATGACCTGAATCTGAATGATTCAGACCTTAGGTCATTCAGTTTTGTCATTAAGATTTAATAGCATTTTGAAAAAACTATTAATTGTTGATGAGATGTACTACCACTCTCTCCACAATCACCAACCACCGTCATTAAACACCTCTTTCATCATAACCACTATCACCATTATCGTAGTAAACCACCATCCGCTTTTGTCATCACAACCACCATTGGCAACCAACATCACATCCAACCACTATTATCAGCCGCTACCCCAATACCTTCATAATTATAATGTATATACCATCACCATTACTACAGTCAACGACTACCATCATTGCGGTTAATTCCTACTAATAACCAACTACACCATCACAACTAGTACCGCCACCAAATATATCATTGCAACACACTGTAAACTAGCAAGTTGAACTAGTGAGTTCCAGAGCTTTCCGTAGGAGTTTTGGAGTGTTGTATGAGGATTAAAGGTTGTAAAAATGATTCCCATACTTAGAATAGGGGTTTTAGGGGTTAAGAGTGTGGGTACGACTCCCCAAGGACCAACCAAAGGGGTTCTTAAGGAGGACCCCAAAACAGTCCCCAATCTACAATTTTTTAGTGACCTACGATTGGTCACCTACTGGCTGTAGGTGGAACCACCCCCAGTAGGTGGGGGTCGTGGGTCAAGGCCTGCAAAGGCTTGCCATGTTGATCCCCAGGTGCAATCCACGAAGGTGCCGCACCAGCAGTCAACCCACCCACAGTCCGTGGGTGGGGATCCGTAAGTCCCTTCAGTTTTTCAGCTTTTAGTTTTAAGTTGGGACTTAGGGGTTAAGTTAATAATTAATTAGGGGTTAAGGGAGGTCGGTTAGTTAGTTAATTAGCCACCAATAAATACCTAATAGACCCCTAAACTAATTTATTTAACTCATTCATCTAAGAACCCATCTCCTTTCAAATATTTCTCTCTGTAAAAGCAAAGAATAAGAAGAAGAAGAAGAGGGGAAGCAGCTAGGGTCGAATTCACCATTGATTCAAGCTTTGTTTAGGTCTTTGAAAAGAGGTATGCTTACCTTATTGATCTATGGGTTCTTCCCCCATAGACCCCCCTTAGTTTTCCCCCAATTATGATGTCAAAAACCCAATTCTAGCTAGGGTTATGCTTGCATTGTGGGTAAGGCTTGGGTGTGATTCCAATCTAGTAGATAACACCCAATTATGATTGATATATCTTTGTTTAGTGATATTATGATTATTTCATGTGATTTCTATGGTAAACCCTAATCCAAATTGATGAATGTGATATTTGTGGGTTTATGCCACTAGATGCAAAGTTGAAGGTTCAAAGGTGATCTTCCTAAATCAATGTCATGTCTACTAATTGATCAAGGTTAGGATCAAATAATCATGAATTGAACTAGACTTTATTGAATAGGAAGGATCTTGACTTGTAAAGTTAGAATTGAACCGTTATGAATCAATTATGACTAGAATCACTTAGTAGTAAAGAATGTGATTGAATATCTTGTAATTAGACATGAATTATGATAGAATGAAGTAAATCTTGAAAGTAGGGCTTGTAGCCATCATTGTAAGGGCTTTGGAGGGGGGGGGGGTAAAGTCAATATTATTTAATTGTGTTGTGAATTGCTTCTCTTTTACACACTTAGGCATGAATTTGCTAGGAGATCCAAAAGTTCTCTCACATAGAAGGATTCTAGGTTGAATTAATAACATAAAAAGATCAAAGCATGATAGACTAGAAAAGCTTGAAGTTGTGATGTATGATCCCTTTATGTATAGCTTGGCTTAGTAGGATAAGACCAAGGTTTATAGGTTGGGATGGAGGATCTATACTATCCTAAGGGATAGATTGACTTAGCATTGTAGAATGTATGTCATGGTAGCATGAGTTAGGAGTAGTCATGGTAGCCTAGGATTGAGGATTTACACTCTCCTATGGGTAGCTTGACCTAACATTGTTAGGATGCCTTCATGGTAGCATGACTTGGTTTGGCCAAGACCATTTCATGGTAGCTTTGGTATAGAAGACCTATACTCTCCTAAGGGTAGCTTAGGATTGAAGATCCACACTCTCCTAAGGGTAGCTTCACTTTGCATTGAAAGATGCACTTCAAGGTTAGATTGAGTTAGGTTAGTCATGGTTGTTTGGGATGGAGGACTCATACTCTCCTAAGGATAGCTTAGGATTGAGAATCATTCTTTCCTAAGGGTAGCTTACATTTTTATTATGGTATACTTGTAAGGGTAGCATGAGTTAGTTGGTCTTGGACTATTTCATGGTAGCTAGGATAGGACACTTCTACCTTTCATAGAATAGCTTGCACTTGCATGATAGTTTGTCTTCCAAGGTAGATAGCTTAGCTTAACTTAGTTATGTTAGTAAGATGATATAATGTTCTATCCTATTAGGGGGTTATTCCTTGGTAGCCTTGAAGAGGTAAATAGAATAGAGGGACTAGTCCCCAACTAGTGAACATTCATGATAGTCTAAAGGAGTACTTAGTGTGGTTAGTATGGGATGCTATCTATACATTGCACAAGTATGAATTAAGGCTAGGTATGAAGGGTTCCCACACATATTATAGACTTAGCTTGGGTTGTTGCTATAGTTGCCTTCTAAGATATGATTGACTAAAGGTGATAGTTCCCTTGTCTATATGAAGATATCCAATAGTAAGACCAAAGTAGGGTGAATATGACTAAGATGATTTCTAGGTTATGCTTAGTGTAAAGGGTAGTATGTGATGCCTTTCATGCCATGCACAAGTGTGCTTTGAGGTTACTTAGAAGTATGTTGCCCTTATTGTATAATTGCTTAAAGACTTAGACCATGCATATAGACGATGATTAGGATGACCAAAAATGGATACTTGGCTTGGGTGGTATTATGGGATGATATTTTTGCTTTGCACTTGTATGCTTTTGAGGTTTCTTGAGAATGGTGCTATTATGGTATAGATGACTAAGAGTCAAATATGGTTATATGATTATGACTTATCTCCTATGCTCATTAACTATGTCTTATGTTGACTTATGTTTATATGATGCTTATGTTGGAGACCATGTTATGACTATGATGATAATGTTATGCCTATGTTGTTCTCTCTTATGGTTATATCTTATGTTGACTAACCATTTTGAGATGCCCTTATGATGATGTGCTAGCTTTCATACTTGGTATAGTTTGTACTAACGCATATTGCCTACATTCTAATCAAATTGATGGTTTCGGAGGTTGAGTTACTTTGGAGGCTAGGTTCCTAAGAAGCAAGAAGAGTTGAAGATTTTGGTGAGTCCTCATAGCTTCGAGAACAAACCCATTTTGTTCCCTTTATGTCATTTCTTTATGTTTTAGACAATTGTATGGGCAACGTCCTAAGACTTTTATTCAAGAGTTACGTAGATTGTTTGAGACAAAGATGTAGTAAAGTCTTCCACTTGCTTATGAAATGTTTTCGATTGTATGGTTTTAAAGAAGTTTTAAATTTTCCCATATTTTATTCTATTACGTATGTTATGATTCTAAGGGCTTGTATGAGACCCCTTTGGGGGTCAAGTACGACAAGTTACGTCTAGGGGCTACCCCTGGGTCATGACAAACTTGGTAATCAGAGCATAATGTTTAGAATTGTTCTAGGATTGTCTCAAACCACGTCTAGTAGAGTCTTGTTCATAAATGTGAAACGCACCAGATTTTATGAATAGAAGGCTATTGGATGCTTAGGAAATCTCACTTCTTCATTCCCTAAGTTGTGCTATAATGTTTAGATCTATTAGGTCTTTCTCCTAACCTTTGCCCTATGTTTATTTTTCCAGGTTATGGCTAATACTAGGGCTAATGCTAGGAGAGAAGAGGAAGACAATGGAGAACAAAAGGTTCCTCCAGAAGTTCCTAACCAAGCTCCTCCTCAAGCTCTAAATGACCCTTTGATTGAGAATGTCACTCTTGCGAAGTTTAGGGCTTCTATGCAATTGTTGGCTCAATCCTTGACGGCGTAAGCCAATAGAGAGGTGGTGGCTCCGGCGAACCCTATAAGGGGGATGGGTGCTTCTAGTGTAAGGGAGTTTTTGAGGATGAACCCTCCGGAGTTTAGTGGCTCCAAGGTGGAATAAGATCCAAATGGGTTCATAGAATAGGTTTATAAGACACTTGCTATCATAGGTGTGGCTTCTATAGAGAAAGCGGAACTAGCCGCTTATCAATTGAAAGATGTTTCCCAAATTTGGTATGAGCAATGGAAAGATAGTAGGCCGGTAGAGGCGGGTCACATAGATTGGGAGATATTTAAGGAGGAATTTCTAAATAGGTTCTTTCCCCGGGAGTTGAGGGAGGCCAAGATAGAAGAGTTCATCAATCTTAAGCAAGGTAATATGAGTGTCAAGGAGTATGCCTTGAATTTTACTCTTTTGTCTAAGTATGCTCCATCCATAGTGTCAAATCCGAGAGATAAGATGAATAGGTTTTTGTCAGGTGTGTCTGACATGGTAGCCAAAGAATGCCGTACGACAATGCTTGTTGATAATATGGATATCTCATGCCTCATGATTCATGTCGAACAAATGGAAGAAGAAAAACTCAAGGAAGAGAAATCTAGGGAGAAAAAGAGGTCTAGGATAGATAGTGACAACTCCTTTCATGATGGGTCCGATGGGCATGGTCGTTCTAGGAATCGACAAAAGTTTTCAGACAAGGCTTTTCTAATGCTCCTAAGCATAAGGGTGAGATGGTGTCTGCCCCTAGGCCACAAGGGATAAGTAATGAGTCTCTATGGCCCTCTTGTGCTAGGTGTGGTAAGAGGCATGAGGGTAGGTGTTTGGCCGGTAGAGAGGGTTGCTTTAGTTCTGGTGAGAGTGGCCACATGATGAAAGATTGCCCTAAGGCTAAGGTTACAAGGAGAGAAGGTAAGCAAGTTGCCTCTAGTAGTGGGGATGTGGAGCCTCAAAAGAAGAATAGGTTTTATGCTCTCCAATCTAGAGAAGATCAAGAGTGATCTCCTCATGTCCCCTTTCGGTATGTGTTTTATGCTTTAGTAAATTTCCGAATTTCTTGTCTTTTGTGACTTGTTATGTTGGACTTTGAAGTTGTTGTTAGCATACATGATGTTTACAAAAGTTTGTGTGGGCTTCCTCCCAAGGGGGATATAGTGTGCCTACCTAGTAGAATTATTGTGTGCTTTATGTGTTGCCATGATTTCCTTATATGCATGTTCATGAAAATGCTTAGGTCTTGTTAGAAATCACTTATTTGCATTGTTTCCTCATGTTGTAGTGCATTTGAGTAGGATTTGCATATAAACTTCATGAATTTATTGTTAGCATGCCTTAGTTTTTGGAGATGAAAGGTTCCTCCTTGAATGAATGCTTTATGAGAAGAAATTTGCATTTGGGCTCCATGAGTGTGTGTTGAGCATGTTTTAGCTAGGAGATGTTAGTTCTTCCTTGAAAATGAGTAGATTTAGAGTTTCATTCATTTTGGGTTGGTAGAAGTAGTCCCTACTTCCTTGTGTTGCATTGAATGTGTTTAACTTGGAATTGAAGTTTTCTTCCTTGATTGTGTGCATTTAGATGTAGTGCATGCATGATGGGATGATATCTTAGAGTTTTGACTTCAAGAAGTGTTTAGAGTCTTCATTCGAGGATGAATGATCCCAAGGGGGAGATATTGTAACACCCCGGAAACTAGCAAGTTGAACTAGTGAGTTCTAGAGCTTTTCGTAGGAGTTTTGGAGTGTTGTATGAGGATTAAAGGTTGTAAAAATGATTCCCGTACTTAGAATAGGGGTTTTAGGGGTTAAACCTCCGGGTACGACTCCCCAAGGACCAACCAAATGGTCCTTGAGGAGGACCCTAAAACAGTCCCCAATCTGCAATTTTTTAGTGACCTACGATTGGCCACCTACTGGCCGTAGGTGGACCCACGCCCCGTAGTTGGGGGTCATGGGTCAAGGCCTGCAAGTCTTTCCATGTTGAGCCCCAGGTGCAATCCACAAAGATGAAGCACGAGCTGTCAACCCACCCACGGTACGTGGGTGGGGGTCCGTAGGTCCCTTCAGTTTTTCAGCTTTTAGTTTTAAGTTGGGACGTAGGGGTTAAGTTAGTAATTAATTAGGGGTTAAGGGAGGTAGGTTAGTTAGTTAATTAGACACATATAAATACCTCATATACCCCTAAACTAATTCATTTAACTCATTCATCTAAGAACCCACTTCCTCTCAAATATTTCTCTCTCTAGAAGCAAAGAAGAAGAAGAAGAGGGGCAGCAGCTAGGGTCAAATTCACCATTGATTCAAGATATTTTTAGGGCTTTGAAAAGAGGTATGTTTATATTATTCTTCTATGGTTTCTTCCCCCATAGAGCCCCCTTAGTTTTCCCCCAATTATGATGTCAAAAACCCAATTCTAGCTAGGGTTGTTGCTTGAATTGTGGGTAGGGCTTGGGTATGATTTTAATCTAGTGGATAACACCCAATTATGATTGATTTAGATTTGTTTAGTGATATTATGATGATTTCATTTGATTTGTATGGTAAACCTTAATCTAAATTGATGAATGTGATAGTTGTGGGTTTATGCCATTAGAGGCAAAGTTGAAGGTTCAAAGGTGATCTTCCTATATCAATGTCATGTATATTAATTGATCAAGGTTAGGATCATATAATCATGAATTGAACTAGACTTTATTGAATAGGAAGGATCTTGACTTGTAAAGTTAGAATTGAACCGTTTTGAATCAATTATGACTAGAATCACTTAGTAGTAAAGAATGTGATTGAATATCTTGAAATTAGACATGAATTATGATAGAATGAAGTAGGGCTTGAAAGTAGGGCTTGTAGCCATCATTGTTAGGGCTTTGGGGGTAAAGTCCATATTATGTAATTGTGTTGTGAATTGCTTCTCTCTTACACACTTAGGCATGAATTTGCTAGGAGATCCAAAGGTTCTCTCACATACAAGGATTCTAGGTTGGCTTAATAACATAAAATAATCAAAGCATGATAGACTAGAAAATCTTGAAGTTGTGATGTATGATTCCTTCGGGTATAGCTTGGCTTAGTAGGATAAGACCAAGGTTGATAGCTTGGGATGGAGGATCTATACTCTCCTAAGGGATAGATTGACTTAGCTTTGTAGAATGCATGTAATAGTAGCATGAATAAGGGGTAGTCGTGGTAGCCTAGGATTGAGGATTTATACTCTCCTATGGGTAGCTTGAACTAGCATTGTTAGGATGCCGTCATGGTAGCATGACTTGGTTTGGCCAAGAACATTTCATGGTAGTTTTGGGATAGAGGACTTATACTCTCCTAAGGGTAGCTTAGGATTGAGGATCCATACTCTCCTAAGGGTAGCTTGACTTTGTATTGAAAGATGCACTTGAAGGGTAGCTTGAGTTAGGTTAGTCATGGTAGTTTGGGATGAAGGACTCATACTCTCCTAAGGATAGCTTAGGATTGAGAATCATTCTCTCCTAAGGGTAGCTTGCATTTGTATCATGGTATACTTGTAAGGGTAGCATGACTTAGTTGGTCTAGGACTATTTCATGGTAGCTAGGATAGGACACTTGTAACTTTCCTAGAATTGCTTGGACTTGCTTGATAGTGTGTCTTCCAAGGTAGATAGCTTAGCTTAACTTAGTTATGTTAGTAAGATGATAGCATGGTCTAGACTATTTGGGGGTTATTCCTTGGTAGCCTTGAAGAGGTAAATCGAATAGAGGGACTAGTCCCCAACTAGTGAACATTCATGATAGTCTAAAGGAGTACTTAGTGTGGGTAGTAGTATGGGATGTTGTCTATACATTGCACAAGTATGATTTAAGGCTAGGAATGAAGGGTTCCCGCACATAGTATAGACTTAGCTTGGGTTGTTGCTATAGTTGCCTTCAAAGATATGATTGACTAAAGGTGATAGTTCCTTAGTCTATATGAAGATATCCAATAGTAAGACCAAAGTAGGGTGAATATGTCTAAGATGATTTCAAGGTTATGCTTAGTGTGGAGGGTAGTATGGGATGCCTTTCATGCCATGCACAAGTGTGCTTTGAGGTTACTTAGAAGTATGGTGCCTTTATGGTAGAAAATCTTAAACTGTTAGACCATGCATATAGACCATGATTAGGATGACCAAAAACGGATACTTGGCTTCGGTGGTATTATGTGATGCTATTCTTGCTTTGCACTTGTATGCTTTTGAGGTTTCTTGAGAATGGTGCTGTGATGGTATAGATGACTAAGAGTAAAATATGCTTATATGATTATGACTTATCTCCTATGCTCATTACTTATGTCTTATGTTGACTTATGTTTATATGATGTTTATGTTGGAGACCATGCTATGACTATGATGATTATGTTATGTCTATGTTATTATCTCTTATGCTTATGTCTTATGTTGACTAACCATTTTGAGATTCTCTTATGATGATGTCACGACCCGGGAGCACCCCCTAGTCGTAACCGGCGTACTCGACCTCGAAGAGGTCTAATACAAGCCTCTTAGCATTCATTCATTGCATAGACACCAAATCCATAAGGAATTAAAAACTTTCTTCACACACGAAGATACTTTCAATAAATAGCAAGCGGAAGACTTTCTAGACTTTATACAATATGTCTCAAAACCATCTAATACCTGAATATAACATTGGGACTAAGCCCACTCAAAACTTAAGCAAATACTAGAAAGACATAAAAAAAGAACATGTTGGTTATTGCCCTCGAATCTATGAGGACTCACCAAGTCTTCATCTTCAACTCTTAAAAACCTATCAAGTAGCCATGACATATCACCATCTCCAAATCCCTACACTTTAGTCAAAAAGCGAAAGAAAGGGGTTAGCACAATTAAGTACTAAGTATGGAGACCATGCAAGAAAATATGCACAACGGACATTTACAAGAAATGTATGCTTTCATGTCCTTTGATAAAACCTTTCCTTTACAAGTATAAGAGACATAATACAAGTCAACATTAACATATTAGACCATAGCCAACCATACATATACTTAACATAAATCCATATACAACCCATGCTTAACTTTAGAAGGACACATGTCATTTCATTACCATAGGACCTCTACCTAATATAACCTTAAGACACACTTGAGTGAGACAAGAAGTGACCGCCCACACAATCCTCTTCAAGCACACTTAAGTGTTCCCCAAGATTACCTTAGATAAGGACTTTATAGGCAAAGTGCATAATCATACCCGATAGATAGCATATTAATGAGATGATATGTATAATGATGCTTACATAAAATAAATCATATTTAGTGGGGCATAGTACATGTGTGGTGAGTGACCATCAATATAGTATTTCCAAGGCCTACCACCCCCTTGGAGAGGCGAAAGAGGTACAAACCCCTCGATGTGGTTACCCGGGCCTACCACCCCCCGAGCTAGGGACCAAGGTACAAACCCCTCGATATGGTTATACGGGCCTACTACCCCCCGTACTAGGCAACCAAGGTACCAACCCCTCGATATGGTTATACGGGCCTACTACCCCCCGTACTAGGCTTGGTCGACTCACAACACTATATTGAGAAAATCATATACATGTATCCCTTTCATCATCATTTCAATAATTATATAATCATCCGACTCATAGGATGTACATTGGACCTTCCATTTCCTATGAATTCTATAAATGGCATTTTATCAAACACATGGTGGGCTATTGTTCATGTAGATAAAATCATGTCTTTCAAGAGTACTAAGTCCAACCAATTCCGAAATACATATAAATCAGCCCACCAACAACATACATATATATATCAACCTTCATAATTTGATCATGGAAACATGAAAACCATAAACATCACATAATAATTCCATTTCATGATAATATGCAAAAATAGACCCTAATAGAATGTGTAGTAGTAATTCCATAATTCAAGAGTTCATAAATGATCATAAGGACCCATATTTCGTATCCATAACAGTTAAATTAGAATTTTACATAAACATAAAAGTTGTAGGTATACGAGTTAGCTTTCCAAATCATATTTATTCACCGCAAACTAAGTTCTAAAGTAAGAGATATGCCTAAAATACCAAACACTATCCAGCTCAAAAATAGGTTTCGTCACTTACATCCGAAAGGAATGCCATATCCTATCGATTCATATTCAACAAAGCTTCTAATGTATCAAGAAGAGGCACCTAAGTCTACCAAGTCAAGACACACATCACATTATAAAGATCCTTCACATTCCATCATCGTCACATATGAACAATAATAGAGGACACACTTTCAATCACAATACAATAACACTTTAAACAAGATCACCTTGAGATCACATGAACACCTTTATATTCACAACATGATTGCCTTTACTTCATTTGATTCTCATTCAAGTCCTTCACATCCCATTCACATATATGATATCATGTCAACACTTCAATTCCTCATATAATGCCTCCAAGGCCATAAACACAATACATTCAATAAGTAAACACCTCCACCATAAATGGATCACACATCAATCTATCACAATTCTATATCAATTCTACCTTGACAATGAAGTTAGGTCCACTTACCCTTTTTCCCAAGCCACAATCACCATTCCTCAACTCTCCAACAATTCACAATAGATAAGCATAGATAATAATAGAAATCAACTATTCAACTCCATTTAAGCATAATTCTATCATCATTCAATCATAAACAATAACCCCACTTCATATGCCAACTTTAGGAAACTTGCAAAGACATGGGTTCATGGAATTTCCTTTCTTAAAACCATCAATAATCATTTATAACAACATAAAACATCATTGGAAATCATTTAATGCAAGGACCCATGCTTAGAATTCGAAATAGGATTTTGGTGTATTTGAAAGACCTTGAAAACCTTTTGATTGGGCTCCTTGAAAGAAAGAATGATCAAGGATAAAGGATCCCCATACCTTTATCTTCAAGAACCAAACGAAATTGGTGAAGAAATCAATAGCCACCATCCACCCTAGCTCTATCTTTCACCTTGAGCTTCCTTGGGGTTTTGAGAGAGTTTTTGAGAGAGGGAAATGTTTTTAGGGATGGGAATTGGATTATGGTATCTAGGAAATAATATAAGTCCTTTGAAAAAAAGGTCCAACACTTAGAAAAGAAAATGATGCGGGTGAACAGTAACCCCGCATACTGGAAATTGCCATTTCCTACCGGACAGATTTTACGAAAATGGGCATAACTTCTTCGTCCGAACTCCGAATGAGGTGAAACAAAGTGCGTTAGGTAGCTAACTCAAAGGGCTTTCCATGGATATGTTATGGGCCACCCAATTATTTGTGTGCTAGGAGATATGACCCTCCAAAGTAGACCCTCGAAAAAGGCTTCACTTGGAAATTTCGGATTTTGATACGGTTGCTCTAAAATTTGGGTTAGACCCATTTCGCACTCAATTTGACCCCCTAAACAAGAATATGAAGTCGGATTTTCGAAAAACGAAATGGATCTTTTAATACACAGCTAAACAAGTTTCCGATAACTTCCGAAGCACATTTTTAAGAACTTTTTGGGTCAAATTCAATTATAACCATTTCATTAAGTTCTCGACTCCAAACTCACATGTGAGGCTCTAGTTTCACTCTATCATTTTCCGGGTCGTTACAGATGATGTGCTAGCTTTCATACTTGGTACATTTTGTATCAACGCATATTGCCTACATTCTAATCAAATGTAGGGTTTCGGAGGTTGAGTTACTTTGGAGGCTAGGTTCCGAAGAAGCAAGAAGAGTTTGAAGATTTTGGTGAGTCCTCATAGCTTCGAGGACAAACCCATTATGTCATTTCTTTATGTTTTAGACATTTGTATGGGCTGCGTCCCAAGACTTTTATTCAAGAGTTAAATAGATTGTTTGAGACAAAGATGTAGTAAAGACTTCCGCTTGCTTATGAAAATGTTTTCGATTGTATGGTTTTGAAGAAGTTTTAAATTTTCCCATATTTTATTCTATTACTTATGTTATGATGCTAAGGCCTTGTATGAGACCCCTTTGGGAGTCAAGTATGCCATTTTACATCTAGGGGGTACCCCTGGATCGTGACAATCATCAACATTGTTAACCACCACATATTCTTCGACCACCACCACCAACTACCAACCTTTTTTAGTAGTGTGGGCCGAATTTTGGTCGCCCCTACCTGATCTTGATGGATAATTTAACTCTTATAAAGATTTTGAAAAGTCAAATCTGTTTTTTTTTTTAAATTATTTTTATTTTAGAGAATTGAGGTGTTTGACCAAAATTTGGAAAAAATTAGCACTTTTGAATCATTATAAAAAGTTCATCTTTTAGATGCTTTTTTAAATAGTTATTCCTTAGAAGCACTTTTAGAACCTTCAACAGATTTATAGAAAAATAATTTTAAAAATGTTTTTTTTTTTAAATTCCTATGAATAATGAAATTGCTAAACTAATTGGTGACCCCCTAAAGTTGGCACAAAGTTTCACTTAGATACCTCAACTGGGCGATGCTCATTTTAAACGTCTCATGTAGAGTCCTGCTGTTTCATATTAATACTTTATTGACAATAAGCAAAAAACGGAAGGAGAGTGTAATACACTTGTTGATGACATGACAAACAACTAATTAAATGATTACATGTATTATTTTTAGTTAAACAATATTTTAAATCTATCTAGTAAATAAACTTAAAATATTATTCTTCGAAAATCAATTTAGCCCCCCCCCCCCCACCCTGCCATGATGGTAGTTCTCTTCTCCACTATGTCCAACAATTTTCTTTATTATTTTAATCTCCTTTCTAAAATTGGTTCAGATTTTTTTTCTATTTTAATTTGATGTTGTTTTGAAAGAATTAAGAGGGGGGAGGAGGGAGGGAGAGAAAGAGAGAAGAAATATGAAATATTGGTGTTGGTATTCATTTTCCCAGTGAAAAGGGTGGAGGGAGGTGATGGTAGATTTTGAAAAGCAATACAATGAAGAAAAAAATGGCTCGGAAGTGGATTTGAATAAAAAATTCGACCTCCATTGAAGAAGTTTAAGCTTGAAAAAGTGGTGGGAGGTGGTGGCTTGATAAATGGAGAAGAAGAAGAGAAAAAAAAATGGCTAAATAGATCCTTTAACGTGCTACTGTTGAGTGTATCACACTTACTTTCACATGTAAGCTAAAATTATCAAAATGATACAGCGAAACCTTAATTACATGAGGTGTCTAAAATGAACATTGCTCTATTGGAGTGCCTAAGTGAAACTTGGTGCCAACTTTAGAGGCCCACAGATAGGTTTGGCCCAATTAAATGGAAGTACTGCTTCAATCCCAAATTTTACAATCATCACAACTTTCTTTCACAACTCCTTTCCATAGTTAAACTTCAGACACCATTTATATATTGAACTTTTATATTTTCAAATTTTAACTACCGTAACCCTATCTAATTTGTCTTTCATGACTGCTGACCATTCCAATAATTGATGCTTTTTTTTGTTGCTCTCAGCTTCTCGCAAGGAGTCTGATTGAATCTATATACGTCCATTACAAATACTAGAAGACAACCTATTGGTAGAATAATACATTTTTTTCCAAATTGTGCAACATTCTACCGTATTTTTATACCACACCGAGTGATCGTGAAATTTTCTCATTCCATAGACCATCCAAAACACTCATTGCCAAGAACATATTCATCATAATCATTTTAAAAGTGTGACGTGCCATTAAACCTCTAGAATAATGCACAATTCAAATGGCTAATCATTTAAGGAAAATAACTTTTTTAAGACATCCTTTTATTTAGATGCATGATATTATTTTACATTTTATGAAGAAAAATGTACCGTCTCTTTTTTTCTTCCAAACCTTAAGTTTTAATTCTTCATTCAAATATTTTTCTTACAACAACAACATCATACCTAGTGAAATCTCACTAGGTGGGGTCTATAGAGGGTAGAGTGTACGCAGACCTTGCCACTACCTCATAGAGGTAGAAAGTGTTTTCGGAAGACCCTCATCTCAAGTACATCAAACTCAATGAAAGGAAGAGGAAAACAATGAAGAGAACGTAACAATTTATAAGAGAAGAAACAATAACAACAAACAAATTAGGGTGATAATTGAATACAATAAATAACATATGACAAGAACTACAAGACTAGACTACAATTAAACTAACATGCATAAATGGTAAGAAAACACTCTACCCCTACTAACCTTCTACCCTAATACATGATCTCCACTCCTTCCTATCTAGAGTCATGTGCTTTGTAATATGAAGATGTGTCATGTCTTGTCTAATCACCTCTCCTCAATACTTTTCCAGCCTACCTCTACATTTCCATGTGCCCCTTATAACCAACTTCTCACACCTCCTCACTAGGATGTCAACGCACCTTTTCTTCATAGTCCTAAACCATCTCATTCTCGCTTCCCTCATCTTGTCATACAAAGTCTATTCCCACCTTCTTCTGGATAACTTCATTCATAATCTTGTCGCGCTCAGCATACCCACCAATCCATTTGAACATCCCAATATTTGCAACATGCATCTTTTGAACATGTGAGTTCTTGACCAGTAACATTGTACCCCTTACAACAAGAATGGTCTAACCACTACTCTAGAGAACTTACATGTGAGTTTAGGTGGTACCTTCTTACCACACAAGACTCTAGAAGCAAGACCTCATTTAATCCCTGCCACCCAAATGTGATGTGTGACATCATCATCATTTTCCCCTCTTGTTTGGATTACAAATCCAAGATACTTAAAACCTTATTTCTTGGGGTTAGTCTGTGTTGCAAGCCTTACTTCTACATTCGATTCATCCAATGCAACACTAAATTAGCACTCCAAATACTCTAATTTGGTGTTGCTAAAAAAAAACCCTTTGGACTCAAGAGTTTTTCTCCAAATCTCTAACCTAGCATTAACTCTACCTCGTATCTCATCAATAAATACTTTTTCGTATGCAAATAACATAGATCATGGAACCTCTTTCTGTATAGACCACGTCAATCATCCATCACCAAGGCAAATAGGAAATGGATAAGAACTAATCTAATGATATGTACTAGTCCACCACGTGCCAATGACCTGTGTTGATAATACACTAAAATGCAGTAGATGATACTAAACTATAAAGTAAAAACAACAATGAGTTTTACGTGGAAATAACCTTGCTCAAGGGAGGAAAACCATGACCTGTCACACATGATTTTCAACTGCTTTCACTATTTTCAAGCAGCAAGTGAATACAAACTCCAAATACACATAGAGAAATTAAACTTTTAATCTCACCACCCATAATGACCCTATTACAAAGAGAACCAAACCAATGCCTTTATTACCCTCTAATTAATATAGACTTTAATCACACACCATACAGTTAACTCTAACTATAGTCATTATTCGTTTAGACTTCATGCGTTCCTTTATAGATTAGAAACAAATCTTACAAGTTCAACACAACACAAGCTTTCACTAACAACACTCAAAAGACACGGACGATATCTCTATCAAGTCCCTTGAGGTTCTTGAAGTCTTGAGTTCTTCAAAGAAAAATACACATTTTCTAACATTTGCTTTGAATGTCTTCACTAGGTTGTTTCATGTCAATAAGGATATATTATACATTAACAAAACAATCTAGTTTTCTCTGATTGGTTGAGTACACTATTCTCGTTTCTTGTTCTCACTAACCGCGTCACAAATGACAGCCTTTCCACATGTTCACCATTTGACTTCACATACCTGATCAACTATGGGACCAGATTAATTGCTTGTTTTTGAGTATCATCACTACTTCGAATTCTAACATTTTCCCCCTTTTTGATAATGGCAAACAAACACTTTATTATTTCCCCTACCATCAATATGTCTCAGCATACATTTCCAAGAACAGTCATTTCACTAGCAATAATTTCCCCCTGTCACCAATAAGTTCCCCTGTCACCCAATATAATCCCCTCTATACATTTTCCCCACTTTTGACATCATAAAAACGGTAGAGTAGTAAATAGAAGCAAAATGTCAAGCATAAAGGTAATAAATTCAGAGCGAAAGGGGGACTCATAACATGAGTAACTAAGCAGATAGACAAGATTCATCACAGTAAAAACAAGACAAGATATCATTAATAAAGGAAAACATCCACCATACTGTCTATAAATGAAATGTAAAAAGGTAACAAAGTAATAGTACCACTGTGGGATACAAAAAAAAGACTTGGAAGAACTTTAAGATGGAGGGGGTTGGGGGGAAAAGGATTGTAGGATCTGGTTCATGAGGGTGTTCACATCCTCATGGACCTGGAGAAGCTTTTGGGTTAGAGACTTGACCTCAGGGTCCAATTTGGCATTTGATTCAACCAACTTAGCATTTTGAGACTTCAGTGCTTCAATATCCTCCTCCCCACATGTACTTGGATCTTGTCCCTGAGACTATTCCTTCTAAAGAGTGCTTGAAGCCTCGTAATCTCCAAATCTTTTGCAACCATCAGGGTAGTAAGATTTTCCAGTTCCCGTTTTAGCACTTCATGTTGTTGAAGAAGCTTGGAGACATGAGACTTGGACCTCACCTTTACCTCAATACATTCACAGTCAATCAAGGTAGACATAGAGAAGACATGTTTTATTGTGCCAACAACTCCTCTGCCAAGAGGTGCATTAAAATGATTGAAAATCCGGTTAAGCAGATACCCATTGGCCATACCATGAAGTCCATCTTTGTATATCATAACTCTATGCATATTCTCCAACATAATCCCAGGAATATTTATGACTTTATATTTGTCTAATAATTCCAAGAGAAATAGGTCTGTTGAAGCAGCCACATCCCCTTTATCATTGTGAGGTACGAGTACTTTGTTTACAAATTCAAAGTACAACTGGTGTTCACCATTAAGATATTCTTGAGAATTCCTCAGGACTTGAGATCTTCCACTTTGATAGCTGACTTAACATACGGCTCAGATGGCACACACCCTTCTACTTACCTGGTCCCCTTACATTGAACTTGAAAATAATACTCAAGATGTCCTGATAAAAATATATATCTATCCTATGAACATGAGTATCAATGCTACCATAATCATGAAGTAGCATCTTTTAATAGAACTCACAAACTTCTGGTTCATGTAGGAAAGGATTAGACCATTCGAATAGATGCTCCCATTTTTGTAAAGCCACATAGTCGACAAGATATCTCATGCTTGGTTTGTCCAGAAAATCCAGATTAAACACCCTACCATTTAAAACCATTTGGGTTTTTAGAACTGCTACTCGCTCCTCTCTAGTCAATACTTTGCCACCATATCCCTTTTTAATAGGCGAACCAGGTCCCTCCACACAATCCACTACCTCTTCCAGAGACTTCGTTTTATCTTTCTTCTTTCGCTTTGTCACACCCTTTGACTATTTTTCTTGTGTCTTATTCTTTTCCACATCTACAACCTTTCTGATTTTATTCACCTCTCGTACTATACCCTCTAATTCAATCGCACTATTATCTGGATACTGTGACACATCAACCAGGTCCTCAGGAAAAATAGGTTTGTCCTTTAACACAATGGTTTTCTTTTTGCATCTGTGCTGAGTGGTTCATGCATTATTGGCAACAATAGCATCACTCAACAACTTTTGATGATCTTTGGGATGGGGGGCAAACTCGATCATTTTTTCTTTCCCTTTTTCAGAACTTGGGATTTTACAAGAACCAACTTCTCAGACCCTTTTTGCTGTTGTGAATCCTTGGATGCTAAAGAAGGATGAGCAATGATTTCGGTGGCAATAGGATCATGCTCATTCGCTCCTCGTCTACCTATTTTTTCCATACTAGAGGAACATTTTCTTCAACTTCTGCCATTTCCTCTTAAACAAAATCAAGGTTTAATCGAGTGTTTAGAGTGTGATCAAACAAAGGTACACTATCGTGTTCCATTGAAACTGGTGATTTATACCCCATTTCAGAAATTGGAGGTTGGATATTTCTTTTCATTTCAGTCAAGCTTTGCACAACCCATTCCTCACATGCAACTATGATATTAGACTCTGTCCCCTTTTCTACTGAGAGATATCAATCAAATAGTCATTCAGACATAGTTGACGACAAAGGGCCAGGTTGGGATAATACTTCTTGTTTAGTAGGTTGCTTCTCAACACGAGGTTGTACTACATATCGTGCCTCTGAACGAATAGAGCCCTCAAGGGAGTTCTCTTAGAAAGGAGTTAGAACAAGAGTTTGAGAACAAGAAAGGTTTTGTTTGGGAGGGGTGTTGAACTATGGAGTTTTGCACTTTAAGGGAGTAAGACTTTGGTGGTAGAAGTAGTTGAATCATCAGTTTCGCTTACTCCACATACTGGAGTTGAAGGTGAGGGCATCTCAGGTAAGGTTGAAGTATTGAACTCAAAATGATTGGAAGATGCAATTTCCTAAGATATGGGTTCTTTGGGAGAAGAAGTGGATTTCGACAAAGATAAGAGAGATTGAAAAAGATTTGGAAGAGATTGAGAGGGATTTGAGTACTTGAGAGAAAATAAGGATAGGATGAAGGATTTCTTTCTCCTTTTTATTTTTAAAAGAGAGGGTTTTGTAGGTTGGTGATCTTTGGATTTTGAAATTGAGAAGACATTACTTCATGAGACACAAACACGTGGCAAGTGAAAGTTACTTTTGCAACATTTCATACATAGTAAGGGGATACTAATCTCTGAGCAAGGACCATGTTCCTCTTGTTGATCAGACATGAACTACCCTGATCATGCTATGCCTTCCTCTTCTCTCAAGCTACGTCACCATGACCGTATACCTGTAGAAGGTTCTAAATTCAATCCATACATAAATGCAAGACACAAAGTACCGATACTTGCTTTCTAATCATAGTCAATAATTGTTTTGAATGTATTGACAACGAGATATTAGTTTGGTTTGAGCATCCCTAACTTTACATTGATACGCTTGGTCCTTTAATGATGTACATGGTCTCTCTCCATATTCAGCTTCAGCTGTGGACAAAGCAATTGAGTTTTGCTTCTTTGTTCCCTAATAAATTAATGATAATCTAAGGAAGTGAGCCATTCTAGAGGTAATGTTTTTGTCACAACCCGAGCTTACACCCTGGACGTGGACGACACTTAATAACCATTGTTGGTCTCCAAGTGAACCCTCATCCTGGCTGACTACAAACGGAAGACTAACTCAAGCATACAAAGCTTAAAACTGAATAAAATTCATTGAACTGAATTACAAATATATAACTTAAATGAATAACTATGAATAAAAATAATATATTCAACTAGCCATAAAATATGCAACTTAAGTCTTTGAAACTTTTAACAAAATAAATGAACAAACTTCTGAAACCCTATTGTCTATCTATGAAGCTTCTAACTGACAAAGATGAAAGTCGGGACAAGACCCACGCCATCCTACAATTGATATAACTGAAAGTACAAGTGGAACCCTCCGGAACCAAGGATGCTCACCATAGCTAACTCGAACTGCATGAGGTATCAACGAAGCGCTTGTTGATGATCCTGCATACCTATATCTGCATCATGAAATGATGCAGGCCAAATGGCTCAGTACAAGGATTGTACGAGCATGTAAGGGGAATTCTAAAGCGTAAAATAAACTTGAACTTGATAAGAAGGAAACATACTTACCTCTTCTCAACTCACTTAACTAAACTCAACTCTAAGATATACTCAAGGATACTCAAAACTACTCAAATCAGAAGTACTCAAGGATAAGATACTCAACTCACTAATAAGGTTCTTAACCAAGTGAAATGGGGCTAAACTCAACAATAAGGTACTTGACTCAATGAAACATAGTTCAACTCAAGGTACTCAACTCTGGATACTCAACTTAAGATAAAGCAACAATAAAAGGTGCAATAGATGGAAAGCTTTTAAAATAGAAGGTAGCAACTCAATATACTGAAGAATACAATAACAACTCAATTTGTATATAATAAAATATAATATAACTCTGTGGGAGTTTCTCTAACTGATAAACTTCACTATGAGCTATGTGATGATACATCGTCTCGCCCACGCTGTCAGATTTGTCCTATACCTTGCTGGGGGATAGAACCTGCCAACTAAGTGGATCCACTAGTGTATGCTAAAAAGCATTAAAGAATCATCTAAAAAGTATGACCACTTCTACCCACGTTGGCTACATGGTTTATGGAGACTTGAGTTATTATGAACTCGTCCCCATATCGGTGCTCAATACTGCTCCCAAAATATACTCAGCTCGTATGTTTAAAAACATAAACTCTTTCTATGGTTTGAGATGATTACTCAAAAATCTTTCTCTAAAAAGAGATGTTACTCAAACTGCTCAAAACACTTGGAAATCTCAGTTTCCTCCTCTTTTAAATGTGAAAACATTTATTCTTGGGACTACGTAATTCCCATATATCATTTTAAAGAAAATGAACTCGACTCTACTCTTTCTCAACTCAAGTGCTCAAGTCTTAAAACAAGTTTAGGAAAATTTGTAAAAATACTTCTCAAAATAAAGTTCATGCCGAATTATGAACGTGAACGACTCAATTTGAGGTTTTCAATAACCATACAAAGGAATCAATACTTGAGACTCAACAACTCAGAATTCAAGAAATTCAATGGTAATACTCGTTTCAGGAATACTCAACTCAGAGGGTTCATGCGGAATTATGGGCATGAGCTACTTAACTTAAGGACTCAAATATACTTCTCATCTCCAGACTGCTCGACTTATAGTGTTCATGCGGAATTATGGGCATGAACATTTGAACTCAAGGACTCCATGGGTAATATGTTATAGTCCCATGATTAGGAATAAAATCTAAAATTGGATTAGGAACTCAATACTCAAGACTTAGAACTTGAAGATACTACTCCTCTCAAAGATGCTTAATTTATGAAGGTCATGCGGAATTTATGGGCATGAACGACTCGACTCGGGGGTCCAAATAACAATATAGAACTCATGTATACGACTCTTCTTATTCTCATACTTACTTCCTCAAAACTTATCTCAAATCGATATGTTGATCTCAAAGGATTAACAATTGAACTCAAAAAGCTTTTTTGAACTCTACTCTTAACTCTCTCTTGAATATGAATTATGAATTCAAGAGTTATGGTTCATGATATAAAGGATCTCATGATGATTAATTAGACTCGTGAATACATTCCCCTCATTCTCATACTCACTTTCTCGAGTCTTAAAACAACTTGTTTGAAATTGTAGAAGGCTCCTCAAAAAGACTAAAAGGGACTTTCTCGAAATGTTCGAATGAACTCTCAAGACTTAATTCTTAACTCTACCTTGAATTTGAATTATGAATTCAAGGTTATGATTCATGTTATGAATGATTTCTAGGTGTTTAGCAGTAGTTTAGAGTGATTAGAATCAAAGGGAGTGAAGGTACACTTAAAAGGGACTCAAACGGGACAATCGACAAAAAATGAGTGGGGGCAGCTGACCCTGGTGCATTCTTGGCGCGGGGAACCAGCCCCTAAGGTTTAGAGACATGATATTAGCGCACTGCTGGCACACCATGCTAGCCCTGCTGGCGTTTCCGTGGAGCGTCGCACCACAATTTTGACGAATTTTATCTCTCATTTTCTGATCCTAAATCGCTTTTAATCGATTTTCTTTTCTAAATTTTTCTTTAGATCAATTACCCAACCTAAATACACACTAATGTAGTCAAAACAACACTCAAATGATGTCACGACCTAGGGGTACACCCTAGATGTAACATGACATACTTGACCCCGAAGGGGTCTCATACAAACCCTTAGCATATCACAACGTAAGATAATAGAACAGAACGGAAATGTTAAAAACTTTATCCATAAAATCGAAATCTTTATAAAATGAAGCGAAAGTCTTACTACACTTTGTCTCAAACCATCTAATACAACTTTGAATACTCTTGGGTCACAACCCATACAATAGTCTCAAAACATGAAAATAAAAGGCATAAAAGGAATAGTGGCTTTGTCCTCGAAGCTATTAGGACTCACCAAATCTTCAACTCCTTGCTCCTTAGAAACCTATCCTCAAGAATGGAACTCAAATCACCAAACCCTACATTTGATGAGAATGTAGGCAAAGTATGCATTAGTACAAAAGTACTAAATATGATAGCTAGCATAACATCATAAAAGCATAATATTATAAGGGTTAGTCAACATAAGATATAATCCATAAGTATAATCAAATACTTCATGAAACATCAACTATAAGCATAAGAGACAATATCATAATCATAAGCAAAGTCTCCCACATAAGCATCATATAAGCATTATTCAACATTTAGTCCTTCATATCATAAGAGAACCATTTCAAGTAACCTCAAAGCATACTTGTTCAAGGCATGGACAAGACCCTATAATTCCATCCAAGCTAAGTACCCCTTTTGGTCATCATAAACATAGTCCTTATATATAGTCAAGTCTTAGACTATCATAAGTAGCTTCGAGTCATACTTGTGTAATGTATGAGTAAGACCCCATAATCCCACTCACACTAAGTACCACCTTAGGCCATCATACATACTTACCAGCTTTGATCTCATCCTTAACTTACATCTCACAACCAAGGGAATCTCTCACCTTTAGTCAATCATAACTAGGAAGGCAACTATAGCACAATCCTATCTAAACATACATCATATAAGAGAACACTTTCTTAGGAAACCTTAAGTTATACTTGTGCAATGCATGAATAAGATCCCATAATACTACCTATGATATGTACCACTTTTAGGTCCTCTTACTCATACTTTTTGATTTGGAGACTAGTCCCCCTCTTTAAGCTTTGGAACACTATGAATCACTCGTTGAGCATACTTTTAGTTACTTAGTAGTTTGAACCATAAAAGATGATTCTCAAGCATGTCTAAGTTCATTATTAAGATGGAATCTATGAGATACTTCCTTAAGCATGTCTAGGTCCATTAATGCTTTTGAACACTAGGAGGTACTTCTTTAAGCAAGTCTTAGTTCATTGGAACGGAGATTACAACCCTAACTCCACTAGGTGAAGGCTTACATCTCATGAGACCTAAATTTGGGGAAACCCGAACTCAACTATGTGAGAGTTCCCCCTTTTTACTTGGATAGTCCTCACATCAAATAGATGTGGTTCTCCTCTCAACTTGGAGCCCGGACCCTACCTTGTGTGACCCTGCTTCTCATTGTCAATATCCATTTAAGGCCAAGCATACACCCCTAGATTCATTATTAAGCCTTGCTTAACATTCATGTATTATGAAAGAATGTCCTTGACAATCAATCCATGTTCAAGTGATTCTATCACTTCATGCACTCAAACACTCATAAGGTAGATTAGGTGAGTATAGGCCTTTCACCACAATTCTATCCTTTAATCTACTATTCTCATGTAGACTCTACTCTCAAAGAATTAACATACATAGTTCATCATATTAGCTTTACTCTCACAGCCCTAGGAGTCAACATTCATGACTACAAGCCTTACTCTCAAAGCTTTACTTTATACAATCATCATGCATATCTAGATTTCAAGACATTCTAGTCATAAGCTTCATCTTTAAGCAATTCTAGTCATAATTCATCATATAAGTTCAATCTCAAGCTTTACTAGTCATGATTCATCATATGTACCTTAATCTAATTCAATTCATGTTTACATGCTTCTATTCTTGAACAATTACTATACATAACATCAATTCTAGAAGAACACCTATAAATCCTCAATTTCACTTCACAAGGCATAAATCCACATTCTTCAATTTCATCCAATAAACTAGGGTTAGCCATGGAAAATATGTAATTTCATCATAATATCATGATTCACTACTAATTCAATCATAAACAATCAATACCCACTCAATTGGGTCAACATACAACATAACCCACAACATTGAAGAAACCCTAACTTGAATTGGGGAAATCTTCATCAAATTGGGGAATTCTAGGGGAGGCTCCATAGATGGAAGAATCCAAGGATGAATAAGCTCTCACACGTTAGCAGTGAATTCTAATAACTTTGGTGAGAAGAACTTGATTCTTGAACCCTAGTTCCACCTTCTTCCTACTTCTTCTTCCTTGAAGTTCTAGAGAGAGAATTTTCTTTGGGGGGGGGGGGGATAAAGTTTTGGGTTTTCTTTAGATTCTAGAGAGAATGAATTAATTGAGGGAAACTTGAGTCTAAAAAGCTTATATACTTTACAAGGGAAAGAATGAAACAATGTAGTATCAATTTAGGGAAAATAAGAGACCCCTAAGTCTTCCACTTAGAACTGCTGACCATGCACGTTTTAGCTCGCCAAGTGGACCCTTGGTCCGCCAAATTTTTCAGTAGCTCCCTTGGTGGAGCAGGCCACTAGGCGATGGGGGAGGGCAGCTTGGCGATACGCTAACTGGTCGGCAATCCCCGACCTGGCTTGCCCAAAATTCCAGTATCTTGGGCTTTGGAGGCAACCCCTTAGGCGGAGGGGGTTTCACTTGGCTAATCACCAAGTCACCTAGGTGATGGAACCTTAATTCGCCAAGTTGGAAAGGAAGGAGCTGCTCTCTTCAAATAAAATTCTAAGTGTCATAGGCCCTTGCCCTCTTCCATGGCTTGCTACACCACACATTTAGCCCTAGCTTAGCTTACTAGATTACGGGGTGTTACAAATCACTAACTTTCTCAAGAATTCATCAAAACCCCAACAAAACAAGATTTAGAAAGAACTTCAACAACACTTAACAAGAACTTAAATATCTCAATCTTTATGGACGAATTTTGAATATAAAAATCATGTTTGGCATGTGGGTGAATGAACCCAAAACTATGGAAACTTATGTACTTCTTAGGGATTAAACTCATGGCAAAAATCCGAAACAAAACTCAAGAACTTCGAAAAACGCTTTGATCCTCTCCTCTTTTCTCCTCTTTTCTCTGCTTGAACTCTCAACCAAAACCCTAGGTGTATATTAGTATTATAAAACTGAATCTAATCAGATTAGACCCATAAAACCTTACTAAAAATGAATTAATTATGATTGGGTAAGGAAAAGACTAAAATACCTCTTATTATTTTTGGGTAACTCTTCTTAACTGGACACCTTGACTTCAAAATGACATATCTCACTCATCCGATCTTGAAACTTAGCAAACTAGGTGGCGTTGGAAAGACAATTCAAAGACCTTTCATTTGATAACTTATAGGCCACCTAACTCATTATGTGGTAAAAGTTATAGTCATTTGAATTTGACCCAACACTTAAAAGAAGTTAGGAATGACTTGAATGAACTCTATTTAGTTCTTCTTGGAACTCAAGGTGCTACATCTAGTTACCTTAACACTTAAGAAATTTTAAATTCCTTGGTAAAAAATTACTCACTACAAAGGATGGTAAAGTTTCTGGGGTGTTACAATGTCTCCCCCTTAGGATCATTTGTACTCGGATGACGACTGTACTGGGTATAGAATGGGGTTACTCTTACTAAAGTCTAAGTCTAATGGTATGCTCTTACTATATTCAAGCTCAACCCAAATCCTTAGGTTTGGGTTCTATACCTCTCTATAGGGAATCTCATTCCAAGACGATTACTCTTTACCACCACATTGAGCTCCTATCAAGAACCCCCTAATTTTTAATAACACCACATTCAAGCTTAGTACTCTAACAACTCCATGGACTCCTACTAACCAACTCCTTAAGAAATTCTCCACATTTTACTTGATTTATCATCTTATCATCTCCCTCTTAGGCCTAAAGTTAACACTTGAAAGCTATGGACCTATTCCACATTGGCAACTCAATTATTCTATCTAGGCACACATGGAAAAATTATAACTTAATCGGAACCTCATCTGGTAACATACCATCTCGGCACACTTTTCAATGCTCTTGTTACTCTTGTGACTTATCCACACTTCACTTGCCCTTATCTAAACGTTAGGGTCTCTCACTCGTACAACTCATATTTATTGCAGCTAACATCTCAATTTTTCACCTGCTCTATGTTAAGTCTTCTAGATCAAATCCCAAGACTAACATCATCACTCTCATGTTGCCATTATTTTGGTCATGACACTCGTCTCAAATTCAAGCTTAATGTTCTTTACTAAACCCGAATATCAATATGATTGCTCGCCTACTATACGATACCTCATTACTTGATCATTTCTATAACCTTTTGAACATCATGACCCTCTCAAACAAATCATAAGCCTAGCTTAGATCTATCAATTTATGAATACTCTGTGCTTCTATTCAACACATATAGTTAGCCCCCTCTAACACGATGGCACATCGACATCAACTATATTCTGGTTCAAAAGATAAACTCCATCTCATCTTGACTAGCAACTCTTACTCTACTTCATATCATGAGATCTTCACAATTCATCACTTCTTAGTCTACCCATAAGGGAAAACTTCTCATCAATAACTTACTGGGTGCATGCCTATAATAACATAGCCTGCCTCATCACTATCTCCCTTTCTTGGATTACTAAATCTCTGCATACTTTCCTTTAACTCTGGGCACTTTTGCTACTACTGCTCATGATCTCGTAACTCATGCTACCTTTTGGGGTGATAATATTACCCAAGTTCTAAACATACCTCCTCGTAAGGATCTCAACTGAAACAAGGCTTAAGGAAAAAGGTACAACTCACTTTTAGCTTGAACACACGATTCATATAATTATGGGTGCATTCCTTTAAAACTAAACACTTAACTCACTTATGGGCTTCTCTCAAGCCCCTCTGGAATCTCATAACTTTATTAAGATTTTTGCTGAGAGTAACTCTTTGATAAAGGATAGACTTTTCTATTCAACTACCTCTAATATGAGGGGGTAGTCGAATGAATCTGAGAAACACATGAGTATGAATCAATCTCTAGGACTTAGCTCTATTGCACGATTAAGAGTATGATAAAAAGAAAACTTTTTTTAAATTCCTGAAGTCCCTCGTTTATAGAAATGTGGTCCTCACAACCATAAACAAGACCCTACTGACACGACTTCATAGACACCATAGGACACTTGAAATCTATGCTCTGATACCAAGTTTCTCATGACCCTAGCCTACACCCCGGACGTGGACAACACTCGAGAACCATTGTTGGTCCCCAAGCAAACCCTCATCCTGGCTGACTACAAGCGGAAGACTAATTCAAGCATACAAAGCTTAAAACTAAATAAAATTCATTGAACTCAATTAAAAATCTTTAACTCAAATGAATAACTCTGAATAAAAATAATATATTGAACTCACCCTAAAATAGGCAACTTAGGTCTTTGAAACATTTAACAAAATAAATGAGCAGACTTCTGAAACTCTATTGTCTATCTATGAAGCCTCTAACTGACAAGGATGGAAGGAAGTTGGGACAAGACCCACGACATCCTACAACTGATATAACTGAAAGTACAAGTGGAACCCTCCGGAAGCAAGGAGGCTCACCATAGTTAACTCGAACTGCATGTGGTATCAATGAAGCGCTTGTTGATGATCCTGAATACCTGTATCTACATCATGAAATGATGCAGGCCAAATGTCTCAGTACATGGAATGTATGAGAATGTAAGGGGAATTCTAAAGAATAACATAAACTTGAACTTGATAAGAAGGAAACGTACTTACCTCTTCTCAACTGACTCAACTAAACTCAACTCAAAGATATACTCAAGGACACTGAAAATGTCTCAAACTTACTCAAATTAGAAGAACTCTAGGATAAGATATTCAACTCAGTAATAAGGTTCTCAGCTCAGTGAAATGGGGCTCAGCTCAACAATAAGGTACTCGACTCAATGAAACATAGTTTAACTCAAGGTACTCAACTCTTGATACTCAACTCAAGATAAAGCAACAATAAAAGATGCAATATATGGAAAGCTTTTAAAATAGTAGGTAGCAACTCAATGTATTGAAGAATACAATAACAACTCAATTTGTATATAACAAAATATAATATAATTCTGTGGGAGTTTCTCTAACCGAAAACCATCACTATGAGTTATGTAATGATACAACATCTCACCCACGCTGCCAGAACTGTCATATGCCTTGCTGTGAAATAGAACCTCTCAACTAAGTGGATCCACTAGTCTATGCTAAAATTTCTTAAGGAATCATCTAAAAAGTATGACCCTTTCTACCCACGTTGGCTGATGTGAGGCCAAAATACATATTTTTAATCATTATTTGCCTCAAATTTATTATTTATATTTGTCCTTTTTGAGCTTGGATTTTATGGATTGTGCTAAATAATATTTTTTATTTATAGGATTAAATTGGTGGAAAAAAGAAGAAGTTTGGAGGTAAAATAAATTAAAGATGAAAGGTTGAAGAAGAAAATCAAGCAGACAACTTAATGGATTAAATAAAATAAAATAATATTTATATACAAGGAGATGGCAATTGCAATTTTGGAATTTCAACTTTTACGCTTGCTTCTTGCTGCCACGTGTGGCAGCAAGTGAATTGTGCAGAAATATGTTGAGGCGGTAGCACTATTGTTCACGCGGCGAAAAAAAGGAATCCAATTCCTTTTGGTTTTAAATTCCTAATTTAATTTGGACTCAATTATTTTATTTAGGGTTTCTATATCTATTAATAGGGAATGCAAAATTATTCTTGAGGGGAGCCAAGAACCAAGAAATAATACACAATATAAATTTTCTTCTAGCTTAGGAACTTTGGAAGAGCTGCCGTGAACGCCGGAGAATTGTGGTTTATTCTTTCTTCTATTTTATTATTTATTAGTATTCGTGATTAATAAAATATAGTTTAGCTATTGTTCTTAAATTTTTATGATTGACACAAGCATATTTATTTTAATAAATTTTGATTGTGTTTTTGAGATAATGAGTAACTAAATTTGATAACTAGGGCTGTGGGAACCATGATGAATTATTAAAGTAAGTTTATGTACAAAATGATTCTTGAATGATTTTTATGCATGTACTGTTAATTCTTTCGTTTAGAAGTCTTTTTAATAAGTGCACACGTTAGAACTCGCCTTGTTGCTACTTGCCGGACCAAGGAGGTAGTTAATAAGAAAAGAATCATCAACAGAGATTTAGTGTGATACTATCTAATAGTCTAATGTCAATTGGTGCGAGGGTGAAAACTAAGCCATACATTGATGTGATGTCTAATTTGAGGTAAATGTAAGGGTTAGTAAAGTATACACACGTAGCCATTCCAAGGTGCAGGGTGAAATTCCCTATTTGGAGGACCAATCACTTAGGGATACCTAACTTACCAACTTTGCATGCTAAAAATTGAAATAGATCACTAGTACGATATTCTTGCTATTTTATGAAATCATGGGGAATACATTCCTAGTTATTTCTAATAATCTGAATATAAATAAATACTTAGTTCAAAGCTATTTTTATTGTTTTTATTTTTGTTTCAATTTAAATCCCCCCTTTTTTATATAACGACTATCGAGTTAAATATTTTCTATTGACAACATTCTTCCATATTCTCTGTGGGATCGACTTCAACTCATAGTTGAGTAAATATATTGCATACGACCATTTATATTTCTTTTCAAGAAGTATATTTGGACGTTATCATTGACTACATGGTTTATGGAGACTTGAGTTATTATGACCTCGTCCCCATATCAGTGCTCAATACTACTCCCACAATATACTTAGTTCAGATGTTTAAAAACATAACTCTTTCTGTGGTTTGAGATTATTACTCAAAAATCTTTCTCTAAAAAGAGATGTTACTCAAACTGCTGAAAATTCTTTGGGAAATCTCAATTTCCTCCTCTTTTAAATGTGAAAACATTTACTATTGGGACTACTTAGTTCCCATATATTATTTAAAGAAAATGAACTCGACTCTACTCTTTCTCAGCTCAAGTGCTTAAGTCTTAAAACAGGTTTAGGAAAATTTGTAACAAGACTTCTCAGAATAAAGTTCATGCCGAATTATGGATGTGAACGACTCAATTAGAGGTTTTCAATAACCATAGATAAGACTCAATACTCGAGACTCAACAACTCAGAACTCAAGAACTTCAATGGTAATACTCATTTCAAGAATACTCAACTCAAAAGGTTCATGCAGAATTATGGTCATGAGCTACTCAATTCAAGGACTCAAAAATACTTCTCGTCTCCAGACTACTTGACTTATAGGGTTCATGCGGAATTATGGTGATGAACATCTCAACTCATGGAATCCATGGATAATATGTAATATTCCCGTGATTAAGAATAAAATCTAAAAAGGGATTAGGAACTCAATACTCAAGACTTAGAACTTGAAGATACTACTCCTCTCAAAGATGCTCAATTCATGAAGGTCATGCGGAATTTATGGGCATGAACGACTCGACTCGGGGTCTAAATAATAATATGGAACTCATGTATATGACTCTACTCATTCTCACACTTACTTCCTCAAAACATAGCTCAAATCGATTTGTTGATCTTAAAGGATTCACAATTGAACTCAAATTTTTTCTTGAACTCTACTCTTAATTCTCTCTTGAATGTGAATTATGAATTCAAGATTTATGGTTCATGATATGAAGGATCTCATGATGATAAAGTAGACTCATGAATATATTCTCCTCACTCTCATACTCACTTGCTCGAGTCTAAAAACAAGTTGTTAGAAATTGTAGAAGACTACTCAAAAAGACTCAAAGGGACTTTCTCGAAATATTGGAATGAACTCTCAAGACTTAACTATTAATTCTACCTTGAATTTGAATTATGAATTAAAGGTTATTATTCATGCTATGAATGATTTATAGATTTTTAGAAGTAGTTTAGAGTGATTAGAATCAAAGGGAGTGAAGGTACACTTAAAAGGGACTCAAACGGGACAACCAACGGAAAATGAGTGGGGAAGGCGACCCTGGCGCATTCCTGGCGTGGGGTACCAGCCTATAAGGTTCAGAGACACGATATTGGTGCACTGCTGGTGCACCATGCCAGCCCTGGTGGCGCATCCGTGGCGCGTCACGCCACCATTCCCCTAGACAATTCCGACGAATTTTGTCTCTCATTTTCTGAACCTAAATCGCTTTTAATCGATTTCTTTTCTCAAGTTTTCCTTAGATTCAATTACCCAACTTAATTACACACTAATCTACTAAAAAAAACTCAAATCACTACCTTTCATCTCAAGAATTCATCGAAACCCCAACAAAGATTTAGAAAGAACTTCAAGAACACTTAACAAGAACTTAAATCTTTCAATCTTTATGGACAAATTTTGAATATATAAATCATGTTTTGCGTGTGGGTGAATGAACCCAGCACTATGGAAACTTACATACCTATTAGGGATTAAACCCATGGCGAAAATCTGCAACAAAACTCAAGAACGTCGACGAACGCTTTGATCCTCTCCTCTTTTCTCCTTTTTTCTCTGTTTGAACACTCAACTAAAACTTTAGGCGTATATTAGGATTATAAAACTGAACCTAATAAGATTAGACCCCTAAGACCTTACTAAAAACGAATTAAATATGATTGGGTAAGGAAAAGACTAAAATACCCCTTACTATTTTCGGGTAACTTTCCTTCACTAGACAACCTAACTTCAAAAGGGTATATCTCACTCATCCGACCTCAAAACCTAGCAAACTTTGTGGCGTCGGAATGATAATTCAATGACCCATCATTTGATATCTTATGGGCCACCTAAATCATCTTGTGCTAAAAGTTATGGTCATTTAAAGTTGACCCAACATGTAACTTAGGAATGGCTTGAATGAACTCTCTTTAGTTCTTCTTGGAACTCAATGTGCTACATCTAGTGACCTTAACACTTAAGGAATTTTATTCTTGGTAAAAACTAACTTACTAGGAAGGATGGTTTAAGTTTTAGTTCAAAAAAGTTTCTAGGGTAGTTTCAATTAACCAGGTACCCAGCATAGTCTGCATCAACATATCCAATTAGATCACAAAGGTGAAAGTCACTTGAAGGATAGTATAGGATTAGGTCTATTGTTCCTTTCAGATATCTCAAAATGCGCTTAGATTTCTTAAGATGAGATTCCTTAGGACATGCTTGAAATCTTTCACATATTCCCACGCTAAACACCACATGAGGTCTACTTTGATGTATTTTTCTTTACAAATGGAGGTTCCATGTGCTGATTGCTTGATTTGTAACCCCGAGAAGAAGTTGATTTCCCCCATCATACTCATTTAGAATTCACTTCCCATGAATGTAGAAAAATCCTTGCATAATGCATCCGAGGTTTCCCCAAAAATAATGTCATCAACATATACTTGGACAATGAAAAGTTCCTTCCCTCTTAATTTTAGAAACATAGTATTAACAATTTTTCCTCTCTTGAACCATTGTCAAGAAGAAACTTTGATAATGTTTCATACAATGGTCTTGGTGCCTGTTTCACCCCATACAAAGCCTTGTCCAATCTCAGCCCTTGATTTGGTAGATCAACGTCTTCGAAACAAGGAGGTTGCTTGACGTACACCTCTTCTTTCAAGTGCCCATTCATGAAGGCACTTTTTACATTTATTTGAAAGAGTTTAAATCCTATGTACGAGGCAAAATCAATTAGAATTATGATAGCCTCCATCCTGGCGATAGGAACAAATATTTCGTCATAATCAACTCTTTCTTCTTGATTATAGCCATGCACTACCAATCTCAACTTGTTTTTTGTGATGACTACATTTTCATCCTTTTTTTTTCTAAACACCCACCTAGTCCCTATGAGAGTTCTCTTAATTGGATTAGGGAACATGTGCCACACTTGATTTATTTTCTATTGATGAAGCTCCTCCTGCATTGAGTTGATTTAGTCAGTGTCCTTCAAGGCCTCCTTCATATTCTCAGGTTCAAGGGTGGAGATAAATGCAGAGAAATCCATAAGATTCCTTGTTTGAGATCTAGTATGCAACCCATAATCTAATGGAGAGACAAGATTGTCTATTGGATGAGTTGATTGATGTTTCCATGTTGACCTTTATAAAGACTCAGTGGCTAACTCTGCAACTAATTCATTATCCTCAGAGTCAGATCACTCCATTTTTTCCTTACCTATTGTATATGCGTTGTCTGGCTAACCAGGTCCTTCTTCAGAGCCAAAATTTTCTCTCCCTTGAGATAGTTCACTATTCACGGTTCCTGGAGGTAGGCTGTCTCTTTGCACCTATAACAACTCTTCAATTTCAGTCTCATCTCTTTCCTTAATACTGTCATTTCACCAGATTCATCGATGATAACATGAACACTTTCTTCAATGCATATAGTTCTTTTGTGGAAGACTCTATATGAGTTACTTGTTGAGGGTTATCCCATGCAGACTCCATCATCACTTTTGGGATCGAATTTCCCTATATCATCTTTACCACTGTTAAGAATAAAGCATTTGCACCCAAAAGGTTTAAGATAAATGAGCTTGGGATTTCTCTTGTTCAACAATTCATAGGGTGTATTTTTGAGAATAGATCGAATTAGACACCTGTTAGTTAAATAGAAAGTTGTGTTCACTGGCTCTGCCCAGAAACTCTTTGAAAGGTTTGAGTTTATCAGCATGGTTCGAGCAATATCCACCAAGGTTCTATTTTTTCTTTCGACCACTCCATTTTGTTGAGGAGTTCAAGGAGCCGAGAAGTTGTGATTGATGCCACGATCTGCATAGAAGAATTCAATTTGAGTATTTTCGAATTCATTACCATGGTCCAACGTAATCCCATCTATTTTGCAGTCCAACTTTGCTTGAATCTTTTTAGCAAAAATTATGAGAACTTCAATTGTTTCATCCTTGTTCCTTAGAAACATGGTCCATGTGAATCTTGAAGAATAATCTACAATCATAAATATGCACCTTTTTCCACCCCTACTTTGAATCTTTATAGGACTGTACAGATCAATATGAAGTAGTTTTAATGGTCTGGTTGTACTTACTCATTTCTTTTGCTTCTCATTTCTTTTTCTTGAAAGATGATCTGATTTGTTTTGCTTTGACACAGGCTTCACAAATCTTGCTATCTGCAAATTTTAGTTTTGGCAAGCCCTCAACCAGGTCCCCTAACAAAATTTTGTTCAGATAAGTACTCACATGACCAAGTATTTTATGCCAAAGATCAACATTGTCACTCTGAGCACTGAAACGTGTAAGATTATCTACTAGTGTAGAATCCAGATCAGCCACGTACATATTTTTGAGCCTTTTGGTTGTCAATATCACATTTTGAGAAGCCAAATTGGTGACTAGTCACTTGTATGATGAAAACTTGACTTCATTTTTTTGTCACAAATTTGTGACACACTGAGAAAATTATACTTCAACCCATTTACATAGTACACATTTTCTATGGAATGCTCCATTGATTTTCCAGGTCTACCAACACCCATAATGTAGCCTTTCTTTCTGTTTCCAAAGGACACACCACCACCATGGTGTGCTTCAAGTGGTAGGAAGTGATGAGTACCTCAAGTCATGTTCTTGAAACATCCACTATACATGAACCAACATTAACTGTTTCCTCCTTTTTGCAGAAGAAAAGTCACTTGTTAGGTTTAGGAACCCACTTAAGATGGAGTTCACAAAACATAGACAAAGGTCTAATTAGTGACTTCTATGTCCTATGAGGCAAGTTTTTCTTGTTTGTCTTGACACTCTTACTAGGTTCCCTTATCCCTTTCAATCTTTTTCCAGATTTTAATTCACTTTTTAGTGAGTCACAGTCTCTTATGAGGTGACCATTTCTACCGCAATGAGTGCACAACAAATTATTAGAGATAATAACGTATTTGCTGTGAGGATTATAGTGAGGATAAATCCTTCGACGCCCTAGACCTTTTCCAGTGTTGTAGTTCTAGTTATTCATATTTACCAGAATCTTTGAGGAATTAGTCTACTTTAGTGATTTATCCAATTCATCGTTGACTCTACCAAGATTCTTTTCCAACTAGTGGTTCCTTTCTATGGCCATAGCAAGCATAAGTTCAAATTGTTTTAAGCTCACTCAAGGTCCTCCTCAAGACTGTTAAGTTTCTCCATTCCATTTAAACCTAATTTTGAATTATCTTTGAGATGAAGATTCTCAACTTCTAAGACTGTAATGCGTTGATTGATTTAAGAAATTTGACAGACTAGAGAAACTCTCTCATTTTGGAATGAGTTTAGAGTTTCATGCATAAGATTCATTTCAGCAGAAAGTTCCTCTCACACTCTATCACGACATCGGCAAGCTTTCATAAATTTTTAATAAAGTAAGTATTAAGATCTCTTTTGGAGTCAAGGAGGGTTACCTCTTTTTTGATGTCTTCGTCATCTGATTTTTGGATCAATGCAAACATGGAGTTGAATATGTTGTCATCATCCTTAACAACAAGCATAGACACATCTTCAAAATGTTCTGATTCTTCATAGTCACTAGAGGAGTTAACCCAAGCCGCTAGAGCCTTCTTCACTACCTGATCAGTATTCACCTTTCTCCCTGCCTTGTCAAAGACCTAGTCCCCACAATTTTCCATTTATTTTTCTCTGTCTCCACTGGTTTTACATTATCTTTGTACTCTAGATTTTGCATGGGACAATATCTAATGAAGTGTCCTGGCTTTCTACACTTGTCTCATAAATCATTAGCATTTGCTGATCGACTTGGGTTTCCTGTTCTCAGAAATCCTCTAAGTCTTTTTACTATTTTCTAAAACCTCCGAGTCAGGTAAGCCATTTCCTCATCATCCTCACACACTTGTCTTTCTTTCCAGCCCTTTTGGAAAGATCGTGTTTCTTGTTCAACTCATAGGTTTGAAGATTACCAACCAGCTCATCCATAGTTAGAGTTTTCATGTCCCTTGCTTAAGTGATTGCATTAACTTTGCTTTCCCAGGACTTGAGAAGAACATGCAGAATCTGCCGTACTTATTTACTCTGATGAATAGTTTCGCCCAATCATCAGAGCTCATTGGTCATGGAAGTAAATCTTGTGTGCATTTCATGAACGATTTCTCCCTCCTTCATGCTGAAGTTCTCATATTGAGTTGTAAGCATGTAAACTTTTGATTCCTTCATGTGCTGACTTCACACAGTCCAAAATCTCTTTTACATTTTCACATGGAGAGATACAATTTTACTCATTAACATCTATTCCATAAACCCACAACTTCTTTGCCTTGTAGTTCTTTTTAATCTTCTTTCTGCCATCTTCGTCATACTCTTTCTTGGTTTAGGAACCACCTGAGTTAGATCTCCTTGTTTTACATCCTTAGTAGGAACATAAGGTCCACCACACACGATGTTCCACAGTTCACTGTGTTCAGCCATGATATATCCATGCATTCTAGTTTTCCACCATCCATAATACTGCCCATTGAAACGAGGAAGGCGAGTAGTTGATTGTCTTTCTTCCAAGCTAGGTGGAGTCACCATTTTTGCAGATTCCTTTCTTGAAGTTAGTCACAGTTACTGCTTTGATACCAATTGATGAGATGCTAGTCCACTACGTGCCAAGAGACTGTGTTCATTATACACTAAAATTTAGTAGAAGATACTAAACTATAAAATAAAAACCACACAAAGTTTTATGTGGAAAACTCCATGCTCAAGGGAGGAAAACCACCACCTGTCACACAAGATTTTCAACTATATTCACTATTTTCAAACAACAAGTGAATACACACTCCAAATACACCTAAAGAGGTTAAACTCTTAATCTAACCATCCGTAATAACCCTATTACAAAGAGAGCCAAAGCATTGTCTCTATTGCCCACTATACTAACTAACTCTTATTAATATAGACTTCAACCACACACTATAAAATTAACTCTAACTATACTCATTTTTCATTATCACTTACAAGCCTTGATGTGTTCCTTCAAAGATTAGAAACGAATCTTACAAGTTCAACAAATCACAAACTTTCACTAACAACATACAGAAGACACACACGATTACTCTATCAGGTCCCTTGAGGTTCTTGAAGGCTTGAGTTCTTAAAAGTAAAAAATAAACCTTTTTATATATTTGTTTTGAATGTCTTGACTAGGTTGTTTCGTGTCAATAAGGATATATTAATCTTTGAACAAAACAACCTAGTGTTCTCTGATTGGTTGAGTACATTGTTCTCGTTTCTTGTACTTACCCACCATGTCAGAAATGATAGCCTTTACAATTGTTCACTTATCACACCCTGAGGCTATCCCCTTGACGTAAACACGAGACCTAGGACCACGAGTAAATCCAAGCTAACATTGACCTAGCATAACATAAGCATACAAACATTTTCTGAATAAGAGATACCGTGTGGAAGTTAAAATATGAGATAAACTGAAATGATGGGTAATACCCAATCTAAGTCTGAATATATAAATATTGAGTAAGAGCTTAAGATATTGAACTATAACCCAAATACTAAAGTTGAATCTGTCTATGTCTGAAATAAGCCTCTAAGTGACTAGAGATGCTAGGACATGCCCCCAGTTAACTCTAGTAAAATTGAAACTAAAATGAAAGACTGAAATATAAAGAACATGTCTAGCATCCTCGAAGAATGAGGACTCACCACTGATACTTCTAAATACAGATTGGGAACCAATCTACATGTGATTCGAATGCTAAGGACTTGAACCTACATCACGAAAAGATGTAGCACAGAGTATGCATCAGTAGTTGAAGGTACTGAGCGTCCATGATAGGATAAAGCTGAACAAACATATAACTGAACAAAGCATACTAAGCAAATATATAATCTGAATATGATAAAGATACTTAGATATACTGAATATGAACTAAACTAAATGCAATGACCGAGTACATAACATGCTGCAAAATGAATACTGAAATATAACTGGGAACCTGGTCAATACACTAGAATCTAACTGGGGGAGCTACTATTAACTGACATAAAACCACATGAGCTAAATGTGGAGTCCGATGTATACACCCCATCGAGAGGACCCAATTTACCTTGCCAAGGGTATATAGGCATGACTGACATGATCACTAATATGAGTTGTATTCAACCTAATTCTCAGTTCTGCGAAGCTCTTCTCACACTCATCTGACCACTGAAACTTAACCTTTTTCTGAGTCAACTTAGTCAATGGAGAAACTATGGATGAAAATATCTCCATAAACCTCCTGTAGTAACCGGCTAAACCCAAGGAACTTCTGATATATGTAGGAGAGGTAGGTTTGGGCCATTGCTTCACTGCCTCTATTTTCTGAGAATCTACTTGGATCCCTTGGCTAGATACTATATGCCCAAGGAAAGTAACTGATTGTAACCAAAACTCCCATTTGCTAAACTTAGCGAATAACTAGTGATCTTTGAGAGTTTGCAGGACAACCCTCAAATGAGTCGCATATTCTTCCTCATTCCTAGAGTAAGTGAGGATATCATAAATAAAGACGATAACGAACAAGTCCAAATGTTGCTTGAACACCCTGTTCATCAAATGTATGAAATTTGTAGGAGCATTGGTTACTCCAAAAGACATAACTACAAATTCATAATGACTATACCGAGTTATGAAGACTATTTTTGGGATGTCACTATCTTTGACTCTGAGCTGATGATAACCAAATCTGAGGTCTATTTTTAAAAAATGACTAGCACCCTGAATTTAGTCGAACAAGTCATCACTCATGAGGATATGGTACTTATGCTTGATTGTGACTTTGTTCAACTGTCGATAGTCAATGCACATCCTAAGAGAACCATCTTTCTTTTTCACGAACAACACTAGAGCACCATATGGGGAAATACTAGGTCTGATGAAGCCCTTATCTAGAAGGTCTTTCAACTGCTCTTTCAATTCCTTAAGATCATCTGGAGCTATTCTGTAAGAAGGAACAAAAATAGGTTGGGTATCTGGAAGGAGATCAATTTCGATGTCGATTTCCCTTTTGGGAGGAACTCTGAAAAGATCTCCTGGAAACACTTCGGGAAACTCATTTACTATTGGGATTGACTCAAGAGTTGCAGTTTCAGAGCTTGAATCCTTAACCCAAACTAAGTGATAGAGATACCCTTTAGGGATCACCTTTCTGGCCTTAAGGTAGGAACTGAATTGACCCATAGGGACTGAGCTACTACCCTTCCATTCTAAGACTGGTTCACTTGGAAACTTGAAGCGAACGATCCTAGTTCTATAATCGACTGAGGCATAACAAGAATGTAACTAATCCATGCCTAGAATGACATCAAAGTCTACCATCTCTAACTCTACAAGATCAGCTGAGGTGACTTTATAAGAGGCTATGACAGGGCAATTTATGTATACCCGTCTAGCTATAACTGGGTCATCAACTGGAATACAGATTGAAAAGGATTCTGAGAAATTTTCTGGACTGATACCAAAGTTCACTGCTATATATGGAGTTACAAAGGAAAGAGTAGCCCTTGGGTCTAACAAAGCATAAACATCTAAATGAAAAACTCGTAACGTAGCAATAACCACATTAGGAGAATCTTCTTGATCCTGACGAGCCTGGAGAGCATACAACCTGTTTGGGCGCTGACCGCCAGCTATACCGGATGAAGCATCCTACTGAGTTGGGTGACCTGTTGGTGCTGCTAAAGCTGTAGACTGAGCCTTATTGGTGTTACCTCCTTGTCCCTATTTATAAGAAGGGCAATCCCTCAACTTGTGGCAAGTCTGACCACAACAAAAACATCCGTCCTTTCCTGCAAGACACTCACCCGAATGGTTCTTACCACACTTTGGACAAGTTGGGTAGGTCTTGTTACCTGAAACACTCCCCTGAGACTTAGAGCCTGATGCCCTACCTTTCTGATCCTGTCGAAACTTGGGGGATGGAACACTAGCTGATGAAGGTGCTGGAGCTGAAGACCTATTATGAAACTACGAGCGATTTCCACCACCCGATTTTTGCGGAGAGTACTCATAGTTCCCTGTCCTAGCCTTCTTGTTGTCCTTAGCATGTTCTCTAAACTTATCTCCCTCAACCTGCTGAGCATGAGTCATGAGCCTAGAAATACTTATATCTTCGAACAACATAACATTTCTGCACTCTTTCTTCACCAAGTGAGATACCCCAAAAAAGAAACTTACTCATTTGTGCCCTGGGATCGCAACCATATGTGGAGCATATATGGAGAGCTTGGTGAACTTAAGTCTGTATTCTTGGACTGACATAGAACCTTGTCTCAAATTCATGAATTCCTGAGCCTTAACCTCCCTCAACTCTCTTGGGAAGACCCTGTCTAGAAAAGCTCCGATAAAAGACTCCCAAGTGACATGAGATGCATTATCACCCCTATTTTGCTTCATCTGCATGAACCATATGTGAGCCACATCCTTAAGCTGGTAGGACGCCAACTCTACCCTATTATTTCCAGTCATTTGCATCACTCCAAAGATCTTCTTGACCTCATCATTGAAGTTCTGGGGTCTTCACCAACCTGCGATCCTAAAAACTCAGGCGGATTCATTCGAATGAAATCCCGGACCCTAGCTGCCATTGAGCCACCACTAGCATTTGTAGGAACTGGAACCTGCTGACTGGTTGGCTACATTTAGAGCTTAAAGATGGATATCATTCCGAAACTCTGCATTCAAAACCTCATGGTCTGGGACTGGAGGGACTACGTTAGTGTTACGGGTATTAGCATTCCTTGCATAAACTCTACGAGGAGGTATAATCTGAAACACATAACGTCGAGTTAGAAAGGAGATCATACCCACGCATGATAAAATAACAAGAAAATGATACTTTTCCTAAAACACTTCGTAGACTCCCCCTCATAGGTGTGACATGCTTCACACTCGTGAAAGAGACTCTACTTAGTGTGACTTTTTAGACATCCTAGGACTCTTAAACCTAATGCTCTGATACCAAGTTTGTCACGCCCTGAGGCTACCCTTGACGTAAACACGGAGCCTAGGATCACGAGTGACCCCAAGCTAACCCTAAACTGGTATAACATAAGCATACACACATTTTATGAATAAGAGATACTGTACGGAAGCTAAAACATGAGATAAACTGAAATGATGGGAAATACCCAATCTAAGTCAAAATATATAAATACTAAGTAAGAGATTAAGATAATGAACTATAACTCAAATACTAAAGCTGAATCTGTCTATGTCTGAGATAAGCCTCTAACTGACTAGAGATACTGGGACATGCCCCCAACTAACTCTAGTAAAACTGAAACTAAAATGAAAGACAGAAATATAAAGAACATGTCTACCGTCCTTAAAGAATAAGGACTCAACACTGATACTACTGAATACGGATCGGGAACGATCTACACGTGATCTGAATGCTGAGGAACTGAACCTACATCATGAAAACATGTAGCGCAGAGTATCCGTCAGTACTTGAAGGTACTGAGCATGCATGATAGGATAAAGCTGAACAAACATATAACCGAGCAAAGCATACTGAGAAATGATATAATCTGAATATGAACTAAACGGAATGCAATGACCAAGTACATAACATGCTGAAGCTGAATACTGAAATATAACTGGGAACCTGGTCAAATGCACTAGAATCTGACTGTGGGATCTACTATTAACCGACATAAAACCACATGAGCTAAATGTGGAGTCCGATGTATACGGAGGACCCAATATACCTTGCCAAGGGTATAGAGGCATGACTGACGTGATCACTAATATGATACCCATAGAGGGGACTTATAAACCTACGGGGGCACATAGTTGTGGGACTATGAGGGTGACTGACCGTAGTCCAACTCAGTGTTAAACCTACTCCCAACTGGAAATGTGTACAATATAACATAACTGAAATATACTGAATAACTCAAAATTCTGACATGCTAACTAAAAAGGCAACATTCAATATTGATAATGAACATTTGAAAGCTGACACATGTATATCTGTCTATTTGTCATGGCTAGTGTAATTCATGAACTAAATGAATTTACACAACGAGGGTTCTGAAATTCATTCAAGGAACTAAGCAACATTATTGTGAAAATATGATAATATGATCAGGAATATCCTAACAACTAAATCACATTAATTATCTTAAGTTCTAGAAACTCTAGGTCTAAACAAGATAAAGGGAATTAAGAATCTGACTGAATTTTAGGGACCTAGTGGAGGAAAGGAATCCACCAGTGAAATCCCACATAACTGGTGACGAATTCCACAGAGAAATCTTTTGATTTCGGGAATGGAACTAAGGAAAACTTGTTGTGTTCTTGGAGAGGGTTTGGTCGACTGCTTTCTCTTCTCTTCGTTCTAATTGGATGAATTTTGGAAAATGAATTGACTAGGGTAAGTTCTGATTAAGTTACTGGGCTTAAACTGACCAAAACTATGTAATTTAGGTGTCCAATGCATAGGGGAAAAGACCAAACGAGCCTCCTTTAAAATCTGTCGAAGCTACTGACGGCCCCTGATCGACGGACCATGGATTGACCGACGGTCCATCCTAGCAGGGCGTCGTTTGGCGTCTGGGAGCTAGAAGTTGGGTGTCTGAACTACGGCCTGGACCACGGTCCGTAGTTTTTGGCTTGGGTCAAGACTTAGCTGGATTTTCTGGGGGGTTTGGAGAGGGAGTTGCAGGTGGCCAACCATAAACCCCACCTATGATCCGTGGGTCAACCTACAGTCTGTAGGTGGCCTCCGTTGGTGGCGCCTACAACTTCTGCAAATCTGCATTTTGTCCTTTCTGAATCTGGAGTGGTACATCACCATTTGACTTCAGATACCTTATCAACTATGAGACCAGGTTGCATGTTTGTTAGTATCATCAACACTTTCAATTCTAACATGATCCCTGATGTAGCCCCATCTTAACTAGGAAGTCCTCCCAATCACCTCCAACCGTTCACTCATTCGTACATATCTTTTATTGCCCTAATATAAACCATAACCCCCCTCCCCCGTCTCTCTTTTCATGATTTTTTCGTTAGAAACACATTTCCCATTTGAGAATTGCTACTCACAACTGATATTTTCTTTGTTGCTCAAGGATTCAACACAAATTAGGCATTCGCTTTTCTAATTAGGTCTATTTTTATTGATTTTTTCTTTGTTGCTCAAGTGACAAATTGAACATAGGTTCAGCTTGAGCTTTTCTTAATAGATCAATTTATTTTATTGATTTTTGTTTTCTGCTTAAGTGGCAAATTCAAATCATATTAGGATTGAGCTTTTCTCAATAAATCATTTTTTATTGATTTTTCCTCCGTTGCTCAAGTGAAACTCAATTCAGTTTAGGTTTGAGTTTTTCTCAATAGATCAATTTGTTTTATTTATTTTCCTTTTCTGCTTAAGTGCCAGATTGAAATCAGGTTAGGGTTAAGCTTCTCTCAATAGATCATTTTTTATTGGTTTTTCTTATTTTGCTCAAGTGACAGATTCAACTAAGTTAGATTTAATATTTTCTCAATTGATCAAATCGAATTTTTCTTTGTTGCTCAATTGACAGATTCAACGTAGCTTAAGTTTGATGTTTTCTTAAAAGATCAATTTTTAATTGATTTTTCCTTTGTCAGTCAAGTGAAAAATTCAATTCGGGTTAGGTTTAAGCTTTTCTCAATAGATCAATTTTTTTTATTGTTTTTCCTTTTCTTCTTAAGTGACATATTCAAATTAGGCTAGGTTTGAGCTTTTTTTGATTGATCATTTTTGATTGATTTTTCTTTTTTACTCAATTGACAGATTCAACTCCGTTAGATTTAATATTTTTCTATATAGATCAATTTTTTAATTGATTTTTCTTTATTGCTCAAGTGACAGATTCAACTTAGGTTAGGTTTGTGCTTCTCTCAATATATCAAAAATAATATTCTTGACTTTTTCATTTTTGCTCAAGCGACATATCAACTCAGGTTAGGTTAGAGCTTTTCTCAACAATTACATTTTTGACTATTCCACCGAGTACCTACTATATCTCACCAATCAAATGTACTGAATAATTTTACCCACCAAGGTTCACCCTATATTTTTTTCTCACTAGGATTTGAACCTGGTATTCACCCCCTTTCAGTCATCCATTTATCACATTCCTTCTTGCTAGCAATATTATTTTTATTGAGTAGGCTTTAAAAGCTATTTAGTTCCAAAACATATATTTCAATGATGTAGTTTTACTCTAACCTTAATTGTTTTCAAATTTATGATCAACTAAGTTAAATTAATTACCCTAATTAGGTTTGCAAAAAATATGAAACATGAGAACCCTAACCTTGTGTTATGAAAGAGTAACGGTTAGAGATGCTTACAAAAAGTGTAGGAATCTAGAATTACATGACAATCATAGGTATAAATATTAAAATACATGAGTCATATTCCATACTCACCGCACAAACGAATCAAAAAACTAAAAGAACTAGCTAGTGTGTCCTCTTATTACAAGATGTAACTTAGTACTAAATACAATTCAATTAGTAGAATCTAAAGCTCGACTCATACTAAATCAAACTGACAAAGTAGGCATGCATTATTCATAACTCGATAAAATATATATAGTACATTTTCATTTACAAGATGTAGGTTCTAAATCAAATTTGAAGAGAAATAGATCTGAAAGCTTGGAAGTTTGAAATAACCCTCATAGTGCATGCAGGCAACACAGAGGTCACAAAATCTCTAATGGATCATTGCATGTCCTTAGAAGAAACCTCAGCTTTCCCTTCAACTACGTCTGCAGCTAAGGTAATTGTCAACAGTTCACAATATTTGGCATACCTTATTCCACCTAAAGTTTGGGCTGTTAATTAGAAATATATATTTTGGATAATTTTAATATATGAGTGTGTTTCTTTTTAAGATGCCTCAGCTTGCTTTAAACGTCTCAACAACAAATGCTGAAATAGGAAAGTCAAATGGACAATATCAAAGAGCATAAGAAGAATCAGAGGAGCAAGAATAGAAGAGCATGCGAGAACAAGCAATATACTGGACCTGAAGAAAGAGAGTCTTTAACACAAGAAAACCAAGCTTTGGACTAAAAATAGAAAGAACTTTCCTCTTTCTGATTTATGCTTTTACCACAGGGAGACAAGTTAGTACCACCATACTAGCCACATCGCTCTAAAGGTTCTTGTCTCAATGATCTGACACAACTTTGTTCTTTTACTCTTGTAAAGAAGGAACTTAGATTGTCTCCCTTTGACCAGCCCAATATCCATCTCAAGTAATATTTTCCACACAGAACTATTGTGTTAGCATGTAAATTGAATTCTTAATTAGATACATGCAAGAGGGGGTCAAGCTATTTATTGCATTTCAAGATATAATATCTAATACTCAATATTGATTTGTCCCCCTATATTTTTAAATGTCATGTTCATCACCACGTGAAATGAAATGACTGATTTTGCATCATTTGCAGGGGCAGTAGCATCACTGTAACTTTAATCCAGAAGTTCATTGCACATAAACTAAATTTGAATGATCATACTGAGGTAATGATTTTATAAAATAAATTCTGCATTTCTTTGCACTAACATTGTTTCATCAAGAACTAGGACATTTTAAAATATTCCCTTTTATTTTAATGTATATACTAATACTTAACATAGACAAACGAACCTATGTTGAAACAATTGATGATCTCGAATTAAAAAGATGAAACAAACATAAATATGACACTGAAACAGATTCTTGTTTAAACTACAGGAAGATATGTTGAAAATATTACCACAGTACTGCTTTCCCACTGAATCATCTTTATAACATTTTGTGCAGGTAGATGTCGTTTGCTGCGGTGAAAAACTGAATGGAGATATGAAGGAGGCTGTGATTTAGCTAGGGTACATCAAAAGCGAGAAGCTTGAAAATCCACTCGAAAAATAAGAAGTGGTTACTGACATCTTGGTTTAAAAGAAGCGAACTTCCTGTATCACAACAAACTTAAAGACTTATCAATAGATATAATAATAGCCTTAGAGCTATTAGTACTTTTCTTCGCTTTTTTGTAGACAAATAATCTATGCTTTCGACCTATGTTCTCTATTTTCCTATTAAATATTATGCTATGGACTTTTATACCTATCATCTAGTTGCACTGGCTGCTTCATCTTTGCATCTACCACCAATATGGAATATACAATTAACAGTTTTTTTCAGAATGCATCTTACAATAAGTGGGGTTTTCTGATTGATTCTCACTAATTTGTATTCCTCTAAAGGGAGATGGAAGTGAGACTACTTGATACTATTGTACCTATCAGATTTCATTATAAGAGTTGATACCCCTCCATTTCTGTCTTTTTTCATCCCATCCATTAGTGCTTGACATACAATTTGTGACTTAGAGCCATTTCAAGCACATACAATCATATCAAATATTGATTATTTATGTATCAACATAACGATATTAATTCTTCTAGTAGTTCAAATGTTAGTTCATTCTTATTTAGTTGTAGTGCACTTAATGATGGTATGAATCTGAATGGTTCAGACCTTAGGTCATTAAGTTTTGTCTGAACAAGTCCTTAATCATTAAGATATTGAACAAAGTCTTAGTATTGTAAAGATGTATTCTTGTGTGGATAATATTTGCAAACATTCTCTCCACAATCACCAACCACCACCATTAACCACCTCTGTCATCATAATCACTATCGCCGTTATCGTAGTAAACCACCAACCACCTATGTCTTCACAACCACCATTGGCAATCAACATCACCGCCAACCACTATTATAAGCCGCTACCCCACATACAATCTTCATCATTTTAATGGATAACCATCGCCACCATCGCCACTACTACAATCAGCCACTACCATCATTGCGGTTAATTCCTATTAACAACCAACTACACCATCACAACTAGGGGTGTAAAAAATGAATCCAAACACAGGTAACCCGCCTAACCCGCCTAAAATTTTAAGGGTTGGGCTCAAGATAATTTGAATTGGGTTCAATCTAAACCCATTCAAGCCTAACCCATTTTAAGAGAATCCTCAATTGACCCCGATTCAATCTCCAATTTAAACCCGTTTTAAAACTCTTTATTAAGATATGTTCCTATATTGAAGGTATGAATTATTATCTATTTAATAGCTTTTAGGATTTATCTATCCATTTGTTACTTGTTTTTTAAAAGAATTATTGAGTTGAAATTCAAATTGTGATTATAAAAGTTAAATATCACTATGTTAAAATTATTGAGATAAAACGGATCAAATTGGGCGGGTCAAAACCCAACCCATTTGAGCCCAAAGTAAACTTGGGAAGGTCAAGACCCAACCCGATTTCTATTTCAACCCATTTTAATATCTCCAATTTCAACCCAACCCACCCATTTGACATCCCTAATTACAACTAGCACCGCCACCAACTATCATCAACATCGTTAATCACCACACATTCATCAGTCACCACCACCACCAACCGCTAACCTTTTTTCGTAGCGTGGGCTGCATTTTTTCGCCGCCCCTACCTGATCTGATGGATAATTGAACCCTTATAAAGATTTTGAAAAGTCGAAAGTGTTTATTTTCTTAAAATTATATATTTTTAGAGAATTGAGGTGTTTGACCGAAATTTAGGAAAAAATTAGCGATTTTGAATAATATAAAAAGGTCATTTTTTAGAAGCTTTAAAAAAAATATTTATTCCTTAGAAGCACTTTTAGAACCTTCAACATATTCATAGAAAAATATTTTCAAAAATGTTTTAAAAAATTCCTATGAATAATGAATTGGCTAACCTTATAGGTGCCCCCCCTACAGTATGAACCAAGTTTCACTTAGACACGTCAACTGGGCGATTTTCATTTTAAATGTCTCATTTAGAGTCACGTTGTGTCATTTGGACATTTTTTTGACATTAAGTAGAAAACTGAAGGATAGTGTAATAGACTTGTTGATGATGTGCCAAACAAACAGTTAAATGATTACATGTGTTATTTTAAGTTAAAAAATATTTTTNCCCCCCCCCCCCCCCCCCCGCGATGGTAGTTGTCTTATCCACTATGTCCAACAATTTTCTTTATCCTTTTTAAACTGCTTTTTAAAGCTGTTTCAAATTTTCTTTTTCTGTTTTTATTTTATTTTGAGATAAAAAGAGAGGGGGAGGATGGAGGGAGAGAATGAGAGGGAAAAGCATAAAATGTGAGTATGGTATCTATTTTACGTCTTTTTTATGATAGTCAAAAATCTATTTTGCTTGATAGAATGTATGCGTCCATTATGATTCAATGAACTAGGTCCCTTAACAGAAATATGATACATAAAGTAAACACCTGGAAGTAAAACACACACAAGAGGTTTAAGTTGAAACCTGCTTACTCACAGGATTTTCAACCCCTACTCCATTTCACCTAGAAAGGAGCAAGACTTCAAATTACAAACTCTTGTAACCTAGGAATTAGAAATAGGTAATCCCTTGCCCCTTACTATAACAACTCTGTGACAAGCAAAAGAACTAAGTAATAACTCTATTGCCCACTAATCTATCAAGCTCTATTCAATCTAGACTTCAAGAACCTAACAAGGCAAACTCCAGCATCCAACTCAGATCTCAAGGATCATAAAATAAACAAACAACAACTCTGCTCCACTAAGCAACAACTATGTTGCCCACTAAACTAACTAACTCTAGTTGATCTAGACTTTAACAACCCGACATAATTAACGCTAGCTAAAAATCGGAATGCTCAATAAATGATATAATTCCTTTATAACTTAGGAATAGATCTTACAATATTAAGCACCGAAGTATATACCCTAACAACTAAAAACAATGATAACTCTATCAAGTCCCTTGCTATTCTTCGAGAAAATATTTCCTTGAGAGAATGCCTTTTTGTTTTAAAACAAAAATCATGATTTCCAAAAAGCTTTTGTTTGATAATAGAGAATGGGCATCTTATTGGATGAGCACAAACACCCAAAGCAATCTCATTGGCTGAAAGCCTGTTGTGTAGTTTGATCCGCGCACCAACCACAACAGGTTTTGCAGGCTTTTAGATAGGTGTAGTTTTTCCGTATAGAATTCATAGTTTCGTCAGGGATCAGATCCAAAGTTTATTCAATAATCAAAACTTCAGACATGGGTTAAAAAAAAAATTTCCCCCTATTTTGATGATGAAAAACTAATATTCAACCTTTTCAACTTTTGTCTATTGGTTTCGTTCATTCACCTATCATCACTCCCAATACCAGAAGAAACAAATGAGGTCAGGTCCCTCCCTTGACTTGACCAAGACCAAACTGTTAAGCCTTTAGACAATTTATTCCCCTGTTTGACATCATAAAAAAGTTAAAGCATTAAACCAAGTAATACATGAATGCAGTTTAAGCAAATTCATAGCCACTTGGGAAACACTTAGCATGAGAAAAAATGCATAAAGTAATGAGATAAGTTAGTAGAAATAAGACCATTTTCATTCACCAGAAGATCAACAGTCAAAACATTACACATATCAGTATAGAGGAGAACTAGCGCAATGGTGACAAAGTTTCAGACAATAGGAGAAAAAACGGGGAATTAGAACTACAGACAGGGAGTTCAGAGGGCGAGGACTTGGTGGGGAGGGATTTGAGAATAAGAGAAAGAAGATCATCAGCCTGTTCATGGCTTTTGAGAAGTTTCTCCTATAGTTCAGTGTGATTGGATATCAATGCTTTTATCACATGTCTTAGAGCAGCCACCTCAATTCCACCTAGTCCCTCAGTAAAAGCTTTTTGAAGTTATGTATTCAAGCATGCAATTTCAGCTTCTTTGTTTGCAAGAGTGATGGTCATGATTTCTAGTTCAAACTTTAACTGCTTTTGCACCGTTAGAAGTTCAAAAATTGTGCCTTTTGTTCCTATCCTACCTTATACACATTCATATAATTCCCACAAAAGTAGTTAGGGAGAATCTTTGCTTCATTTTTCCTCTCACACCTGCTCCAAGAGGAACATTGAAGTGTTTGAACACTCGTGTCAATAGGTAGCCATAACCCATTATGTGTTTTCCATCCTTGACATTGAAAATCTTGCGCATTTGTTCAAGCATGATTGCAGGGAGATTAATATTATTCATCTTGTGCAAACATTCCCTGAGAAATAGGTCACTTGCGGATGCGACAATTTGTTTTTTAGATTTGGGGAGAAGTACTTTGTTGACAAATTCAAAATACAATTGATGGTCTCAATTGAGAAGTTATTTCTTGATTCCTTCATAACGGAGTTTGGGAGTTATCTCTATCTCTTCAATGAACTCCTTGGTAGGATTTCCCTTCGCTGCTGACTTGATCCCTATTTGAAGAACCTCCAGGATTACCCCCAAGGTTTCTTCTGAAAGATGAATACTAATGGCTCCTACTTGGGTGTTCAGACTTTCATCAGGCATAAACATCATATTATAATAAAATTCTCTCACCTATGGTTCATGCGGCACTGTGATCTCTTCATTAAATAGGTGAGACCAATCATGCAACTCGAAATCATCCACGAAGTGCCACCCTATTCTTGGTTTATCTTTGATTTCAAGATCAAATAACTTTCCATTTAGAACTTTTTGGGTTTTTACAATTACAACGATTTCGTTATGCATCAGTTCCTTATTCACCTTTTTCTTCTTTACACCTAAACCTAGTCCCAAAAATGATTCATCATTTGTGTTTTCAATATGTTCTGGAGAGGATTCTTCTCTCTTCTGCTTTGCTATTTCCATTTTCCTTTCGGTTAGAGACAATTTCTTGGCTGGTTTTCCTCTTTTCAGAGGGTTCATTCTCTTTGAGAGATTCTTTCGTGTCTTGGAAGACTAGGAAGAGTTTATGTTCAAGTCTACTTTCCTTTTGATTTCTACTACAACATCAATATCATTATACTATGTCTCGACTTCTCTGTTCAAATAAATATAGTGCACCTGGTCCCCTTCCACAATCATTCGCCCGTGTTGCCTTCTATTTCACTTTGTTTGAGCGTTGTTGGATTCAATAGCACTACTTATGAGTTCTTGAGCAGAACCCCTAATGCGGTACAACTTTATCTTCTTCTCTGTATCCTCTATAACATTTTCTTTTCCTTTAGAGATATGAATCATTATTCTTTGCATACTTCAACTAAGGGTTTGTCATTGTCATCTTCAACCTCACTCCTTTCTTCTAAAGCAACAATAGAAGCAGACTTTGTTGACTCGTGAACTTTAGATGTTGGAGCTTGCTTTTTACTTGTTTTTCCTATCAATGGTGCATCATTTTCATCCTCATTTGCTACTTCAACTTGCTCTGGTAATGTAGTAGATAGCCTAACCACATGGGGTTTTTAAAGAGGGGGTGAATTTACACCGGATTGCTCAGAAATTCAAGTACCTTCATAAAAAACAAAGGTTTTGTGTCTTCCATTATTTGAGTCAAACTCTGCACAACAAGATTCTTAGAGGCCACAAGATTGTTTGACATATTAGTTCTCTCAGTTGGCAAGTATCCTTCAAAGTACTGCTAAAAGCAGTAGAATACGCAGGACTAGATTGAGATTTAATGTTAGCAAGGACTTCACTCACAACTGAACATTTGACTTAATATATCCCCTAGAGGATGAGTGTTGAGATTCACTCAGATCTAGGGTTTGTAAATGAGCCATAAATGCTTCTTTTGTAAGAGTTTTATCTACATGTTGCTCAGGAGTTCCAAGTGAGGGATTTTAGCATACTTCAACTATAGGAATAGTTGAACGGGGTTTTTGAGAAACTTCAGTAGCAGTTGATGCTTCTTCTTCAACAAAAGGAATGGTCAGCATACAATTCGAGGGAATGATTTGTTCCGAAAGAATGAAAAATTTAGATGGGTCAACTCTATCTATAAACTGCATCATTTCAGTAGTAGAAATAAATGGTGTAGAGATTTTGAATACTTCGTAGGATATGGAGAGGGAATGAGAGTCTTTTCTAGAGAACTAAGACTTAAGATTTATGAGGTAGCAAGAAATTAGTGAGGAAATATGAATGAATTAGGGATATTTAAAAAACAATGAAAGGGTGTTTCGGGTCCCCCGAAGAGAGGTGTCATTTGGTTTTCAAAGGATATGAGAACGTTCAGAAGCCCAGATGACTCACATGTGGCAATTTCAACGGTTCTTATAAGTAATTTAAATGCAGTGTTGAGACCACTAACTTTTGATAAAGGACCGGGTCCCTCTCTGTAGTTTGAATGTAATTGTAAAGTTCTATCCTGCCCACTCTTTTCCTCACCATATACACCATGTGTGTATACCTACAAAATGTATAACATACATAACTCAAGAACGAGGATACCTGCTCCCTTTGCATAATCATGACGGGGTTGATTGTTTAAACAAGATCAATTTAGTCAAGTTTCAGCATTCCGAGTCTCAACCCAAATTTTGAATAGGTCCCTACTTAGAGCTTTGGTGAAGATATCAATTATTTCATCTTCAATCTACAAAATTGCATGCTGATATTTCCTTTTCTATATTATCCCTCAGAAAGTGATTTCTCCCATCAATATGCTCAGTTCGTTTGTGATAAACCGAACTTTTGTCATATCGAGAGCAGTTGTATTTACACACAGTAAAGGGATTTTCTGAGTGACTATTTCAAAAGCCTCAAGTTGTTGCTTGACCCATAGAAGTTGTGAAAACAAAAACCTACTATCTATCCATATTTTCGCTCAAATTTAGAAAGAGCAACCGACATAATAAGTGTCAGCATATTCGACAAACTCAAAAGAATCTCCTGATGGATGAAAAGAACCAGGTCCCTTGTTTTCTTCAGATATATCAAACTACTCTTAGGAGATGTTAAGTGTGATTCCTTAGGATGAGCTTGGAATCTTACACACATCTCAACATTGAAGACAATGTCATGTCTATTAGCAGTAAGATATAGGAAAGACCCAATGATTCCTCTATACATTGTCTCATTCACACTTGACTAGGTCTGAAGACATCTTGGTTTGAGTTGGTTTCATGGGAGTATTGATAGACTTGGCATCTATCATTCGAAACTTCTTCAACAGTTCTTTGATGTATTTTTCTTCACATATAAAGGTGCCCTTTGAAGTTTGATTCATCTATTGCCCCATGAAGAAATTAATTTTCTCATCATGCTCATCTTAAACTCATTTCCCAACAAATTCTTCATACATTACCTCAGATTTTGCTCCAAAGATAATACTATCGACATATACTTGGATGATCAACATATTCTTTTCTTGTGATTTCAGAAAAAGTGTTGTCGATTTTTATTCTTTAGAAGCCATTTTCAAGAAGAATTTTGGATGACCTGTCATACCATGATCTTGGAGCCTATTTCAGTCCATAAAGAGCCGTGTCCAATTTAAACACATATTTTGGTTGATCATTATCTTTAAAACTTGGAGGTTGCTTCACATAAACCTCCTCCATATATCCATTCAAAAAGGCACTCTTCATATCCATCTAAAATAATTTAAAACCCATGAAAGCTGCAAAATGATAAGTATTATGATGGTCTCCATTCTTGCCGTATTGGAAAAGCTTTCATCATAATCAATGCCCTTGTACCATACCAAATCCTGCGTCACATTCACTTCCTTCAAAATGCTTCTTTAGAGTTTCCTTGTTATTGTATCTCTCTTCTCCTCATGAATACCTTTTGAACACAATTCTAGGAATAATAGTGAAACATTTGAAAATTGTGTTGCATACATTTGGCACTATTTTCCTTATCTTTTCTTGATGTTGTCAAACAGAGACACTTTCACTTTGAATTGCCTCAAGAGAGAGGAAGTTTCAATAACTTTTGTCAAGCATTTCAACATTCATTTTTCATGACTTAAAACACTGACTACTATTACCTCTTCTCACCTACATAGAAGATCACGAGTGAGTCTTAGGAACCCACTTGAGATGGAGTTCCCAGTACTAGGACAAGGGAGTGATTACAACAATCCGTGCCCTGTGAGGCCGGGAGATTTTATTCTACTTAGAACAAGAAGAAAGACTCAGTTCCACCTTTTGTCGGTTTATCTGTCTATCATCGTTTGAAAAGCTTCCTTTTTGTCTTTTCACAACTGATCCATCCCCTTTGATATATTCAATGTGATCATTGTGTGAACACCGTATTTTGTGAGTGACTCAGACATTTTTTCTATGAGGAGTGTATGGGAGTACGTTTTCACATGGCTATAACACCTTTTTCTGTGGTTTACCTTATTATATTCACCGGCAAAGAGCTCTGAGATAGAGATAGGATTGAAAGATATATTCAAATCCCTATTTTCACAAACTAGGTCCTTTTTCCTCATGACATTTTCTTTTAAGGCTTCATTCATATAGTCATTTCTGTACGATTCATATTCATCTGAATTACTTGGGGAATTTCCCAGAGATCCAAGGTTTTCTTTACTTTATGACCAACAACTGCACTTCTTTCTGACTTGTGAGAAACAAGGTCCCACATTTTATCTTTACCTTTGTGAGTGAGATGACCTTTGTTTCTGTGAATCTCATGGACTTGAAGATGTTCAAACAAGGCATCCAACGTCAGTACTTCTAGGTCCCTTGCCTCATAGACAATATTAACCTGATCAATTCAAGATCTGGGAAGAATCTCTAATATCTAACTTACATGTTTTCTCGTAGTAATAGGTTCTCTTAGGAATATAAGCTCACTTGTAATGGCATAGAATCTGGTGTGAAATTCAAAAATAGATTCACCTTCTTTCAGGGTGAAGCTTTCAAACTGAGTTTGTGAGAATATCTAACTTGGAGTTCATTCGTTTGCTCAGTCCCTTCATAAGTTGTTTTCAAACACTCCTAGATTTCCTTGGTAGAATCACAAGACAAAAGCTAACTATACTTATTAGCTCCAATGCCACAGATTAACATCTTCTTTGCCTTGTTTTTCTCAACTTTCCTTTTGTCAGACTCATTATATTGTTATCGGGTTTTGGGAAAAACCGTTGTGACATCCCCAACCTTTACTTCGATAGTGGACACATAGGGACCCTATAAAATAATATCCTATAGCTCACTATCAGATAGTCATACATGTGAATTTTCCACCATCTATAAAACTGACCATCTAATAAAGGTGGCCTTGTTGGTGATTGATATTCTTCCAGATTTAGCGGAGCCGCCATTTTTCACAAGAATCTCTCTCTTGGTGTTTACACGATAGAGAACCCACACTCTAATACCAATTGATAGAATGTATACATCCACTACGAGTCAATGAACCAGGTCCCGTAACAAAATTATGAAGCAGAAATAAACAACTGGAAGTAAAACACACAAGACTTTTACGTGGAAATCCTCTTTCTCAAGGAAAGAGAAAACCATGAACTGTCCTCATAGGACTTTCAACCCAACTCTATTTCACTCAAAAAGAGCAAAGCTTCATATTACAAACCCTTGTAACATAAAAAATAAAACTCTTTAATCCCTTCCCCTTAATGTAGCAAATCTTTTATGAGAAAAAAGAAAAGCAATAACTCTATTGCCCGCTAAACCAACTAGATCTTGTCGATCTAGACTTCAAGAACCCAACGAGGCTAACTCCAACCACAAACTCAGTTCTCAAGGATTAGAGAATAAACAAGTAGCAACTCTACTTAACTAATAAGCAACTATGGTTACCCACTAAACCAACTAACTCTAGTTAATCAAGAACTTAACAACCCGACATAGCTAACTCTAGCTAAAAAGAGGAATGCTCAACACATGATCTAATTCCTTTATAAATAGATTCTACAATATTAAGCACCAAAATATAAACCTTAACAACTAAGAATAATGATAACTCTATCAAGTCCCTTGTTGTTCTTCGAGAAAATATGGCTTTTTGTTTTTGAACATAAAATTTGATTTCCAAATAACTTATGTTTGATAATGAAGAATGGACATATTATCGGATTAGCACAAATGCCCAAAGAAATCTCATTGGCTGAAAGACTATTGTGCAGAGGGAGCCACGCACCAATCATAGTAGGTTTTTGCAAGCTTTTGGACAATTGTAGTTTTTCCGTACTGAATTCAACGTTTCGTGAGGGATCAGGTCCAAAGATTGTTCAATCATCAAAACTTCAGACATGGGTTAAAATAACAATGATTTTTAAAAATTTATTATTTTCTTTTGTTTTCATATTTATTTGTTTTCTCTCTTTTTAGTGTTGCTTTTTGGGAAGAAAAGAGGGAGTGGAAAAATAAATGGAGAAGAAATATGAAATATGAGTGTTGGTATTTATTTTTTTGGCAAAAAAAGTGGAGGGAGGTGATAGTAGATTTAGAAAATCAATACAATGAAGAAGTTAATGGCTTGAAAATGGATTTAATTTAAAAATTCGACCTCCATTGAAGGAGTTTAAGCTGGAAAAAATGGTGAGATGTTGTGGCTTGAGAAATGAAGAAGAAGAAGAGAAAATAAAATAAAAAATAGCTAATTAAGCCTTTCACGAGCTATTGTTGAATGTATCACACTCACTTTGACATGTCAGCAAAAAGTATCAAAATGACACAATGAGACCTTACATGAGGTGTCTAAAATGAACACCGCTTATTTGAATTGCCTAAGTGAAACATGGTGCCAACTTTAGGGGCCACCGATAGGTTTGGCCTTATGAAATGGAAGTACTGCTTACATCCCACATATTAAAATCATCACAACTTTCTTTCACAACTCCTTTCAATAGTTAAACCTCAGACACCATTTATATAATAAACTTTTGTATTTTCAAAATTATAATTGTCGTAACCCTATCTCTTTTGTCTTTCATGATAGCCGACCATTCCACTCAATAATGCTTTTTGTTGTTGCTCTCACCTTCTCACAAGGAGTTTGATTGAATCTATTTAGAGGCATTAAAAATACTAGAAGACAATCTATATGCAGAATAATACACTTTCTCTGAATTGTGCAATATGCTACCTTATTTGCATACTATACCGAGTGATCCCAAAATTCTCTCATTCCACAGACCATCCAAAACACTCATTGTAAAGCACATATACATCAGAATCATTTGAAAAGTGTGATGTGAAGTTGAACCTCTAGAATCATACACAATTCAAATGGCTAATCTTTTAAGGAAACAATGTTTTAAAGAAATCCAACTAGTATTTAGATGCATGATCTTTTTTATATTTTATGAAGAAGAACTATATTGTCGCTTTTTTTTCCTCCCCAACCTTAAAGTTTAATTCTTCATTCATATATTTTTCTTACAACAACAACAACAACATACCTAGTGAAATGTCACTAGATGGGGTCAATTGAGGGTAGAATGTACACATAAATTACCACTACCTCATGGATGTAGAGAGTGTTTCCGAAAGACCCCCGACTCAAGTGCATCAAACTAAATGAAAGGAAGAAGAAAACAATGAAGAGAAAATAACAATTAATAAGAAAATAAACAATAACAACATCAAATTAGGGTGATATTTGAATACAATAAACAACATATGACAGGAACTACAAGCCTAGACTACAATAATACTAGCACACCTAAACATTCACTAGGTAAGAAAACATTGTACCTCTACTAACCTTCTACCCTAATACATGATCTCCACTCCATGCTATCTAGAGTCATGTGTTCGGTAGAATGAAGATGTGTCATTTCTTATCTAATCACCTCTCCCCAATACTTTTCCAGCCTACCTCTAAAAAATTACTTCAACATTAAATTCATCCAATGCAACACTAAATTTACATTCCAAATACTCCATTTTGGTCTTTCTCAAGCAAAACCCTTTGGACTCTAGAGTTTGTCTCCAAACCTCCAACCTAGCATTAACTCTACCCCGTGTCTCATCAGGCAATACTTTTTCGTATGCAAATAATATAGACCATAGAACCTCTTTCTGAATAAGCCATGTCAACTCATCCATCACCAATGCAAATAGGATAGGGCTATGAACTGATCCCTGATGTATCCCCATCTCAACTAGGAAGTGCTTCAAATCACCTGTAACAGTTCTAACCAGAGTCTTTGCTCAATCATACATGCCCTCTACTACCATTATATAAACCATCAAGACATCTCTAACCTCCAAAAACCTTTAGAGGACATCCATACGTAATTTTTCATAGTGATGTACCACAGATTTATGGTACTTTTGATGCTATAAACTTGGAGTTTTGTGAGCTTCTTCAGAATTTGTTAGTAGATGTGATGGTATTTTTCTTGGTTTTTGCACGAAAATAGGTTTTAGAGAAGTTGGTACTTAAAAATTGCAGCAATAGTTGTCTTTGATGATTGATGATGCGAACTATGAGACGTAGACTTTTTTACGAGCCATAGGTAGGAGTCCTGGTTTAAAGTGTTTATTTCTAGAGCTAAGTGTAAAACGACAGGAGCAAATGACGAGCCGTACAATTGATTCACTAAAATATTCATAGAAGTTGAGCTTCAATAACTGAATGACGGTTAGCAAGGATGGGTCTTACAAAGATCTACGAGCCATAGATCATACCTGTAGAAATTACTCTTCAAGTCAAGGAATAACTGCTGATTGATGGAGGGTACCTATGAATCGTAGGAATTCCTACGAGTCATAGGTACAAACCATATAAATGACTACCTGGCCCGAATTTCCTTATATTTCCTTTTCCTACTTTGTTTAGGATTTGATGTCTATAAGTATTAGTTGTAATTTTCATTTTTTGGGTTGTTAGATGATACGCTCAAATTACACTTCCCTAAAGAAGTATAAGCGATCACTATCAAGTAGAGAACCCAACTTGTAGGTTGGGGTCGATCCCACAAGGAATATGGTTTAGACTTAAAATTAACTCACTATTATGTTTGTTTAGTCAAGTTATTTCTGAAACAAGTAAAGGGGGGGGGGGGGTTGTGAAACAAATAACTGAATGTTGTTAAGTAACAAGTGAGCAAGATTTGAACTTTGTTGTTATCAATGAGAGAGAGAAACTAGGGTGTATGTGTTCCCCATAAGCTCTTAACGTGGTAATCCTAATAATAGTAATCATTTCCTAGTGTATCACATGCAAAGTTGGTAAGTTAGGTATCCCTAAGTGATTGGTCCTCCAAATAGTGTATATAACTAATATAAATTTATTTGATCATGCTTATGATATTCAGGAATTAATAAATTTAGTTATTCATAATCATAAATGTGTATACCTGTGTAGTATCTTCAATATTTGGATCCATAGCTTAACTGAAATTTTATTTATTTGAGAGAATATTTTTGTTTTCAAAGGAGGCTTGCTTTCCGTGTAGAAAGTCTTGCCTCTATCTGCCATAATGGCCACCTATTTATACACATATAAGTAACCTTACTATGGTTACTTTATTCCTACTATGATTACTTTACACCTAACTATAGTTAATAGTTACTTTACACCTGTTCTATTACTATTCCTACTTTACACCTTTTTCTACTATTTCTATTTGTAATTTACATCCGCACTACCAAAGATTCCTAACTCCACTATCTTTACAAAGTCAACAAAAGGACAAACAACTTTTCTTTACATCTTTGTACAATATTAACACGTTTCCACTAGCTTTTTTTTTTTTATAAAGTAGCTCCACTTAGCATAGCTTTTCTTTTTATCTTGTCGGTCTTGTCACTTCTTGTTTTTACTCTAGCTGCACGTCTGGGATCACGTTATCTTCGCCTTGGCATTTGGAACATTGATGATCCGGATATTTATGGCCAATAGTTTTGCAGTATCTGGTCATTATTTCCGATGAGATAAAGTCTTTTCTTATAGCTCTTGTTGTAGGTTGTTGCTCAGGTTTTAACAGACTTAATGCCCATTGCCTGAGTTCTTCCATATCTGCTGCTCTAAATTCTCGACAATTCGAATATATCATTGTTTGTTCTCGTGAATAATAACTCCATATTGAATTGTTGTTCAAATAATTTGATGTTAACTCATTTAGTATAGTATCTATCCCAATAATTCTTTTCCCTGCATAAAATGCTGGTATCTCTACTTTTTGTATCTCCTCTTGCTCCTCTAATTTTTCCGGTATAATCATTTCTCTAGTTAGTCCAATTTTTATAACTTGTATAATCGGTTTTATCTCGTCGTAAAGTATTTCTGCTGGTGCTGAATAAAACTTTATATAAAACAAAGTTCCTTTAGTTATTCTCTTGTAGTTCATGAATGTTTTATGTAACTCTGGTATCGTAGCTATTTCATCTCCAGTTTGGGTATATACTGTGTTTAATAATCCATAGTTATAGCAAGTTGCTATTAGGTTTGCGTTTGTCTTTGGTAAGGCGATTAGTTTATTATATCCTTGCAAAGTTTGAGTAATATAGTCCTCATGTGGATTTTGGGTAGTTTTTGATCTGGGGTTCTTATTTAAAAAGGTTTGTATCTTGTGGATATTTTCTATATATGCTCTGGTTATATGGTTATAGGTCTTTTTGTCCTGGTTTAGACTTTCTTTATAGGTATTTATTTGAGGTGGTACAAATATAGGGTTTTGTTTTTTGGGAATAAATGGTTTTTCGAATATCTTGTTCATATTTGTATTGATATATCTTTTCTCCTCTTTTGTAGATGATGTACTAGCTGATGTGCTACCTGTAGCTGCATGTAACAAATTGTTAGCTTGGGTTTTTCGGTGTTTCCCAGCGTCACCTTCTAGCTCTGGAATTTTTAAGTCTTCCGATCGACTTAGCTCCACATGTTTACCGTCATGCTGCTGACCTTTCATTTTTTGTATCTCTTTGTCCATATTATCTATCTTTGTACAAAGCATTGCTATAGCATTGAATATTTTTTCATCTTTGTCTAGATCCGTCTGTGTAGCTTTGTCTTGATATGTAGTCTGCAATGACATTTTTGTTAGTACTTATCACTTCTATTGTAAATGTAAAATTCTGTATATTTAATACTAGTCTTCGTATTTCTTTTGTTGTAACTGAATCTTGTATCTTCCTGGTGATCCACCATTTTACCTGCGTATTATCTGTTCTTACAATAAACTTATTATATACTATATATGGTTCAAAAGCTAATAAAGATTTGTATAGTGCATATAATTCTTTTCTATTTATTTCCCATTTTATTTCAGGATTTGTAAACGTACCTGAGTAATATCTACAATGATGTTCTATTTTTTCTTTATCATATTTATATTTTAGTATTCCTCCATAACTTATTTCACTAGCGTCTGATTCTACTATGTATATAAATTTTTTATTTTCATCTGGAAAATATAATTTAGGTAATTTTTTACATAATGATTTTATTTTCTGTATTTGTTCTTGATCCTTTTTATCAAAATAATATTCTACATCCTTCTTTAGCTTTTTGTGCAAAGGTTTTAGATTTTCTGCTAAATTAGGTATATATTCTCTTACCTGATTCACTAATCCTAAAAATGATTGTAATTTCTTTTTCGTATCTATTTGTTCTTCAGAATTTATTATTTTTTGTACTATATGGTTTTGCATTTTTATACCATTCTTATCTATTTGTATTCCTAAAAATTCGATTTGGTTCTTCATTATTTCTGCTTTTTTCTTACTTAAACTTATCCCTGAGTATGTTATAATATGTATAAATTTTTCTAATAATTTGATATGGTCTTCTTCTGTTCTTGAATATAAGAGTATATCATCTATGTATACTATGCAGTTTTCTAATTGGTTGAAATAATTATCCATGAAGTGTTGGTATCTACCTGGTGTATTTTTATATCCAAATGGTAGTACGTTCCATTCATAGAATCCTTGTGGTACTGTAAAAGCTGTTAATTTTTTAGATTCTTCTAATTTTAGATGATAAAATCCTGATTTACAATCAAATTTACTAAAATAGTTGTAGCCTTGTATCTGTCTTACTTTTAATATTTTATTTGGTATGGGGTAATTATATGTTTTTGTCTTTGCATTTAGATTTCTGTAGTCAATAACCATTCGACTTTTTCCTCTCTTTTGTTCACTATGTTTATTTACTATAAATGCTGGACTTGTATGTTTGCTATTACTTTCTTGAATATATTTATTTTCTAATAATTCTTTTATGTGCATTTTAAATTCTGCTAAGTCAGCAAAATTATATTTTAATGGTTTTTGGGTAATTATACTATTTTCGTCAATTAGCTCAATTTTTATTTTTGTTTGGTGTTTTTCCCATCCTTTCAGGGGATCTTCACTATATAACATTTCTAATTGGTCTTGAATTATTTTTATTTTATCTATTGAAAATATTATTAATTCTATATTAGGAGTACTTTCTTTAATATTTTCTAATTTTTGGGTTATTTTTTCACTTCCTTTAATCCATGGTGTAGGCTTTCTATTTTTATTACTCACTCGTTTAGCTCCTATCTTTTGTTTACATGGTGTAGTAAACCACCAATGTGTTTTTGTTATTATGTGTGGATATAATTTTTCTAAAAAAGGCATACCTAAAAGCATGTCTTTATTTATGAATTCATAACTATAGATATCTTCTATAGTTAATATTTTATCCCATATTTGTAATTTTATATTTTTTGCTTTATATGTTATCATACTTCCGTCATTATTAAATCCTGTTACTACTATAGGTGTTTTTAATTTTTCCCATTTTTCGTCTGGTAGACAATTATGTTTACACATATTTGCTTCTGCTCCTGTATCTAACATTGGAGTGTAATATCTGTTATAATAATTTTCTACTATTATTTTTGCAAGTATATAAATTTTCATACTGCTCTTTTTATTATAATCTTTTTGTTTTTATAAGTTATTATTAATTGGGTATTTTCTAAGTTATATGGTTTCATTTCTTCTAACCATTTTATTCCTAATATTATATTATCTTCTTGATATATTTTAAAATTTATTAATATCATTATTCCTCCTAGGATTATTTCTTTTTGGGTTGTTTCTTCTATAGGTAACAATTCTTTTGGTAATCCTGGGCATACTTGTTCTTTGGAAATTATTTCTTCTTCTGATACTAATTCTCTTGGTATATAATTTTCTTCTTGTCCAGTATTTATTATAATGATATGTTTTCTTTGTTCTATTATTCCGGTTATATAATAATGATATGGTTCAATTTCTTTTATCCTCTGGTATTCTACCGATTTTCTTGTTGGTTGGGAGATTTCAATTTCTTTATCTAAATTTTTTATCCTTTTTGATGTACTTATTCTATCACTTACTATTTCTAAATCTTCTTCTATGTCTATTTCTTTATAACTATAATCATTATTATCTATTACTGTAACAATTTTTTCAAAAGGATTTTCTATTTTTATTTTATTTATCTTATTTTTTGCTGTTATTTTATGTTTCGTTGTTAGTACATATAGATTTTTACAGCGAGCTGTGAATATTTTACTTCCTGGGGCTAACTCTATTCCTGACATTTTTCAGTATAATACTAATGATTTATCTATATTTCTATCATTTATTGCCACTGAATAATTAGCACTTATTATAAATTTGAATTTTTGGTATATTAGATTTCCTTTTACTGCACTTATTATACTTCTTTCTATAGGTTCTATTATCCTGTCATCTGCCAAATATATTTCTATTGGTGTATCTATTCCTTCTCTAAAACAAGCTTTTATTAATATTTCTGTTCCTCCCAAGTGTACGTATTTTATGGGTTCTTTAGCTTTAATGTCTTGTATTTCTTTATTTATTATTCTTTTATTTATTATAGGTATTCTTGCTTTTCCTTGAGTATACTTACAGTCTATTATATGTTCTTTTTGGCTTACTACGTAGTATTCTTCTTTTTGTCTTTTAAATATGTTTCTTATTAATGGTACTTGGAATATTTTTTCTACGCTAAGATCTAACTCTTTTCCTTTTATTTGTTCAAATATATTAAGATCAAAAATTACTTTTTGTTCTGTAGATTCTTCGTTTATATATTCATCTTTTTTTATTATTTTTACTTCTTTTTCAGTCATTATATTCTTCTATTTCATTTTCAGACTGTTCAATTTCAAGTTCATATATGCTATCATCGCTTTCTAATTCGTAATCTATATAATCCATTTGTGTATAAATATCTTCATTAATTATTATTTCTGATATTTGTTTTTGTTTTGGATTTTTAGGTAATTTACAATCTTTAGCTAAATGTCCTAGTTTTCCACAATTATAACATGTACATTCTGATATTTTTCTTTTTGGTCTAAAAGGTCTTTTTTCTTTTGTATTTTTGACATAATATCTTCGTCTTGGTCTTTTATATCTATATTGAGATTTGAATTTTTTATACTGTCCTGGTTTCCTATATTTCTTTTTATAATAATTATCATTGCATCCAAATTGGGGTGCTATTTTATCTTTACAGCATGCTAAATTTTTAATTATTGTTTTTTCCATTTTCATTTCTTCTCTATATTTTTCACATATTGCTGAATACCATTTTTGTAGATATCTCATTCTCGCTCCTAGTGTATCTTGTAATCCTGCTTCATTCCAATCTTTTATTAATTTTGAACTAAATGGTTCTGGTAATTTTGTAAAATATAATTTTCTTATTTCTTTTGCTTTTTCTGTATTGTATGTTCCCTTATAATAATATTCTCTAAATACACATGTATATTCATCTATGTAACACATATTACATATAGCTAATTTTAGCATTAAATTCCTATGTAATTGTTTTTCTTTGTTTTGCTCTTCTACTTCTGTAGTTGTACTGCTAAATTCATTTCTTATGGCTATTTCATATTTATTTAATATATCAATTGGTGTAGTTGCAATTTCTCCATCCATTGCCTTATTATTTCTTAATATTTTTGTACTTTCGTCTTCTAAGTTTTGTAACCATAATTTTACCGTTCCTATTAATGTTCTTTCTATATACCCTAGTACTTCTGTCATTCCGATTTTATTATCTATTAATTGTTTTGATATATATCCTACCCATAGTTGTATTGTTTTATTTATGTCTGCTACACAATCTAAATCTAGAAAACCATTATTTCGTGACGTTGTAGATGGTTTCCATTTTTTATTTATTTCTCTGTTTAATCGTTTATTCCATAAATTATCATATCTATCAGATTCTTCATAACTAACCGTATAATATTCAGGACTTAATGTTTTTGGATTTTTTACTTTTGTACTTGTACTTGCTTCATTTTTTATTTCTTCAGTATTTATTTCTATTGTATTATCAACTATTTCGGTTTCTTTTATTTTTTCTAATATTTCCGTATATGTTTCACTTATATCTGAACCTTGTTCTGAGCAATTTTCATCTTCTATATCAACATTATCAGCTCTTACATCTGGGTTTAATTTTTCTTTAAATTTTTCTATTTCCATTTTTAATTCTGTTTCTATTTCTTTTTCTTTTTCTTTAGCTGCATATAATTCTTTAAGCATATTCAATTCTTTTTCTAATGCAGTTATCTTTTCATTTTTTACTTCTTCAATCTGTTGTATTTCTAATTTTGCTTGTTGTTTTATTATATCTATTTCTTTTTTCTTATCTATTTCTTCATTTTCTTTAGCTATTCGTATCATGACAGTTAGACTATCTTCTAATTTTACCGTTTCTTTTTCTATCATTAAATATAGATTTTCACCTATTTTCTTATATCTTCTTCCTAAATTTGAAAATATTATTTTTATTTTTAATCCTTCCGGATTTTCATAAGTTTTTTCTTCTATAGCAAATTCTTCTTTATTCATTTAAGATTATGCTTTAATTTATATTCTAATCTTGATATTTCATGTTGTAGTTTAAATATTACTTTTCTTTGAGCTAGTATAGATTTTTGACATACTCCTGCACATATATTGTATTGAAGTCTTTCTTGTTTATGTTTTAGTTCTTGTCTATTTAATATAACTTTTCGGATTATTTCATACTTATAACCTTCGTTATCATTCATCTTTATCTTTTATTACTTAGCTCTGATACCAATTTTGGGGGGGGGGGGGGGCCGTTCATATGTCCGTTCATATATAAATAAAATATGAATTATGAATTTATTCGTTCATAATACATTTTTTCTAAAGGAATTAATCTAATAATTTCTTTTATGTTTTCTAGTATATATTCTATGTATTGTATGTCATGGGTTTGTTGGAAAACTTCTATGTTTTCTTTTATTAGATTGCTTAATAAAGTAATAGTTATCATAGTTTGTTGCCAATATTCAAAGTATTCTTGGTTTATCATTAATCAGTATATTGGATTTCTAAATCACTTAAGTTAAATCTCAACATTTCCATTTCTACTGTATCTAGTTCGAATTCATACCATTCCTGGTTCATTAATTCCTCTTCTTCTTCTTCAAATATTTTATTCCATATTATCTTCCTTAGATCAATTATTTTTATATCTTTTAGGATATACAGGATTAATGTTTTATATTCTAATATCATTACTTCATGTAAAGAGATATTCATGATTATCAATCATAATTCCCTTATACCATATGCATAACAAACGATCTATATTAGATTACTATCATATTTTTAGAAGAAGAATTCATGAACTTACATATTGAGTAGAAGAAACCTGTAATCTCCAATTCTGCAAAGATAACATAATAAACATTAATTCTAATACAAAATGGCCCTAGACACACACAACTCTTTAGTGAAATGTATTAAAAATATTGTAAACTCATGACTTAACGACACCCTCAACTTAAATTCGTTGTTTGTCCTCGAGCGACGCACTAAGACTGTAAACGACCCTTGCGTATAAGCAGACATTCAAACTCAAGCAATCACATGGCTATTTCAATTCATTCCATTTTCTTAGTGCAATCTTTTCTCTTAGACTCAACAAGCTAACTCATGCGGATCAAGATATTACAAAGATCGACCAACAATCACCCCAACATACATTTTTAACAATCACCAAGGTACCAACTTTCCGACAATGTAACTAGTGCCCTCACTTCAAACAAAATCCTTTCCACACAGAAGATATGAATTTTGAGTTTTAGGATTCATGCAACACTCATGCTCAGAAGTGACTTCAAGTATAGTTAGTGCTCAATGCCATGGGCTTGCCCTTGATTTCACTGCTTAGATTCTCCAAACTAGTTGCTAGGATCACTATAGGACTTTCCTAGCTTGTAACGTACCCTCAGGAGGTGCGGTACATTTGGGTACTTTTTAGTGACTTTCTACCCTCCTTGACATTACATTGGCTTTTTACCTCTTTTCTCGACCTATTTTTGACATCCTTTCTTTTTACTTGCTTTCCCTTGATTCTTTTCAACATGGATGTGACTTCAACTTTGTGACTCTTATTTTTCACTTTTTTTTAGAACTTTTATATATCATTATTTTGCTTCTTTTGCACAAAGTCACACCCTCTTCTATCTTTTCATTTTCTCTTTTCAACACATAACTCTTTTCATATCCTTTTTTCTTTCGGTTTCCTCTTTCATAGCAACCCTTAACTTATGGATTTTACATTAGTTGAGGTGCACAATATCCGATGTTGGACCAAGGCCAAGATCAAGGTAACTTTTTGACTTAGACACCCTCAACTTAGGCTTTTGTCCTAAGTCAAGGTGCTCATGTCCAAGGAGTGACCAGGGTCAAGACAATATTCTAAGGGAAGGTTAGTTAGGTGAATCAAAAGAAATGGTCTATTCAAGGCTCAAATATTTGGATCAAAAGGGTAAATTGATTTCATTTGGTCGGATCATTTTATGCTTAAGTAGACTAATTTGAACAAGGGTCTATGATCACTTCCCAAATTCTAGCCTAGATCATCTTAGCAGGACCAACAAGGCAAGTTCTAGATTGGCACAAACTGTCTGAACATTCAACTTTTCTCACACACTCTTGGCACATTGTTTCATTATCAGATTATTAGATTACCTAGTTCAAGTTTTAGCTTAAGTCATGATGTTAAATCGGTACTTATCATGTCACATTGAGATCCGACACATTCAACTCATCAAGACTACAAATCTAGCTTAATTCAACATTTTTGGACATGGATCATTTTTCTCATGCTTTTTATGCCATCATGCTTTCATCATTCTACTTACTCTGACATATACATTCCTAAGCATGCTGATTCAACATAAATTAAAATAGTCTCTTTGGGGAAAAAAACACAGGCAAGAAAACCCCAAGAGAGGATTAGGAGTTGGGCTAGATAGACTTCACCCTATCACTCAAAATCTATTTACCCCCCCCCCCCCCCGGGTTTTTCTCTTTTCTAAATCTCCCAACGGTTTTCAGCTCTACTGAGCAATTTAGGATAATCCTCTGAACTAGGATAATCATTGTCCACCCCGAGTTAATCCAACGATAGACAATCCAACTCATTCTCATTAATTCAACACCATAACTCACACATCCCTAGGATACACCCAGACACTCACGCGATTATTACTCAAGCGCAAGATATGTCCAGATCTTTTTTATGAATCACCTCATACATTATCAGACCCTTGCATCGAACTTAGTCGTGACCTTCTTTTAACAACAAATTTCACAATACTCAATAGTTACAACTTACATAGTTTCAATCAATTCAGTCAGCATATTGTACATATCAAAATTCAGACCCACACTTATTGTGCACATGATAATATCATCACATCCAAGCAAATACAACTTCCACATTCACAGTTAATTCAGACAACAAGGAACACTCATTCACAGTTTTTCAAGTTACAACTCACAGACAAGCCTGATTTCTAAATTAGTTTGTTCCATAGATAACCATTATCGGTCTCAAGTACAAGAGAAAAAATGTAAACTGATGTACCCTGCAACTGGTCAATATATCATTTATCTGAGGCAGTGGATACTTGTTCCGAATGGTGAGCCTATTCAACTGTTGGTAGTCTATACACATCCTCTCTTGCTAGTGATGGTGTTACCACTTTTGTTGCTCTAGTTCAGACCATAGAGTGAAGGAGGAAAGATACCAATTGGATTCAAGTCATAGGACGAAGGAGTAGAAAGAAGTGAATTTTTTTTCCTAAAGTGCTATAGCCTCTCGAAGAAAAGTACGGACATCTTCGTACCGTTTTGCAAGACTATACTAGACTCATTTTGGTACAATGAGATCAATGAACCTAGGGCTCTGATACCAACGTTGTCACGACCCAGACCGTCGTGATTGGCACCCACACTAACCCTCCGGTGGGATAACCATTACTACAACCCAAACCAAACACTTAACCAAAAACTATGCATCTAAAGATACAGAAGCAGGTTTAAATGACAATAAACATATGGAGTTCCCATAAACTCCAAAGGTTTAAACAAATAACTTAACCAAACTAATGCAGAAGTCTTAACCCTTAGAACCTGAAAGTCATTGTACCAAAACTCTACTAACGACAAGTCTAAGAACAAGGGATACAACCCCGAAGCTAAACAAAACATCTCAAATAAATAGTCTAAGTCTGAAAAGGGTGGACTTAAACAAGAAAGATTCATGGCAGCCTGAAAGAACTGGCTCACCCTTGAATCCGGTCACGCTCAATAGTCACCTAGCTGAGGTCTATCAATAGTCGCCTGAAGCTGCCATGTACTCTACAAAGAACAAGCAAGTGCAGTATTAGTACACAACCATAGTGTACTAGTAGGATCACGTGGCTATCCCAATAAATGAAACACATGCAAGTAACCACAACATTATAAAATAGGCATATATCGAACATATACAATATTAGTCATCTTTTCAGGATCAAAGTAGCATTCCACGTTCTCAATAATACACATTGGTTATCATTTTTAAAGTACCAAATAGTCTTTCAACCTCAATCACCATTAGATATGAACATAATCATCACAAGTAGATATACAACATAATTCAATGGTCCTCTCCTTGAACCCATACCCAAATTGTTAGTGTGCCGGATCGTGACACCCGTTCCAATGTTTATGCCGGTATGTGGCGACCGATCCAATTTAGTGTGTCAGATCGTGATACATGTTCCAATGTTTATGTAGTACGTGGCAACTGATCCAAGTTAGTGTGTCGGATCGTGACACCCGTTCCAATGTTTATGCCGGTACGTGGTAACCAATCCCAGTTAGTGTGTCGGATCGTGACACCCGCTCCATTCAATAAACCACAATCACAATCACAATGTATATTCTCACAATAATACAACAAGAGGTGATTCATGGCATACAATTATTCAATTATCCTCATTTACAATTAGGGTGATCAATAATGCATCATTCGCATACATACATGCATTATAATGAAGCAATTACAAACATATATCACACCAACATGAAATCACAACCATCACCTACCTCGAATCCAAGCTTGAATCCCCTAAGGCACTTGAATCTTTCCTTTTTGTATTCTTTTCGCTTGTTCTAGGTCTACAAACAATTAATATACGCAAGGATTAATAATCAAAAGTCTAATTATCCGGATTATAACAAACCCAATAACCCTAGACCACACCCAAGATCCTAATACCCAATTTACGACTTTTTCCACCATTAGTTTCAGATCAAAACCCTTCCCCAACAATAATCACCCACGAATATACATTCTATAGATCAAAACATGGATTTGGGAAGCAAAAACCTTACCTTTAGCCTCAAGAATGACGGAAAAGTGTTAAGAACTGCTTGGGGTTTGTCTCCTTACTCTAAAGAATAAAAATTACAAAATAAAGACGTTTTGGGATTTATTTTTGACTTAAGTCACGACTGTCCCGCCACAGTGGTCCTCACCCCGCTACAGCGTCCCCGCCTTGGCGAGAAAATCCCACCTTAGCGGCTTGCACGGAAATAGTGAGCAAATTTAAAAATTCCAAACCCCCATTTCATAACACACCTTCATCCCATGACACTCAGAAGACACATGTTCACGCTAAGATTAGTTTCGGGAGTTCTACACACCCAAATTCAATTTTATAAAGTTGTACGGATTCCTTACATCTTAGTTATCTACTCATGCAATCAATTTCATTATTACACTTCTCATTCATTACCAGATTTCCCTAGACTCGCCTGACTCTAACTTCGTCCAAATTTGGACTAGGCTAGGAAATTTCAAGTTACTAACAAAAATTTCTGACCCAAATTTTTTTCTCCATTGGCTTTTCCCTAACAACGAAATCAGGTCGTTATAAAATCAGTTAAGGGGAGAAAATCGTGGGTCTTTATTTCACCATTCCTGTTTCATTTTTTTGTTTTATTATTATTTTCTATATTTGAAAAAAAACTATTCTATGTTGGTGAAAATTAAAATAATGTTATATAGTGGTTATTAAGATACTTAATTTGTATATTTATGTTTTATGCCCAAAAACCCTATATTATTTATCTTAATTTATATGGCACATGAAATTTTTTGAGAGTCATTAAATTATTACTCTCCTATTTAAAAGAACATGACATTCTCTCCTCTTTTGAAAAAAATGGCCCCTTTCTTTTTTTCCCAACTTTAATTTCAACTTTCCACTTAACATGTTTCAGCCAACAAGATTAAATTATATTTTGGTATATTTTATATAAATTTAATTTAGAACCACAAAATTAAAAAATCTTTTTTATTTTCTTTAACTTCGTGCCAAGTCAAACTAGAAAATTCTTTTTGAAACGATGGGAGTATGATTTATAGTATCTATATTTATTAATTTTAAAATAAATAAATTACTAAAAATGAAAATATATATGATAAATAAATTAAAATAAAGAAATTACTATATATAAATAGAAAGAAAAAAAATTATAGCACAAGGACAAATCAGTCAATTGATGTAACGACCCGTTAGGTCATTTTGAGAACTAGGACTATTTTGAATCTTCAACCATACTATATTGCTTCAATATGCCTATGTTGAACATGGTATCAATAGATATATAGGTTGAAGAAATTATTATTATAATATTGGGTAAATTAAAGGGCAGTAGGTGATGAGGAATAATGACGGAAGGTTGGGGCCAATGAGGTGGTTTTAAGGTGTTTCACACCCTTTAAGAAAAGTAGATTAAGACATAAATTGAACATAGTTTTCCATTTTTACCCTTATTAATCATTGTCAAATTTATAATTAAAATAACTAAACATTAATTAAACTTTATTGAAGTCATCACATTGAAAATCCATATGAAGGGTAAAATTGGAAGAATATTTTAAAAATAGTCTTGAAGATTGAACAATTAAGTTAATTTGAAAAATAGAAAATGCCTCAAAAATTCAATTTATATGGAAAGGAGGGAGTACTATTTTTTTTTAATGATAAGTATTAGGGAACAAGGAAAGAAGTCAAATTGGAATGCAAATTGTTGCTGCAGCGTGTCTTTGAGTTTTTATGTAGTTTAATTTTTATTTCGTTCCTATTGAAATTCTTGCAATCATTAAATGTTAGGGGTATTGTATTATATTAAAATAGTTAGATTTATGATTTTTGAAGAAAAAGTTATGGATTAATCCTAGGCTTGGAATTTAGCAAATATGAGACTTGGCATATTAATTTACACCAAAATTGGGAGCTTGATTGTAGATTAGGGTGAGTTTGGATCTAGGTTAGACCTATAGTAATACGAGTATCTATGGACTCACTTTCTTATGAATATTGCATATTTGATAGATTGGGAACATTCTAAATCGTTACGAAATGGAAAGGCATAATCTTGAGGATTCGTGACACATGTTCGACATTCAAGATATGTTAAGACTTTCAAGCTTTGCTGAAGAACATTTTCCTAATTAAAGATTAAAAATTGAATAAACAATGGGTAAGGATGAAAGATGGGGATCTCGTACCAATAGGGTGACGGGATTGGTACGAGCACTGGTGTTATAAAGGGAAAGTTTGTTACTATAGAATGTGGATTGTAATCCGAGAATGGCAAAGTATATGAGCATAGCTGATGTTTTATTGACCTGATTTCTTTGTGTAATTGTGTTTCTTTATTGAACCTGTATATTGTGATAGTTGAGGTGATTATTTATCATATTGATATTTGATTGATTGAGATGCATCATCATTCCTTTGTTATTGAAATTATATTGCGCACAAGCATGACATGAGATTAAGTATAAGTTGGTCACGTGGAAATCATCTGTGCTGGGATTGTGAGATGTTATAATTATAATTTGGGCACCTAGAGATCGTCTGTGCGGAAATTGTTTGATTTTATAATAGTGCGTTGAGATCGTCCATCCAAATACGTGGGGATCATTCGTTGGTATATGGACCTCGTGAGTCCCCCATGGGTCATGAACTATTGATGTATTTTTGCGAAGTATCATGTTGTAACAATTCAAATTTTCAAAAGAAGGAAAATGCAATTTTTGGGCTGGTGTCTGTGCCTATGGGTCCCATCTACGGGCCGTAGATGGCAACTGTAAGAACTGGGGAAAATAATTTTTTTGAAATCAAGTTCCAGTATCCTTTTTATGTTTCACCGGGATGGTCCGTCAACCTTTGTAAATGTCATAGATAGGTCTCGTAGGTGAGTTTCAGACTTAGTAAAATTTTGAGGGTCAAGGTTGTTCTACGATAGTTAGTATGGTCCGTAGGAAGACCTTTGAGCCGTACATAGGGTTCCATCAAAATTGATTAAAATTTGAAGTCCAGTAACCTATCTATGGGTGACCAGTACGGTCCGTATTAAAGGGAATTTTAGGTCTTTTCCTAATTATTTTAACCTAACACTACGTCATTTACCTTCTACCCCAGACCCTATATAAACATTTTACTCCCCAATTACCCATTTGAACTCATTCCCCTAAATTTCCAAAATTTGACCAAATTCATCCCCCTTAAATTTTCTCAAGTCTTAGGAAGAAGAAGGAGAGCTAGGGTTCCATTCAAGTCTCCAATTCACCATCTTTCTTGGGCTTTTAACATCAATGTATGTTAGTATTCGCCTATGGAGTCCTTTCCTCTATAGGGTTCATAAATTCTCCAAGTTTACACAGCTAGATTACCCAATTAAAGTTAGGATTTTATTCAATGTTCATCTGTTCTTTTACGTCTTGATCAATTTGATTGTTTTCTATCTATTTATGCATGAATTGAAGTAATTACATATTTTTGTGTTAAATTCATATAAACCCAAGTATGCCCCATGAATTTTAGACATGACGATATGATTAAGTTTATGAACTATGAATTATGAACTTATGAAGATATGCATGTTCCTCCTATGTAACTGATATGAATTATCGAGGTTGCTTTGAGAGTAAAGCATCAGTATTGTTGTTGTAAAAGGTTATTTTCAAGTGAAGTATTCATACGGTTCAAAGGTTTTCTCAACTAAATTTGAATCAAAGTTTACGAGATATTCTAAATGACCTTTACCTTGGATTAGCTACTTGATTGTGCCTTTCCATGGATAATAAGATGAATACGATTAATGACCATTTAGTTGGATTCATGCTTAGCACAGAGTGGAATAGTGGTGATTACCCATGTCCCATTACTATGTGCAACCATAGGTTTGTCTTAGATAGACATTAGCTAGTGGATCCACTTTAGCTCAAGTTTATGGTTCTTACCTTGGCAAGTAAGGAAATCTCTTTTCAGTGTGGGATAGATACCAGATTCCATGTTATAACTCATATGGTCTATGTCGGTTAATGACAAAATTTCCACAATAACGAACTAAGGTTACTTTCCAATGGTATCTAAAATGTGGTTTAACTATGTTGAGCTTGCATAGACAATGATTGTGAGTTATGCTTTCTAATATGTTATTTTATTATTTAGCTTGGTCATTGCATGTCATGTAAAGTCCCTTTTAGCATGATTTCATAACTCTTATGCATTGCTATCATACTTAGTACATTCCATGTACTAATGCATTCTTGTGCCTACATTGTTTTACTAATGTAGGGCCCGACACTCCTATTTCACACACTCGTGGCTAGTTGCTCTCTTTTTAACTTTCAAAGATTGGTGAGTCTCACGTTTCAAGGAGTGAGACTCGTTTATTACTTTATTTCATTTTCATTTGAGACTTGTATATGTGATGTATGGGTTACGTCCCAGTCACTTTCCTTATGATGTATTAGATGGCTTTGAGACTTATGTTAAACTTCCGCTTTTGTCAAACTCTTTATGATATAAAATTGTCTTTTGAATTATGTAAATTTTAGTTTCTTGTATAATGTATGCTAAGTGGTTTGGGTAGGGTCTTTCGCCGTCCTACACGCCATGTTACACCTAGGGTATACTTTGGGTCGTGACAAACTTAGTATCAGAGCAAAAGGTTTAGAAAGGTCCTAGGAAGTCTCTAAGCCACGTCCAATAGATTCTTTTTCATAAGTGTGAAGCGCACCACATTTATGAATGAGAAGCTATAAGATGTTTAGGAAACTACACTTATTTCATTACTCTAAAGTCATGCAATAGAGTGTATCTCTATATGCCTCTCTACGAATCCTAATCCAATTCCTTTTAGGATATGACTCCTCGAAGAGCATACATTAGGAAGAATATGAATGAGAATGTGGAACAAGAGGCTCCTCAACCTCCTACAGAAGCTTATCATGTTACGACTGACCCTTTGGCCGAACAAGTGAGTAATGCAAAGTTTAGGACTGCTTTTCAAGTGTTGGCTCAAGTCATGACTGCTTAAGCCAATAGGGAGATTGTGGTCCCCGTGAACCCAATATGGGTACGAAGGTAACAAGAGTAAGGGACTTTACTAGGATGAATCCTCTGGAGTATGATGGTTCCCAAGTCGTGGCAGATCGTCAAGAGTTCATCGATTAGGTGTATAAGGTGTTGATGATCATGGGAGTGATGTCGGTGGAATAGGCAGAATTGGCCGCTTATCAACTTAAGGGTGTTGCTCAAGTTTGGTTCAACCAATGGAAAGAAGAGAGGGTGGTTGATGCGGGTCCTCTTGATTGGTAAAATTTTAAAGTTGCTTTCCTTGATAGGTTCTTTCTCCTTGAGATGAGAGAGGCAAATGTACTTGAATTCATCAATCTTCGTCAAGGAAATATGAGTGTGAAGGCAATTTTCTAGATATGCTCCTACTATGATTGCCAATCCTAGGGTAATAATGAGTAAGTTTGTTTGTTTCATGAGTATCCGAGATGGTGGTTAAAAAATGTTGTACCACCATGCTCATCAATGGAATAGACATTTCTCGTGTAATTGTTCATCCTCAACAAATAGAAGAGGAGAAACTTAAGGAAAGATATAGGTAGTCAAAGAAGGAAAGGACCATTGATGACAACTTTTCACATTTGAGGTCCAATGGACATAGTCGTCCTAAGTTCCGACAAAGGTTTTCTGGCTAAGATTCCTCCAATGCTATGACTCCAAAATTCAACAAAGATAGGGTGTCTAACCCTAAGCCTCAAGGAGGAAATGGTGATGGATCTTCATTGTGTACTTGTGCTAGATGTGGAAGAAAGCATTATTTTAAATGTCTAGTCGGTTCCAATTCATGTTTTGGTTGTGTCAAGATGGATCATAAGATAGGGGATTGTCCCTCAGTTGCTAAGAATGAAGGAGATAATCGTCGATAGGCTCAACCTTACCCTTCATCACGTTCTAGTGGGAGTCAGAAGCAAAACAAATTTTATGCACATCAAAATCGTCATGAGCAAGAGGGTTCTCCCGATGTTGTTACTGGTATGTTGAAAGTCTTTCCACTTAATTTTCATTCTTTGTTTGATCCCAGTTCTACCTTGTCTTTTGTGACACCATATGTGCTATGAGGATTGATGTTCTTCCGAATGTGTTGTTAGACCCTTTTTCTGTCTTTTCTCCTATAAGTGAATCTATTGTGGCTAAGAGAGTCTATAGAAATTGTCTCATCTCCTTGTCCCATATAGTGACTTATGTTGATCTTGTAAAGCTTCATATGTTAGATTTTGATGTTACTCTTGGTATGGATTGACTCCATTCTTTTTATGATTCTATTGACTGTAGAACCAGAGTGGTCAAGTTTAAATTTCCTAAGAGCCCTTCCTGGTGTGGAAAGGGAGAAATTTTATGCCTAAGGGTCAATTTGTTTCTTGCCTTAAATCTAGTAAAATGATTTCTAAGGGTTGCATATATCATCTTATTCGGGCTAGGGATACGAATTTTGAAATCCCTACTCTTGAGTTGGTCCCCTTCTTCAATGAGTTTTTAGAAGTGTTTCCCGATGATTTACCCGGTGTTCCTTCTGAAAGGGAGATAGGCTTTAGTATTGACCTTCTCCCTAGATACGCAACCTATATATCTATTCCTCCTTACCGAATGACTCTGGCATAACTTAAGGAATTGAAAGAGCAATCGAATGATTTATTGGATAAGGGTTTCACCCGACCGAGTATCTCTCCATGTGGTGCTCCAATCTTGTTTGTTTGTAAGAAGGATGGTTCCCTTCGTATGTGAATTGATTACAATTAGTTGAATAAAGTCACTATAAAGAAAAAGTACACTTTTTTGAGGATTGATGATTTATTCGACAAACTTCAAGGAGCAAGTTATGTTTCTAAGATTGACCATCGTTGGGTTTATCACAAATTGAGGGTGAACGAGGATGACATTTCAAAGACGACATTTCAGACTCAGTATGTTCACTATGAGTTTTTGGTAATGTCATTTGGGTTGACTGATGTTTCGGCCACATTTATGGATTTGATGAATAGGGTGTTCAGACAATACATTGATATATTTTTTATCAAGTTTTATTGATGATATCTTCATTTATTCAAGGAGTAAAGATTAGCATGCCGATCATTTAAAGATTGTGTTGCAAGTCCTCAAGGACTAACAACTCTTTGCAAAATTTAGTAAATGCGAGTTGGTTAAGATTCATGGATTTTCTTGGTCATATTGTCTGAGGCAAGAGTATTGAGGTAGATCCTAAGAAGACGGATGTGGTTAAGAGTTGGCCTAGAGCTATATCCCCTTCGAATATTAGAAGTTTTTTGGGTTTGGCTGGTTACTACAGAAGGTTTGTTGAAGGGCTTTCTTCAATTGCCTCTCCATTGACGACATTTACCCAAAAGAAAGTCAGATTCTCATGGTTGGAAGCTTGTGAGAAGAGTTTCCAGGAATTGAAAGATAGACTTACCTCTTCTCCGGTGTTGTCTTTACGACAAGGATCAGATGGGTTTCTTGTCTATTGTGATGCTTCAAGGATTGGAATAGGGCGTTTCCTTATGCGAAATGGGATGGTTATTGTCTATTCTTCACAAAAACTTAAGATTCACAAAAAGAACTATCCTACTCATGATTTGGAACTAGCGGCGATTGTGTTTGCCTTAAAGCTTTGGAAGCATTACTTATATGGTGTTCATGTAGATGTCTTCACTGGTCACAAAAGATTGCAATATGTGTTCAAGCAAGATGATATAAATCATAACCAAAGGAGGTGGCTTGAGTTACTAAAAGATTACAACATGAGTGTCCTCTATCACCCTGGCAAAGAGAATATAGTGTCGAATGATCTTAATCGGCTATCAATGTGTAGCATTATTCATGTTGAGGAAGATATGAGGGAGTTGGTTCGTGATGTTCATAGATTGTCCCGATTGGGTGTTTGGTTAGTTGACTCCACCAACGGTGGTATTATGGTTCATAATGGTTCAGAATAATCTTTTGTGGTAGAAGTGAAAGCAAAGAAAGGTCTTGACCCGATCTTGATTGAGTTAAAGGAATCGATGCTTAAAAGTTTTGTTGACTCTTTCTCCCAAGGGGTAGATTGTGTGCTTCAATATCAAAGTTTCTTGTGTGTTCCCAATGTTGATGACTTGAAAGAGCGAATCTTATCAGAAGACCACGGTTCATGATATTCCATTCATTTGGGAGTCACCAAGATGTACCGTGACTTGCGGGAGGTCTATTGATGGAATGTGATGACGAAGTATATTGCAGAATTTGTGGCTAAGTATCCTAATTGTCAACACGTGAAAGTTGAGCATCAAAAGCAAGGATGTTTGTCCCAAGACATTAGTAGTCCTACTTGGAAGTAGGAAGATTTGAATATGAACTTCACTGTTAGTTTACCGCGCACGTGGTGGCAATATGACTGGACTTGGGTTATAGTAGACCGTCTGATGAAATCGGCTCATTTCATCCCTGTCAAGGTTTCTTATTCGGCGGAGGACTATGCTAATATGTATTTGAAGGATATGGTTAGGTTGCATGGATTGCCCCTATCCATTATCTCTAATCATGGTACCCAATTCACTTCTTAGTTTTGGAAATATTTCAAAAAAGGGCTTGGTACTCGTACTAAGATTAGTACGTCCTTTCATCCTCAAACTAATAGGCAAGCCGAGCATACTATCCAAACTTTGGAAGATATGTTGACGTGTTGTGTGATTGACTTCAAGTGTAATTGGGATGATGATTTGCCTTTGATTGAGTTTGCATATAATAATAGCTATCATTCAAGCATTGGTATGGTTCCATTTGAGACTCTTTATGGTAGGAGGTATAGATCCCCTATAGGTTGGTTTGAAGTTGGTGAGGTTGCTATGATAGGTCCCGAGTTGGTACATGAGGCTATGGAGAAAGTTTGTCTTATTAGGGAAAGGTTGAGAACGACTCAAAGTTGACAAATGTCGTATGTTGATGTTAGAAGAAGAGATCTTGAATTTGATGTAGATAATCGGGTCTATTTGATAAATTCACCCATGAAGTGTGTAATGATATTTGGGAAGAAAGAGAAGCTTCGTCCCTGTTATGTAGGCCCATATCACTTTTTGAGACGTATTGGTAAGCTTGCTTATGAACTTGATTTGCCTAATGACTTAGCATCGTTGCATCCGGTTTTCAATGTCTCCTTGTTAAAGGAATGTGTTCGTGATCTGACATCTATAATACCATTGGAGAGCCTTGGTATAAAAGAAAATCTTTCTTATAAAGAAGTTCCGGTTGAGATCTTAGATCGGCAAGTCCGGAAGTTGAGAAACAAGGAAGTTGCTTTCGTGAAAGTTATTTGAAGGAATCAGTTAGTTAAGGGTGCTACTTGGGAGGCAGGGGTCGAAATAATGTCCCATTATCCTCATCTCTTTCCCTTCATCCCTACTATAGCTTGAGGTATTTAGTTCCTCATGGTTCACTCTTTTGATTTCATATGTCTTAGTTATTCCCATGTTTCTTAATACATGCATGCTCATGAAAACTTGATTGTGAGAAAATGATTTAACTTGATTGATTTTTGCATGTTTATATCCATTTGAGCATGAGTGGCATATTGGCCTTATGAAATGATGTTTTGAATATGCTTTAGTTTCGAGTCAATTTTTCCTCCTCGAATATGTGCATTCATGTTGGGTTGTTAAATCTTCTTCCTACCATCCTTATGATGTATTGAGTTCCATTCGAGGACGAATGTTCCCAAGAGGGAGATAATGTAGTAGTTTGGATTTTGAAAAGAGGGAAAAATGCAGCTTTTAAGTTGGCATCTGTGCCTATATGTCTCATTTACAAACCGTAGAAGCTTCTACGGGAGGTAGATGGAAAACGTAGGAACTGGGGATAATAAATATTTTGAAATCAAATTCCAGTACCCGTTTTACGGTTCATCAGGACGATCCGTCAACCTTTGTACGAGTCGTCGATAGGTCTCGTAGGTGAGTTCAAGACTTACTGAAATTTTGAGGGCCAAGGTTGGTTTTACGGATGGTATGTACGGTCCATAGGAAGACCTACGGGCCGTACATAGGGTTCCATCACAATTGATTAAAATTTGAAGTCCCAGTAACCTATCTATGGTCGACTAGTACAGTTCGTAGAAGGACCTACATACCGTAGGTCCAACTGTAGATGAGCCCGACAGTTATTTTAAAGGGGCATTTGAGTCTTTTCCTAATTATTTTAATCCAATGCTACGTCATTTTACCTTCTACCTTAGGCCCTATATAAACGTTTAATCCCGAAATTTACCCATTTTAACTCATTCTACTAAATTCTCAAAACTTGACCAAATTCATCCCCTCAAATTCTCTCAAGTCTAAGGAAGAAGAAGGAGAACTAGGGCTCCATTTAAGTTTCCAATTCACTATCGTTCTTGGAATTTTAACATCAAGGTATGTTAGTATTCACCCACGGTGTTATTTCCTCCATAGGGTTCTTAAATGCTCCAAGGTTACAAAGCTAGGTTACCCAATCAAAGTTTGGGTTTTATTCAATGTTCATGGGTTCTTTTCAATGTTGATCAAATTGGTTGTTTTCTGTCTATTTATGCATGAATTGAAGTAATTATAGGTTTTTGAGTTAAATTCATAAGAACCATGCACGCCCTATGAATTTTACATTATGAGCATATGATTAAGTTTATGAACTATGAATTATGAATTTATAAAGATATGCATGTTCCTTCTATGGAATTGATATGAATAATTAAGGCTCCATAGATATGAATGATTGAGGCTGCTTTGAGAGTAAAGCATCAATGTTGTTCTTGTGAAAGGTTATTCTCACATGAAGGATTCATAGGTTTGAAAGGTTTTCTCAACTAAATTTGAATCCATATATAGGAGTTATTCTAAATGAACTCTAGCTTAGACTGGCAAATTTATTATACCTTTCCATGGTTAATAAGATGAATACGATTAATGACTAATCCGTGGAATTTATGCTTAGCACCTGAGTGGACTAGTGGCAATTACCCATAACCCATAACTATGTGCCACCATAGGTTTGTCTTAGATAGACATTAGCTAGTGGATCCACTTTAGCTCAAGTTTATGGTTCTTACCTTAGCAAGTAAGGACATCTCTTTTTTGTGTTGGATAGACACCCGATTCTATGTTATAGCTCACGTGGTCTATGTCAGTTAATGCCAACCTTCCCACAATAATGAACTAAGGTTACTTTCCAATGGTATGTCAAATGTGTTTTAAAGATGTTAAGCTTGCATAGACCACGATTGGTCATTGTATGTCATTTAAAGTCCCTTTTAGCATGATTTCATAACACTTATGCATTGCTATCATACATAGTACATTCCATGTACTAATGCATACCTTTGCCTACATTGTTTCACTAATGTAGGGTCCGACACTCCTATTCCGCAGACTCGTGGCTAGATTATCCTTTTTGAGTTTTCAAAGATTGGTGAGTCCTCATGTTCCAAGGACCGAGACTATTTTATTGCTTTCTATCATTTTTGTTTCAGAATTGTATATGTGATGTATGGGTTACGTTACAATTACTTTCCTTATGATGTATTAGATGGCTTTGACACTTATTTTAGACATTCTTTTTGTCAAACTCTTTATGATATAAGATTGTCTATTAAATTCGGTAAATTAATATATGCTAAGTGGTTTATGTGGGGTCTCTTAAAGTCATATATGTCGATATATATGCGGTTGAGAGAGTACGTGGAATATGGGGCATATCATTTCATGGTGTGGCACTACATTGCATCTCATTACATCTTTCATTCTTGTTGATTTTGTTCTTATTGGTTGGACATTTTGTGATATTTGACTATCCATAACTGATGAAACTTGACCAGAATTATAATGTAGACTTGTTTAAGTAAAATGATGATTTTCGTATATGTACTCTTGTAAATACTTCTTCGTTGTCGATCTATGAGATATATTGGGTCCACGTGGTTTCGTACTGATACTATACTTGTTGCACTCTTTTATGGTTCAAATCTAATTTTGAATACAACTGTATCTCGTGGAGCATTCTTAGTCCAAACTTTAATTATCTTCGGGTTGTGGTAAGCTGCTTAGCTATTTTGCAGCCTAAACCTCCCTCTATCTTATTATTTTGTTATATTGTTTTAGTATTCAGACATGATATTTCTTACGTTTAGACTTATTATTTTAATTTCAGACTTCCATCGTATTTTAAAAGCTCTTATACTTATGACACTAATTCTTGGGAAATATTTTAGCTTTTCACACTTCATACATATGAAAGGCGTAGTTCTTGAGGTATTCCAATTGTAGTTTATCTCTCACCTTAATTATTTAGTTAGGCTGGTAAAACTAGTGGGGTGTCTTACCTATCCGTTGGGAATATAGGTGCCATCACGATAAGTCAATTTTGGATTGTGATAATTTTGGTTTCAGAGCCCTATGTTCATCGATCTCACGAGTACAAGAGCAATGTCTAATAGAGTCTTGCGGATCGGTATGATGACGTCCATACTTATCTTCGAGAGGCTATAGGATATTTAGGAAAATTATATTCTTTCATTCTCTATCGTGCACACTTGACATTGTTGAAATTCTAATCTTTGATGTCTCATTCTCTCTCAGATGGTGAGGACTCGTTCCTGCGCTTACTTCTGGGATCCCTACTGAGGTGAAGGCAGGGTCGAGGTTGGGGTAGGGGCCGTAAGTAGCACTTGTGGAAGGTCAAGTACCAACACCTACCCAGGGTCATGATAGGGCAATACCTCCTGATGTATATGTTATTAATGGGGATGTGAAAGATCATGTCGACGAGAATGGACCAACTAAGGCTCTAACCAATTTCAGTGCCACCCCAGTGCTTCAAGATACCTTTGTTCGTATGCCAGAACTCTTAGAAGGGATTTCTCAGAAGGGAGCATTTCCTGTCACCTTTGATGCTTCACAAACCCGTGTTGGAGGTGAGACTCCAGATCTGATGGTTTCTCCATATTCTCAAAATCTACAACAAATACAACTTTTTGTGTAGCTGTCCATTTATATAGTATGGAATTGCCAGGTATTGCATCACATTTGGCTAAGAATCCTCCCATTACTTTTGATGAACAAAAGATGTTCAGAAGGTTCAAAGTGATGAATCCTCCTAGTTATACTTGTGACTTAAGTGAGGATGCATATGAATTTATAGTTAGCTGTCATGAGAGGTTGCATAATCTTGGATTAGTGGAGTCTCATGGAGTTGACTACACATCGTTTCATATGACTAGCCCTGCCAAGAAGTGGTGGAGGGATTATATTACTAGTAGGATAGCTGGATCACCTCCACTATTATGGACTCAGTTTACTCAAGAATTTTTAACCAAGTATTTTCCACGGAATGAGAGGGAGCGCAAGAGGGCCAAGTTGGAGGGTTTGCAACAAGATGGTATGTCAGTCGCAGAGTATAAGTGTAAATTTCATTCCTTGGCTAGGCATCCTCTGATGATACTTCCCACCGAGGATGAGAAAGTGAGATGGTTTGTTAAGGGGTTGATTATTCCAATTCGTCTGGAGTTTCTTCGGTTGTTGCTTCTGGTGTTCAATTTTAGAAGGTGGGAGAGGCTTCCAAAGAGTTAGATATGTTACAACGTGAGGGATTTGAGCAGCGTGAGGGTAAAGGGACCCATCATTCTGGTAATTTTTGTAGTACTCCGCCTAGGAGTCGAGGTTACTCAAAGGAGAGGTTATCACTCTCATTCTAGAAAACCTATTCATACCGCGATCCCAATTTATAAGGCTGATTATGCTCAGCATAGTACTCCGAGTTCAGTGCATACTCCACATAGTCCATCTTCTTGACCTGTAGTTTGTGGAGGGCATCCTGTTAATTCAGGTTTCTCTCATCATCCTACGTCTCATAGGGGTTTTTTTTAGTGTGGTGATATGGGACACTTTGTGAGAGATTACCCTAAGGTCTAACGCGGTGTCTCGCATCAGGGTTCTCCAACTTTGACATTCAAGGTTGCACAACCTCCGACTAGGGAGGTGTACACAGTGGAAGAGGTGGTTCACATTTAGGTAGAAGTGGTTCCCTTCTGGTCTAAGTGGTGGTCGTGGAGGTTCAGAGTCTAAGGGTAGTCGTGCTCACTATTATGCTTTTCCGGGTAGGCAGAGGCTTCAGATGTTGTTACCACATGTATTATTTTGGTTTGTCATCAATAAGCTATTGTATTATTTTATCTAGGCTCTACTTATTCTTAAGTGTTCACATAGTTTGCTTAGTGTTTGGATATATTATGTAGTCACTTGATTTAGTAGTACACATATCTACTCTTGTTTGTGATTCCATAGTGGTATATCAGGTGTCTTGATTGTGTATAGTTATGTTTATAGGGTATGATACTCATGCAGATTTGAAGGTCTTAGATATGGTAGATTTTGATGTGATTCTCGGGATGGATTGGTTCTCTCCTTTTCACACGATTTTGAATTGTCATGCCCAGACAATTACATTAGCTATGCTTGGGATTCCTATAGGATAATGTAGAGGTTCTCTTAGTCACCCTCCAAAAAGGGTGATATCATTTCTTAAGGCTCGTCGTTTGGTGGAGAGAGGATGTTTGGCTTATTTGGCACATATTTGAGATACTTGTGTTGAGACTCGTATGCTAGAGTCTATTCCAGTGGTGAGTGAGTTTTCAGAGGTCTTTCTGATAAACCTAAAAGGTCTTCCACCTGATCATGACATTGATTTTAGTATTAAATTAGAACCAGGCACTCAACCTAATTCCATTCCTCTTTATCATATGGCACCATCTGAATTAAAAGTGTTGAAGGATCAGTTGTAGGAGTTTTCGAGGAAAGGGTTTATTAGACCAAATGTATCTCCTTAGGGGACTCCAATGTTATTTGTGAAGAATAAAGATGGATCCATCCGTATGTGTATTGATTATCGACAGTTGAGCAAGGTTACCATAAAAAATAAGTACTTGATACCTCGTAGTGATTATTTATTTATTCAGCTTCAGGGTGCTTCAATTTTTTCCAAGATTGACTTGAGATCTAGTTATCATCAGTTAAAGGTTAGGGTAGAGGATATCCCCAAGACAACTTTCCAGACATGTTATGGCCATTATGAGTTTCTGGTGATATTTTTGGGTTGACTAATGTCCCAACAACTTTTATGGATTTGATGAATTGGGTGTTCTGACCGTACTTGGATTTCTTTGTTTTTGTCTTCATAGATGATAAAATGATATACTCTCCTAGTAAGGCGGAACACGAGCATCATTTAAGGATTGTTCTTTGTATTCTAAAGGAGAAGAAACTCTATGCAAATTTTTCAAAGTGTGTGTTTTGGCTTAGTTTGGTAGCATTCTTGGGACATGTAGTGTCCAAAGAGGGTATTATGCTGAATCCTAAGAAGATTGAGGAAATTTAAGCTTGGGTCAAACCTGCTTCAGTTACTGAGAGTCGGAGTTTCTTAGGACTTGCATGTTATTATCGATTATTTGTACATGGTTTCTCATCCATTGCATCCCCATTAACTATCTAATGAGTGTGATGTGAGTTTTAGAAAACTCAAGACCTTATTGACTACTGCCTTGATTTTGACTCTACAATGAAGGGAGAGGGTTTTATTATATATTGTGATACTTTTCTGATTGATCTCGGTTGTAAATTGATGCAGAAGGGGAAGGTGATAGCTTATTCTTCGACGTAGTTGAAGGTTCACAAGAAGAACTATCCTACTCATGACTTGGAGTTAGTGGCTATAATGTTTGCATTGAAAATTTCGAGAGACATTACCTTTATGGTGTACATTGTGAGGTGTTCACCGATCATCCTAGTCTCCAACATATGTTCAATAAGAGAAATCTCAATTTGAGGCAACGAAGATGGTTGGAGTTGCTCAAGCACTACGGCATGACTATTCTTTGTCATCTGAAGAAGGAAAATGTCATCGCAGATGCCATGAGTCGAAATATGATAAGTATGATAAGTCTAGACTTATTATAGCTTAGAGAAAATCCTTTAGCTAGCGACGTTCTGTCCTTGGCCAATAGCTTTGTGAGGATTGATATTTCTGAAGCTGGAAAGGTTTTGGCTTATGTGGAGGCTAGATCATACTTGTTGGAGAAGATTCGGACTCAACAATTTGATGGTGGTGATTTATGTAAGATTTGAGACAAGGTGTCAATAAGAGAAGCCAAGGATGAAATTCTTGATAGTGAGTGAGTTTTGAGGATAAAAGATTGTATTTGTGTTCCTCGGACATGTGATTTGACTAGACTGATCATTCATCAAACCCATAGTTTGAGGTAGTCTATTCATCCGGGGGCTACTAAGATGTATCGTGACTTGAAGCAGCATTATTGGTGATGTCATATGAAGAGGGACATAGTAGATTTTGTATCTCAGGGTTTAAATTATCAGCAAGTGAAGTATGAACACCAAAAGCCTGGATGTGTAACTTAGAGGATGCCCATATTTGATTGGAAGTGGGAACTTATTTCTATTGACTTTGTGGTAGGCTTGCCACATACATTGGGTAAGTGTGATGTTATATGGGTCATCGTGGATTGATTGACTAAGTCTGCACACTTTGTTCCAGTCCAGACTACCTATAGTTCGAAGAAGTTAGCCAAGATCTATATTTGAGAGATAGTTCGTTTGCATGGGGTTACCATTTCTATTATTTCATATCGTTGCACTCAATTTACATCTCATTTATGGCAGTCTATACAGAAGGAGCTGGGCACTTCGGTGGATCTTAATCCAACCTTTCACCCTTCGACTGATGGTCAGTTTGAACGGACTATTCAGTTTCTTTAAGACATGTTGCGGGAGTGTGTGATCGACTTTGGTGGTCATTGGGATAAGTTTTTACCTTTAGCGGAGTTCTCTTACAATAATAGTTACCATTCAAGCATTGAGATGGCACAATTTGAGGCTTTGTATGGTAGGAAATGTTGATCTCCAATTGGTTGGTTTGATGGATTTGGGGTTAGACCGTGGGGTACATATTTTTGAGGGAGTCCTTGGACAAGGTCAAGTTGATCAAAGATAGACTTCTCATGGCTCAGAGTAGGACAAAGAGTTATGCAGATAGAAAAGTTTGTGATTTGGAGTTTATGGTTTGAGAGAGGGTTCTACTGAAGGTTTTGCCCATGAAGAGTGTGATGAGATTTGGAAAGAAGGGCAAGTCTAGCCCTAGCTATATTGGTCCTTTCGAGATTGTTGAACGTATTGGTGATGTGGCGTATGAGTTGGCTTTGCCACTTGGTTTGTCGGGTGTTCACCCTGTATTTCATATTTCGATGCTGAAGAAGTAGCATAAGGGTGGTGCTCATGTGATTCAATTAGATTCAGTGTTACTTGATCAAAGTTTAACTTTTGAGGAGGAGTTGGTAACCATTTTGGATAGGCAAATTCGAAAGTTGATGTCAAAGGAGATTGCTTCAATAAAGGTTCAATGGCATCGTTCGGTGGAGTAGGCTACTTGGGAGACCGAGTCACACATGAAGAGTAGCTATCCTCAATTTTTTGAGCGTTCAGGTGCGTTCTACTCTTTTACGGTTTGAGGACGAAGGTTTGTTTAAGTGGTAGATAAGTAAGACGCGTTAGGTCATTTTAAGAATTAGGACTATTTTGACTCTTCCCATAAAATTTTAAATAAAAATTTTGAACTATTCATTCAACTACAGTTAATTATTTAACAAAATATTTTAGATAATTAATTTAATTAGTGATTAATGGGCTAAATTAATAATTTATTTAATATTTTAGGTTACTTGGTCCATATGTTAAACAAATAATTGAAATAAGTTAGAGGGCTATTATTCTTTTACAGATAATACAACCCATCTGCGACTCAAACCTGCTAACCAGAGAAATAGGAGAACAACTTCAGGTAAGAAAATTTCCAGTCGTACTATATTTTTTCTATATGACTATGTTGAATATGGTATGAATAGATATATAGGTTGGAGAAATTATTGTTATAATATTGGGCAAATTAAATGGAAGTAGGTGATAAGGAATAATGGCGGAAGGTTGGGGCCAATGAGGTGTTCTTGATAATGGCTTAATCATTAATATTTTTTTTCTAATGATTAGTATAAGGGAAAAACGAAAGAAGTCAAATTAGAATGAAAATTATTGGTGCAGCGTGTGTGTGATTTTTTAAGTTTAATTTTCTTTCGTTCCTGTTGAAATTCTTGCAATGATTAAATGTTATGGGTATTGTATTATATGAACACTACTAGATTTATAATTTTAGGAGAAATTAAGCATTAACCCTATGCTTGAAATTTAGCAAATATGAGATTTGACATATTAATTGACACCAAAATTAGGAGCTTGATTATAGATAAGGGTGAGTCTAGATCTAGGCTAGACCTATAGTAATACGGTTGTAACACCCCGCTATTTGAAAGAGCTAGAATTAGAAAGAACCATTTTTGGAAAGACTGAAAATCTGAAATTTGGCAAAGTTATGGAAAGTAAAAGTTTTGGGTCAACTTCAAACGATCATAACTTTCAGTACAGGTTGAGTTAGGTGAGCTATAAGATATCAAATGAAAGGTCTTGGAATCCTCTTTCCAACGCCACGGAGTTTGCTAATTTTTTAGCTCGTATGTGGGAGATATGTCCGTTTGAAGTTGGGTTGTCTAGATAAGGAAAGTTACCCGGATTTAAGAGGTGTATTTTGGTCTTTTCCTAACCCATTTAAGTTATTTAGTTTTTAGTAATTAATTAGGAGTCTAAACTGAATTAATTCAATTTACGCACTCTAATTTTACGCTAGAGCTTTGAGAGAAGATAAAAGAGGAGAAAAGAGGAGAGAAGCCAAAGTTTGTCGCGTTCTTGAGATTTCGCCAAGGGTTAATCCCTACGAGGTATGTGAGTTCACATAGTGTTGGGTTTGTTCACCCACGCGCAGATCATGTCATGATTTAATTCATCGTATTTACGTTCTTGAAAGTAGAGTAATTGAGTTCTTGATGGATTTTGTTGAAGTTTCTATTGGGATCTTGATTGTTGAGGTTTTAAGGAGTTCTTGAGTTAATTGCATGAGATTTGCGATTGTTTTTGAGTAGATTCTTCTACACTTTGGTTGGGTATTCGAATCTAAGTGTTTGGGGGAATAAACCAATCGAATATAGACGAATTAGGGTCGAAAAATGAACAAGAAAATTTCGAGGATTTTTGGGCAGGGAGCTAGCGCACCGCACCAGTCAGTGCGCCAGAGTTAGTGTTCTGTAGTTTGCCCCCTGGGGAACCTCGCCACTCAGTGTGCCCCAACCAGTCTTCTGTAGTTCAGGGCTAGGCGCTCTGCGCTACTCAGTACTCCAAGTCCTCTACCCTTTCCCATTTCTTTCCGTTTGAGTTCCCTCGAATTGTACCTATGTTGGCTAGTTGATTTTTACACTCTAAGGTACGTCTAAACATCATGAGACCATCCATAAACATGAATCATAACCCTGAATCCATAAATTCAAATTCAAGGACAGTTAAGAGCCAAGTCTAGAGAGTTCTTAGAGTCTTTTCAAGAAGTCTTTTGCAAATGCTTTAAACTTGTTTTAAGACTTGAATTTTGAGTTGAGTCGTAAGAGTAACAAATGAAGTTCATTTTATTCAAAAGAGTATATGGGAATTAAGTATTCCCAAAGAATAAATGTTTTGACATTTAAACAAGAGAGGAAACACCGATTTCGAAGAGAGCCTTTGGGATAGTTTTTGAGTAATTATCTCAAAGCACAAAAAGAGATATGTTTTTAAACATATGAGCTATTTACATTTTAGGAGTAGTATTGAGCATCGATTTGGGGACAAGTTGAGTTCAGATAATTCAAAGTCTCCATAAACCGTGTAGTCAACATGGGTAGAAAAGGGTCATACTTTTTAGATGATTCCTTAGTGCTTTTTATCATAGACTAGTGGATCCACTTAGTAGTTAGGTTCTATACCCCCCAACAAGGTATAGGATGACCCTGGCAGCGTGAGGCAAAACGTTGTATCATCACATAGCTCATAGTGATGGTTGTCGGTTAGAGAAACTTCCACAGAGAAATTTTATATTCTTATATACACAAAGTTATTTGTATTTTCATAAACAAACTCAATTATTGTTGTATTTTTCAATACACTGAGATGTTATCTACATATTTTAAAGCTTTTATTTATTTTGCATTTATATTACTTCTTTATATTGAAATGAATTGAGTTAAGTTGAGACCAAGTATGTTCCTTCATTTCCTTCAAAGCTTATGTCTTGTTTTAGAATTTCCTTTGTATGCTCGTACATTCAATGTACTGTGCCATTTGGTCTGCATCTTTTATGATAAAAATACAAGTAACCAGGGTCATCATCCAGGGCTTCGTTGATCTAGTTAAGCTTCAGAGTTTTCGGTGAGCCTCCTTGCTTAAGAAGGATCCCATTTGTTATTGTTTTGATAGACTAGTTCATTATGATGTCGTGGGTCTTGTCACGACGTCCATCTCAATTATTAGAGGCTTCATAGACAGTTAGTGATTGTTCGTTCATGAGGATTTTTTATTTTTTCAGCATTGATGTTGAGACTTGAGTTGTCATTTTGGCTAGTTGAGTGTTTTTCTAAGACATTCTAAGTTTATTTCATGAGTTTATCTTTTGAGACTGTTTCTTATTATTTAAGTCTTCCTCGAAGAGTTAAGCCAAGTTAAGGATTTTCTTGGGGCCAACAATGGTTCTCGAGTGCCAGTCTCACGCAGGGTGTAGGCTCGGGGAATGACAAACTTGGTATCAGAGCCCAGAGTTCAAGAGTCCTAGGGAGTTTATGAAGTTGTGTCTGTAGAGTCCTAGTTATCGGTGTGAAGCACACCACATCTATAATTAGGAGGCTGCGACATTTAAGAACTATCTCAGTTCTTTCATACTCATTTCGTGCGATAAATTTTATCTCTAAAATGTTTCTTCTAATTCGTGCTTGTGCGTGTCTTTCAGATCATGTCTCCATGAAGAGCTGTCAAAGGTCGTCCTGCTAAGAGGAATGTCGAGGAGCAAGGGGTACCTAATGCACCTGAAGTGCAACCCCAAGGAGAGGTCACCAATGCTGAGTTCCGGGAAGCTATCCGCATGTTGAGTCAAGCTGTGACCAATCAAGTTGGACAGAGAGAGAATCGACAGGAAGTGGCTGATACTTCTAGTATCTGTGAGCTCTTAAGGATGAATCCTCCAAGCTTCACTGGTGCAAGTGTCGCTGAGGATCCAAAAACCTTTGTAGAGAAACTTCAGAAGACTTTTGAGATTATGCACATTGTTGATGCTGAGAGGGTGAAACTAGTTGCATACCAAATGAAGGGTGTCGCTAGAATCTAGTTTGATCAATTGAAAAAGAATAACGCTGAAGGTGCACCACTTGTAAGCTGGGCTCTGTTTGAGGAGACCTTCTTAGGGCATTTCCTTCCCCGTGAACTGATAGAAACAAAGGTACGAGAATTCCTCACTCTTAAGGAGGAATCTATGAATGTTCATGAGTACAGTTTGAAGTTCACCCAACTTTCCCACTATGCTCTGGAGATGGTTGCTAACATGAGAGGTAGGATGAGTTTGTTTGTTGTTGGGTTGTCTCGTCTGTTAAGTAAAGAAGACAAAATAGTTATGCTGATAGGAGATATGGACATAGCAAGGCTGATGATCCATGTGCAAAAGGTTGAGGAAGAGAAACTAAGAGATAGGGACGAGTTACGAAACAAGAGAGCTAAGACATAGAATGAGTCCAGACAACAGAAGAGTAATGCCAACCGGTCATCTTTCCAACAGAAACAAAAGGGACCTTCTCCATCATCTGCTAGTGCACCTGCACCAAGGAACAGAGGTGAGTTCCACAATCAGAATTCACAAAATTTCAGAGCTAGGCATGCACATTCTCAAGGTAGTATGACACAAGGGTTTAATGGGACTCCTGCATGTGCTAAGTGTGGTAGGAGCCACTCAGGGGTGTGTCGTGATGTCTCCACTGGTTGCTTCAAGTGTGGTCAGAACAGTAATTTTATGAAAGAGTGCCCTAAGAACATACAAGAAAATGGTAATGGGGAAAATAGAGCCCAATCTTCTTCAGTTGCTCCACCAGAGAGGAGCTACTTCAAGGGTAGGCAGAGGAGCAAACCGTTTGTATGCTATCATGAGTCACCAAGATCAAGGCATAGGACGGCCCTAACAGCATGAGGGAAAACATTGTATCATCACATATCTCATAGTAATGGTTGTCGGTTAGAGAACATCCCACAGAGATATTTTGTATTCTTATATACACAGAGTTATTTGTATTTTCATATACAAACTCAATTATTGTTGTATTTTCCAATGCACTAAGATGTTAACTACATGTTTTAAAACTTTTCTTTATATTGAATTTATATTGTTGCTTTATATTGAAATGAGATGAGTTGAGTTAAGACCAAGTATGTTTCTTCAGTTCCTTTCAAGATTATATCTTGTTTTAGAATTCCCCTAACATGCTCGTACATTCAATGTACTGATGCCATTTGTCCTGCTTCTTTTATGATGCAGATACAGGTAACCAGGGTCAACATCCAGTGCTTCGTTGATCCAGTTGAGCTTAAGAGTTGTTGTGAGCCTCCTTGCTTCAAGAAGACCCCCTTTGTTATTATTTTATTAAACTAGTTCATCAGGATGTCGTGGATCTTGTCCCGACATCCATCTCAGTTATTAGAGGCTTTATAGATAGTTAGTGATTGTTAGTTCATGAGTCTTTTCCATTTTCAGTATTGATGTTGAGACTTGAGTTGCCATTTTGGCTAGTTGAATGTTTCTTTTAAAACATTCTAAGTTTATTGCATGAGTTTATCTTTTGAGATTGTTTTTTGTTATTTAAGTCTTTCGCTAAGAGTTAACCCAGGCCAAGCGTTCGCTTGGGGCCAACAATAGTTCTCAAGTGACAGTCCTGCCTAGTGTGTAGGCTCGGGGTGTGACAACGGGTGTCTATGAACTCAGTTGCTTACGAATATTGCATATTTGATAGATTGGGAACATTCTGAAGCTTTACGAAAGGGAAGGTATAATTTTGAGAATTCGTGATACGTATTTGACATTCAAGGTATGTTAAGACTTTCAGACTTTGTTGAAGGATGTTTTCCTAATTAAAGATTAAAAATGATGTATTATTATCTCGTACCAATGGTGTGACGACCATTGGTACGAGTACCAGTGTTATAAATGGAGAGTTTATTACTATAGAATGCAGATTGTAATCCGAGAATGCCAAAGCATATAGGCATTAGCTGATGTATTATTGTCTTAATTTCTGTGTGATTGTTTTTCTTAATGAACTTGTAAATTTTTTATAGTTGCGGTGATTATATAGCATACCAATATTTGATTGATTGAGATGCATCATCATCCCCTTTTTATTGAAATCATATTGTGCACATGAATTGACATGAGATTGAGTATAAATTGGGCACGTGGAGATCGTCCTTGTTGGCGATTGTGAGATGGTATGATTATAATTTGGGCACAGGGAGATCGTTCGTGTGGAAATTGTTTGATTTTATGATAGTGCATTAAGATCGTCCGCACAGACACGTAAAGATCATCCGAGTCAGTAGATGGACCTCTCGAGTCCCCCATGGGTCATGAGTTGTCAATGTATTTCCGAGAAGTATCATGTATATACGGTTGATAGACTACTTTGCATCTGAGGCATATTATTTCACGGTGTCGCATTGCATTGCATCCCATTACATCCTTCATTCTTGTTGATTTTGTTCTTATTTGGTGGTTGGACATTTCGTGACACTTGATTATCCATATCTGATGAAACTTGACTATAAGTATAATGTAGACTTGTTTAAGTAAAAGGATGATATCTTTTATGTACTCCTGTTACTACTTATTCGTTGTCGGTCTATGAGATATATTAGGTACACGTTGTTTCGTACTCATATTACACTTGTTGCATTCTTTTGTGATGCAAATCTGATTCCAATCTCGTTGAGTTTTCTAAGTTCAAGCTTGGATTATCTTGGAGTTGTGGTGAGCTGCTTGGCTTTTCCAAGCCCATGCCTCCCTCTATCTTATTATTTGTTCTATTTTTATAGTATTCATACAAGATATTTCTTACGTTTAGACTTGTCATTTTAGGTTCAGACTTGCACCGTAATTTTGAAGCTCTTGTACTTATGACACCAATTCTTGGGTAATATTTTATCTTTCCGCACTTCATACTTATGAAAGACTTAGTTCTTGAGGTATTCCACTTTTTGTTTATCTTTCACCTTAATTATGTAGTTAAACTGGTAAAACTAGTAGGTTGGCTTACCTATTTGTTGAGAATATAGGTGCCATCACGACATGTGAATTTCGGATCGTGACAATTGACTGAGTATTCATTCTTCTATTATAATATATATATATATATATATATATATATATATATATATGTATAAAAGGAATTGGAGACCTTTATAGTTAGGTTCTAAAGCAAAAGTGCTTGGACTTCCTTAAGACTTCAAACTTAAACACCAACAAAGGTTTCCTCTTAAGAGCTTATATAGAGTCTACCAAATTGTTGTTGAACTTCACTTATGGAATTATTATACTGAGCTGTAAGATCAAGCGAAACACAAACATTCCCAAGCACATTAATCATTTGTCCAAACGCAAATTTTGGCGGAGTCATTGATTGATTGTTCACAATGTTTGTAAATACTTGTGCTGGTGCTGAATTAGCTTTTCTGTTAACTATTAATTTTGTGACATGGATGTGAACTGGCCCTGCTAGTCCACTTAGCAGTAATGTGACTAATCTCCCTGATGTATCTTTGCTTTCAAGGATCAAAGTTATATGTTACTGCAAAAATGCAAAAGGTTGATGAAGATTAAAGTGGATCTAGTAAATGCAATAGTAATAATACTAATACATTTGAGTTTTATGCCTTATAGTTAAAAAAATATATATTTGTACAATTGGTATAATTTAATTTAATATGTGTTAACAGGTTACCCACACACAAGAAAAAACAACTCTAACGTCTTTAGTTAATTGTCATTGGATCTAATATCGCTATAGGTTATAGGGACATTTACAAAGAGTGTTAATTGCCTCTTACAAAAAAACTTTTATAGCAACGATTAAACTATTATCATTATTTTGAGTGTAGTGACAATGGTAATTTTAGGATAGCATTCAACTTCTATATTTTAATTTAGGAAAGTAGACAAACTGTTTCTTTAAAGAAAGGCATTAATTTTGTCCAAATGTCACAAAATGTTGTTAGGCAATTTATAACAACTAGGGTGTACAAAATCAAACCAAAAATTAGATTAAACCGTAAATCGAGTCAAACAAAAAAAAAAAAAACTAGACTAATGATTTGGTTTGGTATTTGTTGACACCCAATTTTGGCTCTCCACATTTTATTGAACTAAAGTTTTAATAATAATAATAATAATAATAATAATAATACTAATAATAATAATAATAATAATAATAATAAATATATATATGTTTTGAAATTTTTATAGGAATACGAAAAGATTTTTAATTATTTATTTTACTTGATAAATTATTTCATAAATGTTATTTCTTATAAAAATTAAAAATATTATATATATATATTACTACTTACTTTCTCATTTTTGAATTTTACGTCATATAAATATTGTTCTTAAAATTTAACTTGATTTTTCTAATTAAATATAATTTCTATTGTAACAATACATTTTTCGACATTTTTTGAAAATTAGGAAAAATGCTTAATTAATTAATGAGTCACTAATTTATATTAATTTTATTTTTAGAGTGACTAATTTTGTCAAATTAAGCTAATCTTGCCAAATAATTTTTTTAATTTAATAAGGTATGGCTATTTAATAAAGAAGAGGTTATAATTTAAATGGATTTAATTTAAGCAATTTTGACAATCCAAGTCCCCTTAAACCGGCATGCCCGTAGGCGAGCACATGGATTTTGTTCCTTTAGATTCAATCTCGGTTCTACAATCTAATCTAACTCCCTTAATTAATCCATCATATTACTATTATATATATATATATATATATATATATATATATTTTAAAACTCTTTATTTTTATCAACCGTCCGATCAAACGATCGGACGACCGAAATTAAATAAGACCTTTTCATCTTTTCCCCAAAATAGTACAACTCCAATCGCCTATCAACTTTTTTCCTTTCCTTAGAATCCTCACCTTCCCCAGACGCCTAGCCGCTCCTCTCCCATCGATCTCTTTCTCCTCCTTCCCCATGCCTCTTTCGACCTTTCCCATCATTCGCTGCCAAGGAAACGACCATCTCTTCCCCCATCCGCCGTCCATCAATCACAGCCCTCCCTTCCTTTCAACTGTACATTTTTTCCGATTTATTTCTGACCCAAAGCAGGCCTAGAAATCTCAACCATCATCATTGCTCCGCGTGAAAAGTGGGGGACGCGAAGAACCATCGAATTTTGATTTGTTACGCCCTTAATCTAATGGGTTTGAGAGTGGAAGCCTCCCCTAAATCAGCTATAAAAAGAGGTTTTGGTTCTCATTCGAACATCATCCAAGAATCATCAACAACCGATAGGAAAAGATAGAACAACATCAAATAATCGATTGAGAATCACAAAATATCTCTTCTTATTTTCTTTTACTTCTCTACTTTTCGTTTGGCTTTGAGTTCGGGTAAGTTTGAAGTTAGAATCTCTTAATGTCAAAGCTCTTGTTTGCTGCCAAACACAAGGTCAGTAATCTCGTTCATTTGGTTCTATTTCTAGGATCGGTTATTGTAGTATGGATCATTTCATTTTTGTTTAATTCTCTGGTTAAAATATGTACAGAAACATGTCTTGTTGTTTTTTTTTTGGTTGGAAATCAGATCGTAAAAATTCGAAGAGGGCTATTAGTGTTAGAAATTAATTCTGACTCGATTAGTTGAACATGAGATCGATATTTAAAGTACACATCTTTCTCCTATTTCTTTTATACATATTCAAATATGTGAGCGTCTGGTGATTTGTTAAGTCATGGAATCTTGTATTTTGTTTGCTATGTAATTAGTTGAAGTGTGTGATGCGTTTCTTTTTTTACTGTATTGTGTTTGTTTTCTTTTCATTACTGTTTTGATGTCAGTAGCAGAGGTTATACATGAGGTATAGTTTAACGGTGAAAACTAAGGGAATTAGAAATCTTTTTTAATGTTTTTCCAGGAAGTTCAAAAGAGGGGTGGTATCATATTTGTTTCTTTTCTTGTATGTTCAACTTGCCAATATAATTTGGAAAAAGTCGAATACCAATCTAACTAATTTTCCAGAGAAACTCCCTTTGATTTAAAGACATGAGATTTTGGATTATTAGATTAATTAGAGATTTATATACTAACCTTAGATGAGATAAACCCTTTTTTTTGGACCTTGCATTTAGATAAAGGACATTACCATTACGGGGAACCCCTTCCACTAGCATTAGTTGTCACGACCCGAGTCTACACCCAGGACGTGGCCGGCACTCAAGAACCATTGCTGGTCCCCAAGCGAACCCTCATCCTGGCTGACTATAAGCGGAAGACTAACTTAAGCATGCAAAAGCTTAAAACTGAATAAAATTCAATAAACCCAACTTTTTGAAACTTTAACTCAAATGAACAACATAGAATAAAAATAATATATTCAACTTGCCATAAAATAGGCAACTTAAGTCTTTAAAACATTTAATAAAATACTAACCTTAGATGAGATAAACCATTTTTTTTGGACCTTGTATTTAGATAAAGGGCATTACCATTACAGGGAACCCCTTCTACTAGCATTAGTTGTCACGACCCGAGTCAACACCCTGGACGTGGCCGGCACTCAAGAACCATTACTGGTTCCCAAGAGAACCCTCATCCTGGCTAACTATAAGTGGAAGACTAACTTAAGCATGCAAAAGCTTAAAACTGAATAAAATTCAATAAACCCAACTTTTCGAAACTTTAACTAAAATGAACAACATAGAATAAAAATAATATATTCAACTTGCCATAAAATAGACAACTTAAGTCTTTAAAACATTTCATAAAATAAATGAATAATACAGACTTCTCAACTATACTGACTATCTATGAAGCCTCTAACTGATAAAGATGAAAGTCAGGACAAGACCCACGACATCCTGACTAAACTGAAAAGTAAATGAAATCCTCCGGAAACAAGGAGGCTCATCATAGCTAACTTGAACTCCCGGATGTATCAACGAATCTCCTGTTGATGATCTCGAATACATGTGTCTGCATCATGAAAAGATGCAGGCCAAATGGCTCAGTACGTGGAATGTACGAGCATGTAAGGGGAATTCTAAAACATAAACATAAGCTTGAAACTTGATAAAAAGGAAACATACTTACCTCTTCTCAAACTTACTCAACTCAAGGAATACTCACGGTTATTCAAAACTACTCAAACACACTCAACTCAGAATTACTCAAGAATAAGATACTCAACTCGAATATATGATATTCGACTCTGGGTACTCAACTCAATATAAAGCAACAATACACATGCAATATATGGAAAGCTTTATAAAATAGTAAAAACAACTTAGTTCGTTAAACAAAATGCAATAACAAACTCATATTTACTTATATAATAAAGTAATATAGTTTATGTGGGAGTTTCTCTAACCGACAACCGCCACTATGAGCCTAAGTGGTGATACAACGTCTTGCCCACTCTGCCAGAAATGTCCTATACTTTCCCATCATATAGAATGCTTAATTTTGTGGATCCACTAGATTATGCTAAAAGCATCTTAAGGGGTCATCTAAAAAGTATGATCCTTTACTACCCATGATGGCTACATGATTTATAGAGACGTGAGCTATCTAAACTCAAACTCGCCCCCATATCGGTGCTCAATACTACTCCCAAAATATACTTAGCTCATATATTTGTAAAAACAAAACTCTTTCTTCAGTTTGAGATAATTACTCAAAAACTTAGCTTTAAAGCCCTCTTGGAATTGATGTTCCCTTTTTTGTTCAAAACTCTTTGGGAAATCTCAATTTCCTTTCATGTTAAATGTGAAAACATTTACTCTTGGGAATACTTAGTTCCCATCTATCATTTTAAATAAAATGAACTTTACTCTTACTCTTTACTCAACTTCAAAGCTTAAGTCTTAAAACAAAGTTTAAACATCTGTAAAAGACTTCAGAAAAATATGGTTCACGCCGAATTATGAACTTGAACGACTCAATGCAAGGTTTTGAATAACCATAGACCGACTCAAATACTTGGAACTTGAAGATACTGCTTCTTTCAAAGATACTAAACTGATGGAGTTCATGTGGAAGTTATGGGCATGAACGACTTGACTCAAGGGTCAAAATATCAATAAGGAACTTAGGTATACGACTCTTCTCATTCTCATACTTACTTCGCGAAACTTATCTCAAATCGATAGTGGATCTCAAAGGATTCACAATTGAACTCAAAGAATTTCTTAAACTCTATTGTTAACCCTCTCTTTAATTTGAATTATGAATTCAAGAATTATGGTTCATGATACAAAAGATCTCATGATGAAAAAGTAGACTCATGAATACATTCTCCTGATCCTCATACTCACTTGCTCGTGTCTTGAAACAAGTTACTAGAAGTTGTAAAAGAATCCTCAAAAAGACTCAAAGGGACTTTGTCAAAATGTCCGAAAGAACTCTCAAGACTTGACTCTCAACTCTACCTTGAATGTGATTTATGAATTCAAGGTTGTGATTTGTGATAGGAATAATCTCGTGATGTTTAGGAGTGTTTTTAGATAGTTAAACATGAAAAAGGATCAAGAAATCACTGTCTGGAAGCAAGTCCACGACGCGGAGGTGAATTAAAATATTTGGTCACGGATTAACTTTTGAGGCACAGATGTCCGTGACCTATCCGCGACGCGAAGACAAACTTTATAAAATAGGGAAGCAGGTCCGCGACGCGGAGCAAGGTGCCAGATTTGCCCGACTTTTTCCTTTTTCGTTTTCTAACCCCAATTCACCTAAACTCGGTTCTTTTTCTCAATTCTTCTTTAGATTTAGATACCCATCACATGAACACAAGAACCTACTCATAAACAACTGTAAAATCGACTTGATTTCATCAAGGAACTTAATAATCTCATCTAAACTCAAGAACTAAAGCCAATTTCAAGAACATCATACTTTCAACTTTCTAGAACAAGCTTAACGCTGAAATTAACATGATTGGTGTGTGGGTGAACAAACCCAATACTATGGAAGCTTACATACCCGAAAGAACCATCTTCTTGAAGCAATTTGAAGGAAAAATCTTGAAAGATGAATCCTAGCCTTAGCGTTTCTTGAATTCCTTGAGCGTTAGAATTTTTGGAGTGAATGAGAGGGTTTGATTTAAGAAACTTGATTTTCTACACGTTTAGGGAAATTTAGATGACCTCCTAAGGGGTTTTAGGAATAAAATACCTTTAAATAAATAAATAAAATGAGCTGGGAGTCGGAATGATTTTTCACCAGGCAATGAGGTCCGTATTCGCTCCATAACGCGGAGCCATCGCAGAGCTGCTGCCAGGTTCGCACGTCGTGAGTAAATCAGTCATAACATTTTACTCAGAGCTTGGCATTTAGCAAAATCGGTGGTATTGGAAAGAGCACTCGAAGGGCTTTAATTTTCTATCTTGTATCTCACCCAACTCATCTTGTACTTGGATTTATGGTCGTTTGAAGTTGACCCAAAACTTAAGAAAAACTTAGGAATGACTTGAATGAACTCTCTTTGGTTCTTCTTGGAACTTAAGGTGCTACATCTAGTGACCTTGACACTCAAGAAATTTTAAATTCCTTGAAAACATCTCACTCACTACGAAGAACGGTTCGAGTCTTAGCTTAAAAAATTTCGGGGGTGTTACAATATCTCCCTCTTGGGATCATTCGTCCTCGAATGACGACTGGACTAGGTATGGAATGGTGTTATTATTACTAAGGTCTGAATCTAATGGTGTACTCTTACTATATTCAAGCTTAACCCAAATCCTTCGGTTCAGATTCTATTCCTCTCTATAGGGAATCTCCTCCAAGACTACTACTCTTTAACACCATATTCAAGCTTAGTACTCTAACAAATCCATGGACTCCTACGAACCAGCTCCTTAATAAATTCTCAACACTTGACTTGATTTCTCATCTTATCATCTCCCCCTTAGGTCTAAAGTTGACACTTGAAATCTATTGACCTATTCCACATTGACAACTCAATTATCCTATCTAGGCACAAATGGAAAATTATCACTTAATTGGAACCTCATCTGGTAACATACCATCTCGGCACACCTCTTAACACTCTTGTTACTCTTGTGACTTAGCCACACTTCACTGCCCTTATCTAAAGGTTAGGGTTTCTCACATGTACCACTCATCTTCAGCGCAGCTAACATCTCAGTTTCTTCAAGTCTTCTAGATAAAATCTTAAGACTAACATCATCACCCTCATGTTTCCATTCCTTTGATCATGACACTCATCTCAAATTCAAGCTTAATGTTTATGACTAAACTAGAATATTAATATGATTGCTCGCTTACTATACTAACTTACAACGACTAGATACAAATTTAGAAACACTCGTCCACTAGTACCATATGACAAATAGTCAATCTCCACCTCTTACTATTCATACTTACAATTTACTATCACATTTCTAATCACAACTTGAGTACTATGCACTCATTCACTATACATCAATGCCTAATTAGTTCTATAACACTTTGAATATTATGGGCTCTCCCTCAAAATCATAAGTCTAGCTTAGATGTATCACCTCATGAATACTCCTGCTCTTCTATTCAACACTTACACCTGGTCATTACCTACATAATGACTTCCGATCAACTTAGTTTATAGCTTGATGTTGGAATCTACGTTGTTATTTTTTCAAAAGCACTTCATGTTTTCTTTGTAATTTCAATTTTAGTAGTTTTAATACTCTCTCCGCTATAAAAATAATGCCAGTTTCCAAAGTTACCAAGTTCAAAGAAAAGAATGCCTCTTCCCTTTTTTGGCAATTCTTAATTTCAATGTTTCACAAGTACAGTCTGAGCAACTAAACTTATAGCTTGATGTTCGAATCTATGTTGTTATTTTTGCAAAAGCACTTCACGTTTTCTTCGTATTTTCAATTTTAGTAGTTTTAATACTCTCTCCGCTATAAAAAGAATACATCCTTCCAAAGTTAGCAAGTTCAAAGAAAAGAATGCCTCTTCCCTTTTTGGCAATTCTTCATTTCAACGTGTCACAACTCACATGACATGTTCAAGACCACAAGATTAAGGAAAATTTGGTACATTCTATGCATCTTTGGTTTATCTAAACTCAAATCTAAAATGAACCTTCAACCTAAAATTCTTATTTGAACAACTTTTTATTAACATTGATCTATTTGAGTCATTACTAAACTAAAATAGCTTACTCAATCTCGACAATTTCTTATTCATATGCTATTATGCGTTCAAGACAGGCCGCTATGGTGAAATTGGTAGACACACTGCTCTTAGGATGCAATGCTAATGCATCTCGGCTCTAGTCCGAGTGGCAGTATACTATCTTCTAAAAAGGATAACAAGATCTTATAATGAATTCAATTCCTGATTTCCATTTAAAATTATGTCATTAAGGGACTCTTCTTTTTAAAGTCTTTTTATTATATTTTTAACCTTGAGCACACATTAACTGACATTTCCTTTTCGATCATTTCAATTGTAATTGTTAAAAAGTCCCACATCGGAAGAGGAATGGGAAATTGGACTCCATATATGGACTTGGACAAACCTCCCCTCATGAGCTAGCTTTTGAGGTTGAGGTAGAGTCAGGTGTCATATCTTTATATTGTATTAGAGTTAGACTCATCCATTTTGTTGTTCACCGATTTTGGGTCCCCATTTATAATGATTCACACTCTTGTTGAGGTCTGGGCGTATGGGGGAATGTTAAGAAATAGAATATCGGATGAGGGATGAGAAATTGGATTCTTTATATGGAAATAGACAAACCACCGCTCATGAGCTGGGGTTGAATTGCATCCCGGTGCCATATCTTTACAGTAATTACCATTTATTTGGTAACCTTTTTAGTCGATGAAATCGTAAAACTATATGATTCATCAGAAAAAGGCAATAGTTGCTCTTTTCTATATAACAAGATTATGTTACTCATTGGATTTCTTCGGGACATTTCCCACTAAGCGATTTATATGAATCATTAATTTTCCTTTCATGGAGTTTCTCCCTAATTCATATAATTCTGTATTTCGAAAAAATTGGTATAATTTTAAGTAAAATAACTAGACCAAGTGCTATTTTGATCCAAGGCTACAAGATTCAAAAAAAGTATTTACTTTTCTAAAGTCTATGTCAAGTCAAAACCAGACAAACATTTGAAACAACGGGAGTAGTTAGTAAGGTTTTATATAGTTCATGAACAATTGTTCTTCTACCACCTGTTGATATACTGTTCTAGCTACCAAGCAGCTTATTACTCTCACATGTACCCAAAATATATCGTAACATTTCACATCCAAAACAACAAAAATAAATTTAAAAAATCTTGGCACATCATCATTAAAATAAATTTAATAAATCAATATATAAAATACAAATACCCTTTCAACAACTCCAGGTTCACACTGTGATATTTGAAAAGAGAAGCATAGCCATCCAGGGATGCTTTACACACAGCTGTGTTAACAAGTAGCAAAAACCCTTTAACAAAAATGACCACATGAAATCATGGTTAGTCCAGACACAATTCCTCGACTTAGTGCAGTTGATTGTTGACCCACTGCCTCTGATTAGCTGAGGACATTTTGGGTAAGTGGCTAATATCCTCTGCAGTTCTTGATTCAATTAATATAGTCAAATATCTCCGCAATTCATTTAAGAAGGATTTCTTCAAACTATAATTTGAAGTGGATTAAATTAACTCAATTGAAAATCAGGATTTGCCACCATACACCAATCAGATTGTACTTTCAGCTAAATTAAATAAATTACATGGTATATTCAACTAGACTTAAGTAAATCGATTAATTGAAGAAAATGCTTGAGAAAGCTACTAAGTGACCATGAGAATTAAGCATTGAAATGATCCAAGGAACATGAGCGCAACAACAAAAAAAAAAGACATAGTAAAGAATAGAAAAAAAGGATTGCACAACATGAACCAACATTAAGAGAAAAAGTCCTCAAGAAAAAATAAAAAGTAGATTCAGATTCAGTTTCAAAAAAAAATGTTAACTTGCAAAGCAGACGTGTAAAGGAAAACATAATAACCTATACCGAGTCCAAATAGTATAAAATCTCACCTTACAGTATAATCAAGACTCAGTCACATCGAATGTACAACAACTTGGTAAAATCTGTAATGTTGCAGTATAAATGAGAACTGATCAAATACAAGTGCGGAATAAAAGGGTTACTCGATCATAGCCGCCTAATCTAAACACAGATCTCCATAACCTAGCACGAAGAACATGACAAGATTTAATATGTACCAGGAAAAAGATGAAAATAAAAAGGCTCAACAATAAAACCATGATACACTTACTTTAAGCAGTTAAGTTGATAACCATAAAACCTAGGTGGTTTGAATTCCATCGCCTTCTCCCGGTAAAACGTTCCTAGTTTTCCTAAAAAGGCATCTTGGTCCTCAGGGGCGCCTTTATCATCTTCACAATCAACAATCTGAAATTTTAAACAAATGATCATTTTGAAAACGCGAATGATCATTTTTAATAGGGAAATTCCGTATATATGTAGGTCAATCAGTCCCCAAGGGTATATCATAGTATGTACCATTGCAGAAATATTCTCAGATGATTCCCCACTATGTTGTCCAGCACTTGCAGTTGAAGGATTGATCAGAAACATTGGACAAGCTAGTTCTAGTGTTTTTCCAATTGAAGAATCAGTAACATTGAGTTTCACTTTTGGTAACTCGCATGACCTAACATCACCATCTGTGGTAACAGTTTCTAGATTTGCTTTCATTTGAAGGTCCTCTTGTCTAGCAACCGTCAAATCATTACCATTCTGATTGACCTTATAGATCATTTTCTCACTCTGTTGAACTTCATTCACTTCTCCTTCATCAATATTCTGGACTTCATCATCAGTCAAATTCAGATAGCCACTTACCATATCATCCGTTCCAGCACCAATAGTAGGTGTTTCGTTCTCCAGCACCACATTGTCGTTTGCCTCTGGCTGACTCTTAGAGTTGAGCTGGTCCTTTGTCTCACTTCTAGAATTCTTCAAGTCCTCCCCCTTTGAATCACATTGATCATCTGTCTTATCCTCAGCATTGCTTTTTCCAGTCTTAACGTCGTTTTCGTACTCGACCAGTTATTCATTGGACATAAGGACATCACTAGCTGGGACATTCTTTTCAGTGTCCAGCGTCTCTACATCACCCTTATCCATTTTGACAACTAGTCACAGACAACATATCATATGTATCAAATTTGGGCACTCTAATACTCATCTCCTCAAGAAAAAGCACCCAAAAGTAAAAGGAAGGGGAAGAAATAACTTCCAAAAAAACTGATATGCATCACTCATTCGACCAGTTATATGATTCTCTACAAATTTCTTAAATTTATTTCAAATTCAATTTCTTACAAGAAAAGAAACTTTATATCTAATTTCATTCTATAACTTCATTTCAAAATTCATGAATAACTTAACTTGAATTTTATGGCCAATCGTGTTTGTTTTTAGGAGTCTTTTCTTCCTCTGCCACTGATATAACTTGAATCCTTGTTTGTGTAGACTCCAAAAAGAAAACACTATTGGCCATAAAATTCAAGTTATTTTCACTTTTTTCACTCCAAATCACTCACAAAAACTGGAAAACAACTCCATTTTGGAGTGTATTTTTTTTTCTTCAAATTCTCTCAATTTTCATGGCAGGACTCCCTTATATATAAAAGCTACTAGCAAAATCATGAATTCCTCCATACAAACACACACAAAAAAACCCTAGTTTAATCAAAATAGAATTGAGGATACAAAAACAAACAGAAAAAAATAAAAATCCTATTTTTCATTCCCGCTTGTTAACTCTAAACAGAATGAAAACTAAAGAAAGGTCCTCCCACCGACCAATTCACTAGAAAAAAACATCAAAACTTCATCCACATCTCAAATGTGTTTAGTTTTTTCATTTTTTTCAAAATTAGAGAAACTTTCAACAAATAAATAGGTAATGTCGGTGAGTAAAAAAACTTACATGAATCCATCAAATTTAGCAACAGGTAAGAATCTGCAATCGAAATCGAGGGTAGATGAAGCAAAGTAGCTTAACAAAGAAGGAAATGATTGTGAGCTTAACCCTCTAATGACGGCTTTTTCTTCTTCAAATATTTTTGGCACTAAGTAATTGAAGAGAGTGAGTAGGATATGAGTTAATTCTTTCGTCTTTATGTGAGACTCTTTGAGAGAATGACTAAAGTGGTACTTAATTTACTAGTAATATTTTATTTTGTTCTTTTTAATATATTTTAGGAATAATTTCAATTATATATAACAAAGTAATAATTAGTTTACAATAAACATAGGCATATAATTAAAAAATCATTGAAAGTATACATTGACTATATATATAATATAGTTTGTGAAACGTCATATAAAGTATATAATGAGTACTGGCTATTTAATATAGAGTATCTATACATGACGATATACTCAAAGAAACTAAATATAGCTTAATTATATATGAAGTATGCATTGACTAAACATGAAGTATACATTGGTTATTCAATCTCGATCAGTTCGAATTCACCTTTAAATAGTATCAAAATTTAAAAATTCTCTCGATATTTTGTGTCTTTGATATATAATTCACGTTTGCAGTACATCAAATTTTAAAGAAAAATAGAAAAAACAACGATAAGAAGAAGAAAATTACACAGAAAGTAAAAGGAAAAATGATGCGGAAGAAAAAGGAGGAGTAGGATGGTAATGGGCGATGCGGGGCAGGGGCGGGGTGGGTTGAGCTTAACCCTCAAATTTTTTAATTTGCTCCGCCCGTATAATATGTTTTTTCATTTTCAACCCACCCTACCTCATCCCGCATAGACCCACCCCGCATAAATTTTTTAATATTTTCTTTTTCTAGTTAAGTTTGATACTAAAAATAAAATTCATAACAATAAATTCATTTTTTCATTTAGTTGTATTAATTTAATAGGATAGTGGTTTAAAATTTTATTTTTAAGAGGTCAATTGGAAACGTGTGAGAAAATGTATTATTTTTATTGAACCATTTTCTTTTACTATCTTGAATATTTTAGTAGCTTTAATGTAATTGTCTTAATAAATAATGCTCTACCACTCTTATAATATGTAAAAAGTCAAAATTAAGTTTGAACCAACAAAAAACTCACATATACCCACAACCCGCTCTGCACTGCATTAATTTTTTAAAAACTCACTTCACTTGCCCCACATCCCACCCACCTCGCATAATTTAAAACTTGCCCCACCGCGCATAACTTTAAACTCACCCCACCCTGCATCCGCCCCACCTCATTGCTATCCCTAAGGAGGAGGTAGAAAGAATGAAAAGAATTCATTAACGGCCAAATGGGAAGGAAGAAAAAGAAGATTAGAAGCCATTATTGGCGAACTAGAAAGGCAGAACAAGAAGTTTTGGATAATTTTAGTAATTTTGAAAATTTTGGTAATGGAAATAGCTGAAGGGTCATTTCATATATTTTTAAATATATTTTACTTGATCAAAATCATTTTTAATAGCAAAAGATGTTCATTTCGGTTGTTTACTCTGAACCTTAAAAATAATAAAAAGGGAGAGACTATCTAATTACACAACATTCCTACCATGTTTATTAATGGAAAAACAACATAAATGAGTTATAAAGTCCAAAATAATTACATGTTCATAATGTAACACCTTGCTATTTGAAAAAACAAGGGGTACCGCGCCTTGTAGTGCACCCCAAAACAGATTATGATGTTTGGGCTCTGGGGCGCCGCACCAGCCAGATAGCCCCAACCTAGGCTCTAAAATTTACCCTCTGGCGCACTGCGCCTCTCCGAGCGCTAGGGACGCCAGTCCTTCCACCTTTTCAAACTTCTTTCCATACTAGTTCCCTAGCAAAGTACCTATGATTTCTAGTTGATTTCTACACTCTAAGGTACGTCTAAAAATCATGAAATGATCCATAAACATGAGATCATGAGCCTTGAATCCATAATCCAATTCAAGAAAAGTTAAGAGTCAAGTCAAGATGAGTTCAAAGAGTTTTCCAAAAGTCTTTCACAAACGTTTTAAGTTTTTTTTTAAGACTTGAGTTTTGAGTTGAGCAATAAGTAGAGATTTAAGTTCATTTCTTTGAAAGTTATACGGGAACTAAGTATTCCCAAGAGTTAAATGTTTTCACATTTAAATAAGAGCTGAACCACTGATTTCCAAGAGAGCTTTTAAGCTAAGTTTTGAGTAATTATCTCAAATCAAAGAAAGATTTTTGTTTTAAAGCATATGAGCTAAGTATATTTTTGGGAGTAGTATTGAGCACCGATATGAGGACTAGTTCATAATAACTCAATGTTTATATAAACCATGTAGCCATCGTGGGTAGAAAGGATCATACTTTTTAGATGATTCGTAGTACTTTTTAGAACAGACTAGTGGATCCACTTGGTTGAGGCGTTCTATATCACGGCAAGGTATAGGACAGTTCTGGCAGCGTAGGCAAGACTTGTATCATCACTTTAGCTCATAGTGATGGTTGTCGGTTAGAGAAACTCCCTCGGTATTATATTATTATATATATAAGTTGAGTTATTATTGTATTTTTCAATACATTGAGTTGTCATTTACTGTTTTAAATGCTTTGTATAAACTGCACCTTTATTGTTGTTTTATTTTGCATTTGAGTTGAATATTCTTGGGTTGAGTAAAGGCAAGGTAATTATTCCTTTCAGATTAGTTTTATGCTTATGTCATGTTTATTTTTCCCCTTACATGCTCGTACATTCAATGTACTGATGTCAGTTGTCCTGCATCTTATTATGATGCATATACAGGTAATTCGGGTCAACATCCAGCACATCGTTGATCCAGTTGATCATATCTGAGTCAGTTGCTGAGCCTCTTTGCTTTTAGAAGAATTCCCTATTTATTGCTTTAGTAGTTTTTTAGATGTTAGGATGATCGTGGGTTTTGTCCTGACATCCCTCCTAGTTTAGAGGCTTCATAGACAGTTAGTAGTTCATTTTGTTTTTACATCTTTATTTCATATGTTAAGACTTGAGTTGCCATTTTGGCTAAGTTGAATGTTTATCCTTAAACGTTCTAAGTTTATCTTGAGACACTTGTTTAAAGTTGCATTGAACCTTTGTATTTTTATGCTTTAATTCTTCCGCTGAGTAGTTAGTCAGGCAAAGGGTTCGCTTATGTCCAGCAATAGTTCTCTAGTGCCAGCCATGTTCAGGGTGTAGGCTCGGGTGTGACAAATTTGGTATCAGATCACAGAGTTCAAGAGTCCTAGGGAGTTTATGAAGTCGTGTATGTAGATTCTTAGTTATCGGTGTAAAGCGTGCCACATCTATAATTAGGAGGCTGCAACATTTTAGGAACTATCTCACTTCTTTCATACTCATTTCATCTGATAGAGTGTATCTCTATAAAAGTCTCTTTCTAACTCGTGCGTGCGCGTGTCTTTCAGATCATGCCTCCACGAAGAGCTATCTGAAGTGGTCGTCTAGAAGGAATGTTGAACCACAGGAACAGGGGGTACCAATTGCTCCTGAAGTTCAACCTCAAGAAGAGGTCACCAATACTGAATTTCGGGAAGCGATCCAAATGTTAAGTCAAGATGTGACCAACCATGTTGGGCAACAAAGAGGGGCTCGACAGGAAAAGGCTGATACTTCGAGGATCCACGATTTCTTGAGGACGAATCCTTCAAGCTTCAATGGTTCAAGCACTACTGAGGATCCGGAAAGCTTTGTTGAGGAACTACAAAAGGTATTCAAGGTTATGCATGTTGTCAATGTTGAGAAAGTGGAACTAGCGGCATATCAACTGAAGAGTGTTTCTAGGACTTGGTTTGACCAGTGGAAGAAAAAGTAGGGCTGAGGATGCACCGGCTGTGAATTGGGCTTGTTTTGAAGAGGCCTTCTTGGGGCATTTCTTTCCCCGAGAACTGACAGAAGCCAAGGTATGAGAATTTCTTACCCTTTAGCAGGATTCATTAAGTGTTCATGAGTATAACTTCAAGTTCACCCAACTTTCCTGATATGCTCCGGAGATGGTTACGGATATGAGCAGTATGATGAGTCTGTTTGTTGCTGGTTCATCTCGTTTATCGAGCAAGGAAGGTAAGGATGCAATACTAATAGGTGATATGGACATAACGAGGCTGATGATTTATGTCTAGCAGGTTAAGGAGGATAAGCTGAGAGATTGGGAGGAGTTCCGGTATTCATTCAAACAAAAGCAAAAGGGACCTACTCCATCATCTACTAGTGCACCTCCACCAAGGAACAAAGGTGAGTACAATAGTCAGAATTCCCAGCATTTTAGAGCTAGACCTGCACAGTCTCAAGGTAGTGTGCCACAAAGGGGTAACTGGGCTCCTGCATGTGCTAAGTGTGGTAGGAACCACGCGGGTAAGTGTCGTGATGCCTCCACGGGTTGTTTTAAGTATGGTCAAGGGGGTCATTTTATGAAAGATCGCCCTAAGAATCAAAAAGGTAATACGAATCAGGGCACTAGAGCCCAATCTTCTTCAGTTGCTCCATCGGACAGGGCTGCACCTAGAGGAGCTACTTCAGGTACTGGGGAGGAGCAAACCACCTATATGCTATCACTAGTCGCCAAGAACAAGAGGATTCGCCAGATGTTTTCACTGGTATAATCCAAGTCTTTAACTTTGTTGTTTATGCTTTGCTAGACCCAGGAGCAAGGTTATCTTTTGTGACTCCTTATGTTGCAATGAAATTTGATGTTCATCTTGAGAAACTTTGTGAACCCTTTTTGTGTTTCTACACCTGTTGGGGGGTCTATTCTAGCTGAGATAGTCTATCATGATTGTACCATTTCTGTTAATCACAAGAGCACCAAGGCTACTTTAGTTGAGTTGAACATGGTTGATTTTGATGTCATCCTGAGTATGGACTGGCTTCATGTCTGTTATGCATCCATTAATTGTAGAACTCGAGTTGTCAAGTTCCAGTTTCCTAATGAGCCAGTTATAGAGTGGAGTAGTAGTTCAACAGTGCTTAAGGGTCATTTTAATTTGTACCTTAAGGCGAGAAAGTTAGTTTCCAAGGGTTATGTCTACTACTTATTCCGAGTTATTGACTCTAATGTGGAGATACCTCCTACTAAGTCAGTTCAAGTTGTGAGTGAGTTTCTAGAAGTCTTTCTTGATGATCAACCTGGAGTCCCTCCTAAGAGAAATAGACTTCGGTATAGGCAATCTTCCTGATACTCATCCTATATCTATTCTGCAATATAGAATAGTGCCAGCATAGTTAAAAGAGTTGAAGGACCAGCTGAAAGATCTCCTAGATAAAGGTTTCATTCGACCAAGTGTCTCACCTTGGGGAACTCCGGTCTTATTTGTGAGGAAGAAGGATGGTTCCCTTAGGATGTGTATAGATTACCATCAGTTGAGCATGGTTACCATCAAGAATAAGTATCCTCTTCCAAGAATTGATAATCTTTTCGATCAGCTTCAGGGTGCTACTTGTTTCTCTAATATAGACCTCAGATTAGGCTATCATCAGCTAAGAGTAAGGGATTGTGATATTCCAAAGACAACATTTAGGACCCGTTATGGTCATTATGAGTTTCTAGTTATGTCCTTTGGTTTAACCAATGCACATGTAGCATTCATGGACCTTATGAATAGAGTATTCAAGCCTTATTTAGATATGTTTGTTAGCGTAGTCATTGATGACATATTAATCTATTCAAGGAATGAGGAAGATCATGCTAGCCATCTCAAAATAGTTTTGCAAACCCTAAAGGATAAGGAGTTATATGCTAAGTTCTCTTAATGTGAATTTTTGCTTAAGTCGGTGGCATTTTTAGGTCATATAGTTTCTGGTGATGAGATTAGAGTTGACACCCAGAAAATAGAGGCAGTGCAGAATTGGCCTAGACCCATATCTCCAATTGATATTAGGAGTTTCTTGGGGTTAGCTGGGTAGTATAGAAGGTTCGTGGATGGGTTCTTATCTATTTCATCCCCTTTGACCAAGTTGACTCAGAAAATAGTGAAGTTTCAATGGTCTGATGCTTGCGATAAAAGCTTTCAAGAATTGAAAAAAGAGGTTGACTACTGCCCCAATGTTGACCTTACCAGAAGGTACGCAAGGCTTTGTGGTCTATTGTGATGCGTCTATAGTTGGTTTGGGTTGTGTGTTAATGCAAAATGGCAAAGCTATAGCTTATGCCTCCAAACAACTTAAGATTCACGAGAGGAACTACCCAACCCATGACATAGAGTTGACTGTCGTAGTATTTTCTTTGAAGATATGACGTCATTATTTGTATGGTGTTCATGTGGATGTGTTCACTGATCATAAGAGTCGTCAGTATGTGTTTAGTCAAAAGGAGCTTAATCTCAAACAGCGAAGATGGTTAGAGTTACTCAAGGATTATGACATGAGTATTATTTATCACCCAGGTAAGGCTAATGTTGTTTCTGATGCCTTGAGTAGAATGTCTATGGGTAGTACCACCCATTTTTGATGAAGATAAGAAAGAGTTAGCAAAAGATGTGCATAGACATGCACGATTAGAAGTTCGACTAATGGATTCCACAAAAGGAGGAGTAGTGGTGATGAATGGGGTTAAATCATCATTAGTGTCAGAATTAAAAGAGAAACAAGACCAAGATTCTATTTTGCTTGAATTGAAGTGAAATGTTCATAAGCAAAAAGTAATGATTTTTGAACAAGGGGGAGATGGTGTATTGAGGTATAAAGGTAGATTGTGTGTACCAAGGGTGGATAAACTCCAAGAGAGGATCATGGAGGAAGCTCATAGCTCCAGATATTCTAGCCATCCGGGTTCCAAAAAGATGTATCATGATTTGAGAGAAGTTTATTAATGGAGTAGTATGAAAAAGGTCATTGCAGAGTTTGTTGCTAAGTGTCAGAATTGCCAACAGTTTAAGTAGAGCACCAAAGGCCCGGTGGTATGGCTCAGACTATAGAACTTCCAGAATGGAAGTGGGAGATGATCAATATGGATTTCATCACAGGTCTACCAAGGTCTCGCAGACAGCATGATTCTCTTTGGGTGATCATTGACAGAATGATGAAATCAGCCCACTTTTTGCCTGTAAAAACTACCCATTCACCAGAGGATTAATTCAAGAGGTATTAAGTCTTCATGGACTTCCAGTTTCCATTATTTCTTATAGAGATGCCCAATTTGTTGCATAGTTTTGAAAATCTTTTCAGAAATGTTTGGGTTCAAAGTTGAACTTGAGTACTCCTTTTCATCCTCAGACAGATGGTTAAGCGGAGCTCACTATTCAGACTTTAGAAGCTATGTTGAGGGCCTGTGTGATTGACTTCAAGGGTAATTGGAATGGTCACCTTTCTCTCATTAAGTTTGCTCCCAACAATAATTACCACTCTAGCATTCAAATGGCTCCTTATAAAGCTCATTATGAGAGAAGGTGCAAATTTCCTATTAGATAGTTTGAAATTAGTGAAGCTGGGTTGATAGGACAAGACTTAGTTCATCACGCTATGGAGAAGATGAAGGTTATTCAAGAGAGATTGAGAACAACCTAGAGTTGTTAGAAATCCTACATTGATGTTAGGAGAAGAGAGTTAGAGTTTGAAGTAGATGATTGGGTATACTTGAAAGTTTCACCCATGAAGGGTGTAATGAGATTTGGTAAGAAGGGGAGGCTAATTCCTCGGTACATTGTCCCCTATCGGATATCCAAAAGGATTGGTAATGTAGCTTATGAGTTGGAGCTACCATAAGAGTTAGCAGCGGTCCATCCGGTGTTTCATATTTCCATGTTGAAGAAGTGTATGGGAGATCCCTCACTTATCATACTAATTGAAGATATTGGTATCAAGGATAGCTTGTCTTATGAGGAAATCCTTGTTCAGATTCTAGACTGTCAGGTTCGCAAGTTGAGGACCAAGGAAGTAGAATCAGTAAAAGTTCTTTGGAGAAATCAATTTTTTGAGGAACCTACTTGGGAAGATGAGGAAGATATAAAGAAGAGACATCTCTTTGAGCCCAGAGAAATTCCAGAGCAATGTACTAATTTTCTTCTTAGTACTCTTTAATTGATATACTTGATGTGTTAGATTTGATTGTTGGGTGTTTGAACTAAATGTTTGATGTTACACCCTTAGCTTACTAAGTATAATCTTATTCGAGGATGAATGTTACCAAGGGAGAAATATTGTCACACCTTGCTATTTGAAAGAACTAGAAAGATCTAGAATTAGAAAGAGTCATTTTTGGAAAAAATGAAAAATCTGGAATATTGGTTAAGTTATGTTAAGTTTGAGTTTTGGGTCAAATTCAAGAAAACATAACTACTAGCTAAAAATGATTTAGGTGTGTTTCCAGATACCGTAGGAAAGATCTTTGAATTATCTTTACAACGCCGCCAAGTTTGCTCAATTCCGAGTTCATATGAGTGAGATATGCCCATTTAAAGTTGGCATGTTTGGAGAAGGAAAGTCGAATCCAAATTTTGGAAGGGTAGTTTGGTATTTTTCTTACCGAACTATTTTATTTCGATTCTAGGATTTTAATTAGGTTCTAATCAGAATTAGATCAGTTTAGAAAATTGGAAATTCAAGCTAGGGCTTGGAGAAAAGAGAAAAGAGGAGAAAGGAGAAGAAAAGTTCAAGATTCGTCAAGATCGTGCGATTTTGGTTGTGGATTTTGCCAAGGATTTAATCCTACAAGCTATGTGAAATCACATAGCGTTGAGTAAGTTCACCCATGCACCAATCCTAATTCAATTCAGCGTAATTGTGTTCTTTTGAAAGAAAAGATTATGAGTTCTTGATGAAATTCGTTTAAGTTCTTGTGGGTTCTTGTTGTTGATATTTCTTGAGTTTAATTCATGAGATTAGGTGTGATTTCGAGTAGAATCTTACATATATTGAGGATATAGTCGATTCTAAGTTTTTGGGGAAAGAATCAAGTGAAATTAGAGAGTTTAGAGTTGAAAAACGAAGAAGAAAAAATGGGATTTTCTGGGGAGGGGGCTGGGGCGCCGCGCCTCTCAGAGCCCCCGAAAAGGGATTCTAAATTTTGAGCTTTGGGGGGCCACGCCAGCCAGAGCACCCCAACCTAGGTTCTGAAAATTACACTCTAGCGCCCCACACCTCTCAGAGCGCCAGAGTTAAGTTCATTTCTTCGAAAGTTGTACGGGAACTAAGTATTCCCAAGAGTTAAATATTTTCACATTTAAACAAGAGAGGAAACATGAATTTCCAAGAGAGCTTTTAAGCTAAGTATTGAGTAATTATCTCAAATCAAAGAAAGAGTTTTGTTTTAAAGCATATGAGCTAAGTATATTTTGGGAGTAGTATTGAGCACAGATATGGGGACGGGTTCATAATAACTCAATGTTTCCATAAACCATGTAGCCATAGTGGGTAGAAAGGATCATCCTTTTTAGATGATTCCTTAGTGCTTTTTAGCATAGATTAGTGGATCTACTTAGCTGAGGCGTTCTATATCATGACAGGTATAGGACAGTTCTAACAGCATGGGCGAGACATTGTATCATCACTTTAGCTCACAGTGATGGTTGTCGGTTAGAGAAACTCCCACAATATTATATTATTATATATTTTAGCTGAGTTGTTATTGTATTTTTCAATACATTGATTTGTCATTTACTGCTTTAAATGCTTTGTATAAATTGCACCTTTATTGTTGTTTGATTTTGCATTTGAGTTGAGTAAAGCCAAGGTAAGTGTTCCTTCCAGATTCATTTCAAGCTTATATCATGTTTAGTTTTCCCCTAACAAGCTCGTACATTCAATGTACTGATGCCAGTTGGCCTGCATCTTATTATGATGTAGATACAGGTAACCAGGGTCAGCATTCAGTGCCTCGTTGATCCAGTTAAGCATCTCTGAGTCAGTTGGTGAGCCCCCTTGCTTTCCAGAGTATTCCCTATTTTTTGCTTCAGTAGTTTTTCAGATGTTAGGATGATCGGGTGTTTTGTCTCGATATCCCTCCTCATTTAAAGGCTTCATAGACAGTTAGTCGTTCAATTTGTCTTTTCATCGTTATTTCATATGTTAAGACTTGAGTTGCCATTTTGGCTAAGTTTAAAGTTTAACCTTAAACGTTCTAAGTTTATCTTGAGACAATTGTTTAAAGTTGCATTGAATCTTTGTATTTTTATGCTTTAATTCTTCCGCTGAGTAGTTATCCAAGCCAAGGGTTCACTTGGGTCAGCAATAGTTCTCGAGTGCCAGCCACGTCCGGGGTGTAGGCTCCGGGCGTGACAAACACCCCAATTCAAAGTAATACAAGAAATACACATTCTCTCAAAAAAATGACAAACCATACACCCGTATTTATTAAGGCTGATGATTTTCACTTAACTTATACTAAATTAGTATCATATATTGTATTGGTATCATTAAGGCAGATAATTTCACTTAACTAATATTAAATCAGTATATATACACTGTATTAGCAGCATTAAAGTTTCTTGTTCAGAAATTACTAAGTAGTTAATGATACTACAAAAGTATATGTATATTATTGTGGTATCATTAAGGTTTCTTATTCAGAAATTACTAATTAGTCAATGATACTATAAGAGTATATGTATATTGTTGTGGTATCATTAAGGTTTCTTGTTCAGAAATTACTTCCTTGTCAATGATATTATACGATTATAAATGTATATGTTGTGATATCATTAAAATAGTTTCTGGTTCAGAAATTATTCACATTTCAAGTAAATACACCTAGACACATATTTTTTGCTACGAGATATACTAACTAGGGAAAGAGACGAGTAAAAACATAAAGGAGGCGAGTGAGATTTGTCTTATATCTCAAATACATGTGATCACACTAGATACATGTATTTGGTGTGATTCGCATATATCTAGGATATCGATACATGAGTGAGTTAGAAAATGACGAGTGAGATGTGAGATAGGCGAGGGAGGTGAATGAGATTTGTCTATAAATACTAGATACATGCAAATCCTAAATACATTATATCTAGAACAAATTACACCTAAATTTGATTTCATATATCATGATATACATGTTTCTAGACGTATCTTGTCACACCAAAATCTAGCAGGATTCATAATATTGCAAACGAATATGCATCAAAGTAATTAGCTTCTAAACTAGTAGAATTTTTGTATGTTTCCCAATGAAAATTTGTTAAATTTAATTGTGGACCCCTCGTGGCTAACAAAATCCACCATTACTATCTTCTTTATTATTTTCAAGGAAATAACTTCATGAAATATAACATCATTGTCTCTACTTTCTCTAACAAAATTTATTATTTTATATTGCCTAAAAAAGAAATGGGTATTATTTATTAGGCCATTAGAAATATTTTAGAAAAGTAAACATAGTAAATTTTGTTGGAGAAAGCAGAGAACATGGTGTTCTTTCTTTTGAGCTAACAAATAAGACAACAATGGGGAACTTTGTTAGCCACGTAAGGTCCACAATTAAATTTAACATTATTAATTTTTTTAATAAATCTATTAGGTTAGTATACATCTGATTTTTGGAAATAATGATCACAATAATTGCATAAATAAATTATGTGAATGAAGAAAAATGTTCTTGAAATTGTCCATCATTCATTCAATAATAGAAGATTAGACCTTTATTTTACATTAGTATTTATCATCCTAGATTTAGTTTGGGATACATTATGATCTAGTTCTAATGTTTTTGTTTTCTTTTTGTGGATAACTAGATGAATTATGTATTGTCAACTTCAAATGTTTAAAAATCAAATTTTGTCCAATTGTGGCACAATTTTGTATTAATTGGACCACCAACATGAACTATTTGACTATTTTTGAGTTTTGCCTCTCTAATTAGCAAGCCCAATAATTAAAAAAATAACTTTATTTTGCAAATGAATATAAATAGTGTGAAATATATTATTTACTTCCTCTCTTTTTGAATTTTTGTTCTTTTTTTACTTATACAAAGTTTAAGAAAGTAAATAATATTTTTTTTATTTAAACATGACATGAACAAAGTTGAAATTAAAGAGTTGTCAAAAATAAAAATAAAAAGATTCTTTTTGAAACGGTCTAAAAATAAAAGTAACACAATAACAATTGTTTGGTTAATTCACTAATTTTGCTTCATTTCTCATACTAATCAGCTGGCATGACTTGTGTAGTCATTTGGTATCATGTATAATTTGTTACTTTGGTGACGATTAAAATCTAGAAATGATCCTTTTCTTGTCAAAAGTTTAGGGATTAGTTGTTTATGGTGTTAATATATAGTGGTTAGGAAAAAGGTTCAAATATGTCATCAAATTTTGAGAAAAATATTTATCTATGTCATCTATTAAAAATTTGGCTCATTGATGTCATTTCTGTTTGAGAAAAGACCCATCTATGCCATTATGTGTTAACTCAAATGACATAGATGAGTCAAATTCTTAACGGATAACATAAAATGAGTCTTTTCTCAAAGTTTGATGGCATATTTGATTCCTTTTCCTTTGAAAAATGTTAATGACGTGTCCGGATGATTATTGACCACGTGTAGAAATGATTTTACAAAATCAGAACCTTTTTTCGTTAACAAATAATGACATGTATGATCCTTTTCTCAAACAGAAATGACACAGATGAGCCAAACTTTTAACAAATGGTATAGACGACCCTTTTATCAAAGTTTGATGAAATATTTGAGTTTTTTCTTTATTTGATACTCCCGTTGTCCCTATTTTCTTGTCGATTTTTAACTTGACACACCTCTTAAGAAAATAATAATTGCCATAGTGAGTTTACCATTTTACCCCTATTAATTTACTCATTAAAAGAGGTTCTACTTTATTCAAAAACAATAACACTCTATATAAATTGAAGATATAATACGCAAATTTTTATTATTATTTTCTCTTGCTTAAAACAAAAATGGGTATTACTTATTTGGCCAGTGGACTAACAAAGTTCACCATTGTTGGAGAAAGTAGAGAAAATGGTGGTAGATTTTATGGTGTTCTTTCTTTTGAGCTAACAAAGAAGACAGTGATGGTGAACTTTGTTAGCTACATAGGGTCCACAATTAAATTTAACATTATTTTATTTGATAAATCTATTAGGTTAGTATACATCTTATTTTTGGAAATAATGATCACATTAGTTGCATAAATTAATTATGTGAATGAAGAACAAAATTCTTGAAATTGTCCATCATTCATTCAATAATAGAAGATTAAACCTTTATTTTACTTTAGTATTTATCATCCTATATTTAGTTTGGTATATATTATGTTATAGTTCTAATGTTTTTTTTTCTTTTTGTGGATAGCTAGATGAAGTATGTGTTGTCAATTGTCAGCTTCAATTGTTGAAAAATCAATTTGTGTCCAATTGTGGCACAATGCTTTTGTATTAATTGGACCACTTACATGAACTATTTGACTAGTTTTGAGTTTTGTCTCTCTCATTAAAAAGACCAATAATGAAATTTTATACTTTTATTGTAACGACCTGTTCCCGTCATTATGGAAAAGCTAATAGGGAAAGAATTTTGGCCAGAAAACTTTTGGGTAAATTTCTAGGCGAGACTTGGACGAAAAATGAGTCAGGGGAGGTCTAGGGAAATCTGGTAATGAACAGGTGATTTAATTATGAATTTGATCACATGAGTGGATAGCTAAGATGTTTAGGAGCCCGTACGATTTTACGGAATTGAATTCGGGTAAGTAGAACTTTCAAAACTAATCTTAGCGTGAAGGGGTAGATTTAAAACGTCAAGGTTTGATGGTGTGTTGCGAAATGGGTGCTTGGAACTCAAATTCCGACTTTCTATCTCCGTACAATAAGTTGGGGCGGGGTTAGTTCCTCCAGGGCGGGGCCGCTATGGCGGGACAGTCGCAACTTAAATCGGGAAGAAATCCCAAAAATATTATTTTCTGCAAAACTTCGTTCTTAAGAGCTAAGGGACAACCCAGGGCAGTTTCTTGACAGTTTTCAACGATTTCTATCGCTAAAGGTAAGATTATTACTCCCCTAATCCATTTTTGGATCCGTAGAACTTAGAATCTTGGGTGATTATTGTTGGGGGAGGGTTTTCGCCTAAATTTAATGGTGGGAAAAGCCCTAATTGAACATTAGGATCTTAGGTTTGGCGATGGATTGATAGTTTGATTATTATCCGGGTAAATTAGCCCTTGTTTATTGATCCTTGTGTTAATGACTTGTTTTTAGACCAAGAACAAGTTGAAAGATTCCGGAGAGGGAAGGCTCAAGTGTCTTAGGAGCAAGCTTGGTTTCGAGGTAGGTGATGGTTTGATTTCCTGTTTGTGTGATATATGTCGGTTAATTGCTTCATTGTATGCATGCATGTACGTGAATAGGGAAATGTGAATTAAATCCAATGAAAATGAGTATGTGTGAACCATTGCATGACATGAACTTAGTACTTGATTGCATGACTATGAGTACTGTTCAATATGGGTGTGATTGTTGTTGGAAACTATATGCACAGCGGAAGCATACCAAAATCTTACTACTTACATGAAATAATAGAAAACCAATACCGTTCATGCTAGAAAACATAATCATGCTAGAACACATAAACATGCTAAAATTTAATTCGATAAATACCTTTTGAAGCATGAGTAGATACCTTCAAGCGAATCCTCAAGTTAGACAAACCTTCAAGCAAATCCACAAGATAGACAACAACTATATATGGTCTTCAACAGTGATCCCAAGTTCACATCCGAACTCTCTCAATACTTTGGTGGGCAAGTATGGTATAGAAAACTGATTCATCTTTTTCTAGGTTAGGAGAATTCCTACTTATAGAGATTTCTTCCCAATCCAAAGAGGAGAAGAAAACATATTCTGTTTTTTTTCAAAGAACACGTCTATTTTCTTTTTAAAAGAAAAAACACGCCTGACTCCCTATTTCCCCTTAGAAATAGGATTCTGAGTTCTAGTTAAATATGGGCATTGTAGGAACCACATAATTAATTGCGGAGGATTCCTATTATCGAAATAATTCTTACCATAAAATATTACAAATCATTCCACTAGAAATTCGTAATTGCACTCCTCTATTTATATTTTGAAATTCCCCATTAAACACATTTGTAATTCCCCATGTTAAGATTACAGATACTAATCATTAAATTAAATTACTGACGAATTTAATTCAATTATTAATTTCCTTTAGAACACTACTTAACTTATTTCATGTGTCGGATTCATAAATCCACTCGCAAGGTTTGACACGATGAAAACTTATAAGTTTCTCAAAAAGGCATATCAATCAATCTCTATAACGATACATGGATTTCATCAACTAACTTATTAGTTCACCAATATATATTATTATCATCCAATCTACCGGGCATATTGACCCATCTCAGAATCTCACCTTTTCTTAAATCAAAACGATAATTAATATATACAGATCATAATAGTTATATCAGGATTAAGTATATAAGTACATTTAATAGTCGGTAAAGGGTCAAATATACCCCTGTACTATAGGAAATAGTTTATAAATGCCCTTCGTTATACTTTTGGGCCAAATATACCCCTCCCGTTATACTTTGGGCCAAATATACCCCTGATTTTAACGGAAGGACACTTATCAACATAGGAATCAAATAACTCACCCCCAATTTTAAATACCAATTCCCTTTAGAAACCCACCCATTTAACCTATTCCCAACCCGTTTTCATAGTCATCTTCTCCACTTGATATTTTCATTAAAATCAACACTTAATCAGTACGGAAAATTCAAGACCACAATGTGGCAGGTCATTTTTTTCACCAAAAATATTTCTTGCAGAACATCCTGCCTTTGAAGTTATTCCATCTCTTAAAAGATTAAAATAGTTGATAATTGTTGCAAGTTAGAATCCAAAATTTTAAGTTTGATTTAGCATGTACTTAATACCATTCAAGCAGTGGGTCAATATTGATTAACATATTGGGCAGCATGAGAAACTGAACTTAAATGTGTTATGATGTTTAATTGGAATTGTTGTTTGTTTTCATCAATGTTCAACGGACCAACAATTTAGTAGCATTAAAAAATTAGGGCAACAAAGATTAAGGCATGCTTGTGGATGGATTTTATCATCACAACGAGCAAGAAATATGTAAGTGGCAAACCTGTGTGCTGGACCTTTCGTAGTTGAGTATTGATTTTAATGGAAGCTTTAGCAAGAGAAGATGATTATGAAATGGGTTTGGTTCAAATTGGGTATTTAAATGGGTGGGTTTCTAAAGGGAATTGGGTATTTAAAATTGGAGGTGGGTTATTTGATTCCTATGTTGACAAGTGTCCTTCCATTAAAATTAGGGGTATATTTGGCCCAAAGTATAACGGGAGGGGTATACTTGGACCAAAAGTATAATGAAGGGCATATATAAACTATCTCCTATAGTACATGGATATATTTGACCCTTTTCCGTTTAATAGTTTAGAGAATATTTTTTTGTCAGCCAGTCTAAAACAACTATCTCTACTCAGTCCCATTCAATACATACAAAACGCACTAGCACAAGAAGTTGGAACTATACCGTTCCCATAATCAAGATAAATTACATATAATCTTGTGCTACAATCGTACCGATGGCATGTCCAATTTCCATCCTAGACTGTGAACAAAAACTTTATACTTATAAGAACCGATGACTTAATCCTCTGTATATAAGCTAAAACTCTACACACAAAATCATCTACTATATAAGTAAACAGACACCATAAATGAATATATGATCTATTAAAAATAAGCAAATATTTATTCTATAATAAATATTAAATCTTAACATATGCTTAATAGTATATATCTCAACAATCTCCCACTTAGACTTTTACCCATCACAATTGTTATAATGTACTATATCTAAATGCATGATTAATAGTATATACCCTTACAATATCCCATTTAGATATTTAATCTTGAAAATTGTTAGATTACTATGTCTAAACACATGATTAATCATATACACCATTACAACCTCCCACTTAGACTCTTAACTATGCATTTACAACTTTCACAAGCATTCCTTTATTTCTTATCAAAAGAAATTTACCAAGTTATTTTCTCATGCAATTTTGTCTAGTAGTGCTTCCTCGTAACAAATCGATTTTGTACTAGATCTTCAGAGAGCTTCTCATGAAACCTTCCAAGAGTGTACTTCTTTTTAGGAAATCTATCATAAAAGTTCTTTCAAACATACAAAACAAATAAATCTTCGCTACTATTCTCCCAATACGACTAAGCACTACTATATTATCACACTTTCATGATCTTGAGTCATAATAATTTCTTCAAAATGTTTTAATATTAAAATATTAACAACTTTTCATGTAGTGTTCTTTAATTTGCTCAACATCACTTTCACTACTTGAGGTAGTAGTTTTCTTATGTCTAGTTGTCACGCCTCGAGCCTACACCCGGGGAGGGACTAGCACTCGAGAACCATTGTTGGCCCAAAGAGAACCCTTGGCCTAGCTTACTTACTTAGCGAAATACTTAATTCAACAAAGACATGTCTATGTAATAAACTGGAATGTTATAATGGAACATTCAACTTGGCCATTAAGGCAAAATCAAGTCTTAACATAAGATAATGACAATGAAAAAACTAAACTAACATCTGACTGTCTATGAAGCCTCTAAAACAACTGAGATGAATGTCGGGACAAACCCCACGACATTCTAATGAACTAATAAAATAACTTAAAGCAATAGAAAGGAGTCCTCCAGAATGCAAGGAGGCTCACCACCTGACACTGGAGTGCTCGTTGGATCAACGATGTGCCGAATGCCTATCCTAATTACCTGTGTCTGCATCATAATAAGATGCAGGCCAACTGGCATCAGTTATTGAATGTACGAGTATATGAGTTGGAATGCTAAACACAACATAGGCTTGAAACGAATCTGAAGAACTTACCTGGCTCAACTCAACATAACTGAACTCATTTCAATATAAAGCAGTTTAAAACAAGTGCAATATAATATAAAGAAAAGTTGTTTAAAACATGATGTCAACTCTGTGTGTATGCAAAGATACATATAACTCTGAGATGTATATAAAAATACAAATAAACTGTGTATTTAAGAATACAATTACTTCTGTGGGAGTTTCTCTAACCAACAACCATCACGTAAGGGCTACTGTGATGATACAACGTTTTGTCTGACGCTGCCAGGGTCGTCCTATACCTTGCCGAGGGTATAGAACCTGAACTACTAAGTGGATCCACTAGTATATGTTAAAAAGCACTAAAGGATTCATCTAAAAAATATGACCCTTTTCTACCCATGATGGGGCTACATGGTTTATGGGAGCTATGAGTTATCTGAACTCTCCCCCATATTGGTGCGCAATACTACTTTCAAAAATATAATATTAGCTCTTATTTTTAAAAACATACTTCTTTCTGTGATTTGAGATTAGTGCTTAAAAAATTAGCTCAAAGGCTATCTTGGAAATCAAAGTTTCCTCTCTTGCTTCATTTAGAAAGTGATTACTCTTTTCTGAAAACTAGCTCGAAGGCTTTTTGGAAATTGAGGTTTCCTTTCTAATTTACATGTGAAAACATTTAAAACCCTTTGGAAAAGACTTTTGGAAAACTCTAAGAACTTCTCTTGAGTTTGATCTTAACTTTCCTTGAATTGGATTATGGATTCAAGGTTCATGATCTCATATTTATGGACGATTTCATGATGTTTATATGTACCTAAGAGTGTTGGAATCAACTAAAAAGCATAGGTACATTGCTAAGGAACTAGTACGTAAAGACAGGGGACGAATGGGAAGAACTAGCGTCCCTGGTGCTCTGAGAGGCGCGGGGAGCAAGCCTTGAAACTTCAGAGAGCTGGGTAGGGCACTCTGGCTGGTGCAGCCCCCCAAGACCCAAACTTCAGAGACTGTTTTGGGGCGCGCTGAGAAGCACGGCTCCCCAACCCCCTTACGTAGATTTTTACGAATTTCGTCCTTCATTTTTCAACTCTAAACTCGATTAGTTCATTCCCCAAACACTTAGAATCATCAATACCCTTAATATACATCAGATTCTACTTGAAAAACACAACAAATAACATGAATCAATCTCAAGAAAACTCCAACAACGCAACCCACATGAATTCAAACAAATTTCATCAAGAACTCAAGGATTTACTTTCAAATCTAATAACTTCGCTGAAATTGAATCATGATTGGCGCGTGGGTGAACTAACCCAATGCAATGTGATCTCACATACCTTGTAGGGACCAACCCGATGAAATCCACAAGCTAAATTCGACGATCTTGACGAATCTTGCTTCTCTTCTCCTTTTCCCTCTTCTTTTCTCTTTTCTCCAAGTCCTAGCGTATTTTGGTAAAAGTTTAAACTGATCTAATTTTGATTAGACCCTAACTTAATTACCAAAAAGGAAATAAAATAATTGGTCAAGGAAAAGACCAAACTACCATTTCAAAATCCGGATTGGACTTTCCTTATTCCAATATCCCAACTTCCAAAGGGCATAACTCCCTCATACCAACTTGGAATCGCGCAAACTCAGCGGCGTTGGAAAGATCATTCCAAGAGTTTCCTATCATATCTGGAAGTACCTCTAACTCATTCTGAGCTAAAAGTTATGGTTGTTTAATGTTCGCCAAAACTCAACTTATTCTGACTAAACAAAATTTCCAGATTTTCATTCTTTCCAAAAATGACTATTTCCAATTCTTAGCTTCTTCCTAGTTATTTCAAATTGCGAGATGTTACACTAGTAACCTTTCTCCCACTACTTAAATGCAATGGAACATCATTTCTGACATATCGATTAGATTTTTTTGAGCGTCTGAATTTACAATTGACTTATTTGTTATTTCTTTGTTCAATTCTTGTAAAACTAGTTTACTTTTAGGAACATGGTTCACTAAATGATCCTTTCTAGAAATCAGACAGTTGTGTTAACAACTGTCTTATTTTCTTTAGGACACTATAATAAACCTTCTTTCATTCTTTAGAATATCCAATTAACACACGCATCCCACTCTTAATTCCAATTTTCTTATTCTCCCACTCAGCACATGTGTTGAACAATCCTATATCTGAACATGTCACAGATTAGACTTACGTCAAATCCAACTAGTTCTATAGTTGTTCAAGGTACTGATTTCAAAGAAATTGAATTCAAAATGTGATTTGTAGTTATTAGAACCTATCCCAAAAGAAACAAAATAATAATAATAAGTCAATAATTAATCTTACCATCTTCATAAGAGTCTACTTCTTTTCTCTTCTACACCAATCTATTATAGAGTGTCTGGTGTAGACAATTGAAATCCAATTATTCTATAAGATAAGTGACTCATGAGCTCTACAGAGAGGTTTATGTCACTATGATCAAATTGTAGTGACTATATATATATATATTATTATTTTTTTCATGATGCTATTTTTCATGTGTCTTAATAAATTTGAGTTTATCAAGACATTTAGACTTACAAAACATCAAAAAATATATTTATATCATGAGTAACCTTCTTGAAAACTAAGAATACTCAAATTCACCTCTTGCCCAAATGCTCATTTATTACACAAATCATAATAGATTAATTATAACTGATCACTACCTCTTTTTCCTTTTTAAGAGGAAAGGTCTTTTAGTCATTTTTCCTTCTAAAAAAGACTCACATGTTGGTAGTGACTTCACTTTCAATGAACTATTATGTCCATCTATTAACCAACCTCGAAATTCTATTAAGAATAAATGACTTATATACTAATGTACAGATAAGTTTCATTCAATTTAAAAGATAATTTTTCCTTATGAGACAAATTAATATAATGCAATTCATGAGAGATAATACTAATAAAAGAATCATGAATCAATATACCACAAGAAATAAAATATTCATCAAATTCAATCATACAAGAGTTACAAACAAATATATTAAATACTCATCTCTTGTCTAGTTAGAAACAGAAAATAATTCCTTCTAACATAAGGGACATGTACAATGCATTCTTTGAATTAATATCTTATATCTACCAAAAGAAAAGCTTAGGTAGTACTAAGTGGGTGCGTAAAGTCTATTGAGAATATGAGATATAATACATTAAATAGATCATAATATTTCGAATAATCCTAAATAACAAAATTCAGGGCTCATTTATACATATATATCCATGCATCTCGAATAGCCAATCGATGGGATTGGAGAACTACTCATGCAATACACATGAACAATGACCGATTATTCACTCCATAAACTTATAGAGAACTAACTCAGATGGAGGGTCTATTGTTAGTTTAAGTCAAGTGAAAATCATCTAGTTACATTGATCCAATCTTATATTACTCAGATAGGGAGAGTCAATACAGATTATCAAAACTAGAGATCAGATTAAATCTCTAGTGACTCATATTAATTTTATCCGATATGGGGAAAGGTCTAAAGCCAACACATGAACTTAATACTTCACTAAAATTTAGTCATGAAGACCATAGGGAACAATGTCTATTACCACTATATCATACTCAAGTAATTTTTCCTTAAAACTAATTTTTAAAATATAAAGAAATATCTAAAATCATTATCTAAACGACCTCAAATTGTCAAATCACTTCATAACAATGAGTATTTTAAATTTTATCATTTCTGATGAAACTACCAAATTTCAGATCAATCAGAGTTCAAAAATGATATTTATCTCCAAAGTTATGATCAAATTCAGATTCAAACGATTTGAGAAAAAAATAATCAGATCTACATCCTTATCATATATCAATTTATGTTAACTCATCACGTGTAATCATGTACCCCATATAACATAAATAAAACTGATATAAAGGATGTCTTTCATACTAAATCACATTTTAATTCCAAAGAACAACATTAAAATCATTTTAATGACCTCAAAAAAATATAACCACATAGCAATGAGTACTTTTCTTACTAGGTTTTTACCAATGAACTTACCGAATTTCAAGTCAATTGGAGTCTAAAAAAAATCTCTATTTCCAAAGCTATAACCAAATTCAAATTCAAGTGATTTAAGCATCTTTTGGAATTAAAACAATATGACCTACATTCTTGTCACATATCAATTCATTTTAAATAATCATGTGCAATCATGTTCCAAACTTAACATAAACATATCTGACATAAAGAGTGATCTTATCATTCTCAAATCAAATTTTAATCCGACAAACTATCTAAAACCCATCGAAATGATCTTCGACGGAATCATCAAATTTCAAGTCAATCAGAAATCAAACTTCATGACCACCTAATATGACCATATTTGAAAAAAATAATCCATTTAGGCATAGCTAAATATTAAAATAACTTGATTCAGATTTTCATTATCTTTTTATAATTATCCCTTGAGCACAAAGGCATACGATGTGTCCTTCCTTTTACTAAGACATACAACACCTTATTATATCAATTTGTCCTATCTATTAATACATCTGAGAATTCAAATATTACGTTTCTCCCTTTTAAATCGGTGAAAACCTTTAATATATCTTCTCATTAATTAATTAAGTGTTACTAGTATCTAAAGGTAAAATCTCCATTCAAGTAAATAAACCTTTATTAGTATACATTTATGCAGGGCAATTTGTACATAATACATTAATTATAACCCAATGACTAAAATAGACCATCTGTATAGATTCTATTTATTAATCATAACTAGGTAATTTGCCCAGGCTTCTCGCGGTCATAAATAATAATTGCATTGAACTTCAAAATAATTATTTAATAAAATCCATACATTAAAAATGATGGAAAAGTAGGTTCTTAATAAAATATTAGCAATATTCCAACATGAATTTCATTATTTGTCATTATTACATAACTCATGAACCTCTAATGAATGAATTATTCAGGAAATAATAAATCATTGGTTCTTTAATCAACATTAAAAGGAAAATAAAGAAGAAAAATAAGAATATATATACAAAGGAATTTCGTAAGAAAAGAACACAGATTAAAAAAAGAAATTACACTTGAACATGAAAGCAATTATAACTTTTGAACTTGCTTACTAAATTTCTTCAATTGATAAGTGAGAGACTTCATATCTATGTTAAAATAGATAATATGTAAGCTTATATATAGTAGTTTTAAGTCATAGAATTTTATATAGAATATCAAAACATGTATTCTTGGAACTTAGTACAATAATTATTTTCTGCATAATCAATATACCTACTATATCTGTATATGTTCAATATAACTGGAGACAATAACTTTGCAGAAACATAAACAACATAATTTAAAACATCTACTCAACAAGAACAATTAACATCATAAGCATAAATTAATGACTGTAAAAAAATACCAGGATAGGTAAATTAGAATGAAATAGAAAGGAAAAAATTGAGTCCACTGAATGCATAGTGTCCCCTTAAAAGAATTATTCTCCTCTAATACCTGAGATTTAAATAATTAAATCCTCTTAGGATGGAATGATTTTATTCACCAAGGTATTGAACAAAAACAATGGTGTCAATAAGTCACTCAACAGGAGCAAAGTGCTTGAATATTTCATTGTGTAGAAGAAGAAAAAGAAGAAGTTCAGAATTTTAATTGTTTTAAAATGAGAGGAAATCCCACTATTTTTATAGGCAACATAGGGTAGTGTGAACAAATATGCTTATTGTGCCTTATCGGAAAGGTCACAACTCTTTGGAAATGTCACAATCCTTCGGAAAGGTCACAACCTTTCATAAATGTCACAACCTTTCATAAAAGTCCCAACTCTTCATAAAAGTCTCAACTTTTCTTAAAAGTCACAATTCTTCGTAAAAGTCGTAACTTTTCATAAAAGTCACAACTTTTCATAAAAGCCACAACTTTTCAGTGAAGGCTAGTTTTGGAAATAAATAAATTAAAAGGAAATTCAGGTCTGTAGTGGCACCACGTAGGCGGACTTAAGGTTCTCTTATATATATATATATGATTCTCAATCCATGTATTATAATCTCATATGTATAAATTGTTAAGAACTTAAAATAATTTCAAATAAATAAACCACTTCAATAGTAATTATTTATTAATTATATAATTCTTCAATTTCAAACTGTGAGCGTGAAAAAAGAAGACCAATGCCCATATAATTATAATCATCTTATTCAAATATTTGATAAAGAGAATCTTGAACCATTGCAGTTTTACCGTGATGACCACGACCTCAACTCCAAAATTTACATGTATTTTCTGCCAAAGTAAACCAAGAAGGAATATTTAACTTTGATAATACAGAAGCCAACCTCCAAAAAAAGAAAAAAAAAACAAGAAGATTTTCTAATTGAAAGGTTAGTGGTTGTTGTCAGCTTGTCACACCTTTGATCACGTGACTCCAACTCTCAAGCAAAATTATTTTGACAAAGCATATCAAGATAAGAAATCTACAAGAAAACAAAATTTATGCAAAAGAGACCTAGCCGCCACTATTAATAAGTTTTCAATCTTTCAATTTTATAAAAAATTGTCTAGTAGCCAAATTTCAACATAGCCAAGTTAATTTATTTTGGAATACAATACGTCTTTAACGACACCGTACATTCCAAACCAACGAATACCACGGCCAATTACACATTGTTCCTTGCTGCCAAGTTTTTTTTTACAAGCTATCAAAGACACTTTCGTCTACACAATTATTTTGTATAAAATTTGAACAATTTCCAGATTCAAGCGGACACACTTTAAAGGTAAAACAAATTAATAAACACAATCGAATAACCCATAATTATACGACCATTATATTTATCATCTGTGACAGTATATTCATGTGTATAATCGCACATATACATACATATACTCTCCAGGCAATCTATTTAGATATAAGCATGGCTCTTGATGCCAATTTTTAGAAAACTATATGCGCAACGGAAGCATACCAGAATCTTACTGCTTATATGAAATAATAGATAACCAATACCATTTATGCTAGAACACATAACTTGCTGGAATTTAATTCGATAAATACCTCTTGAAGCGTGAGCCAATACCTTCAAGCGAATCCCCTAGTTAGACAGACCTTCAAGAAAATCCACAAGATAGGCAGCAGCTGTGATCTTCTACAGTGATCCCAAGTTTACATCTGAACTCTCTCAATACTTGGGTGGGCAAGTATGGTATAGAAAACCAATTCATCTTTTTCTAGGTTAGGAAAATTCCTACTGATAGAGATTTTTTCCCAATACAAAGAGGAGGAGAAAATGTATTATGTTTTTCTTTTTCAAAAGAACACGTCTGTTTTCTTTTTAAAAATAAAAACACACACCTGACTCCCCTTTTCCCCTTAGAAATAAGATTCTGAGTTCTAGTTAAATATGGGCATTGCAGGGACCATAAAATTAATTACTGAGCCTTCCTATTATGGAAATCATTCCAAATAATTAATTTGAATTATTCTTACTATAATAAATTACAAATCATTCCACTAGAAATTCATAATTGCACTCCTCTATTTATATTTCGAAAATTTTCCATTAAACACTTATGTAATTCTCCATGTTAAAATTACAGATACTAATCAATAAATTAAATTACTAACGAATTTAATTCAATGATTATTTTCCTTTAGAGCACTACTTAACTTATTTCATGTGTCGGATTCATAAATCCACTTGCAAGGCTTGACATGATGAAAACTTATAAGTTTTTCAAAAAAGCATATCAATCAATCTCTATAACGAGGCATGGATTCCATCAACTAACTTATTATTTCACCAATATATATATTATTATCATCTAATCAACCAAGCATATTGAACCATCTCAGAATCTCACCTTTTAATAAATCAAAATGATAATTAATACATATAGATCATACAGTTATATCAGGATTAAGAATATAAATACATTTAATAGTTTAAAGAATATGTTTTTGTCAGCCAGTCTAAAACAACTATCTCTACTCGGTCTCGTTCAATACATACAAAATGCACTAGCACAAGAAGATGGAACTATACCGTTCCCATAATCAAGATAGATTACATATAATCTTGTGCTACAATTGTACCGATGGCATGTCCAATTTTCATCCTAGATTGTGAACAAAAAACTTTATACTTATAAGAACCGATGATTTAATTCACTATGTATAAGATAAAACTCTACACACTAAATAATCTACTATATAAGTAAACAGACACAATAAACGAATATGTGATCTATTAAAATTGAGAAAATATTTATTCTATAATAAATATTATATCTTAACATATGGTTAATAGTATATATCCCAACAATCTCCCACTTAGACTTTTACCCATCACAATTGTTATAATGTACTATATCTAAATGCATGGTTAATAGTATATACCCTAACAATCTCCCACTTAGATATTTAATCTTGAAATTTGTTACAATACTATGTCTAAACACATGATTAATAGTATATATTGATACGCTCAAATTACACCTCCTTTCAGAAGCATAAGCGATCGTTATCAAGTAAAGAACCCAACTTGTAGATTGAGATCGATCCCACGAGGAAAATAGTTTAGACTTTACTTTTAACCAACAATTATATTCGATTAGTCAAATTATTTCCAGAAACAGGTAATAAAAAGGGGGGTTGTGCTTGTGTAAAACAAATAGTAATACGTAATATTGTAATCAATAATTAAACTCAACTTTGGTTGTTATCAAGATAAGAGAAATAACTAGGGTATACGTGTTCCCCATAATCTCATAACGCAGTAATCCTAGTAATAGCAATCCTTTTCTAGTGTATTACATGCAAAGTGATAAGTTAGGTATCTCTAAATCCTTGGTCCGGCATCTAGAGAATTTCACCCCGCACCTTGGTCCGGCTACGTGTGTATAATTTACTAACCCTTACCTTTACCTCATATTAGACATCATAATCGATGTTTGGCTTAGTTATTACTTCGCACCAATCGACACTAGCCTATTAGATAGTATCACACTAAATCTATGTTGATAATTCTTTTCTTGTTAATTACCTCCTTGGTCCGGCAAGTAGTAACAAGGCGAGTTCTAACGTTGGCCACCGTTAAAAAGACTTCTAAACGAAAGAATTATCAATGCATGCAAAATACTAGTCAAGAATTGCTTATTTACTATTCATACTTTGTTAATTGATCATGGTTCCCACAACCCTAGTTGTGGATTTAGTTACTCATATTAGCAAGAACACAATTCATAATTGTAGATGGAGAAATCATGAACTTACGTAAAGAGAATAATAAACCCAGAAAATTAACTTGAATTGCAAAGCCAAAATCTTCAAAACGAACTTGGGAAATCAATAATTGCTAGGGTTGCAAATTAATCTCCAAAGTTACAAAGCAAAAATAGAATAATAGTGTCTAACCCCCAAAAACGAGGTTTACATGTCCTATTTATAGAAAACAAATCCTAAATAAAAAAGGAAACAAATTAAGGAAAGTTTTGTTCAGGTACGCGTCTTCGATCCACGAGACTGACTTACGGACCGTCGATTGATCTACGGTCCGTAAGTCCCTTCCGTCACTCGGGACTTAGAAAATATTTCAGCATCCAACAATCAGCTTCTCTGAAGCAAACGACGGACCAGCAGCACGGACCGTAGATCGACCTACGGTCCGTTAATCCCTTCCGTAGCTCCATACTTAGAATCTTCAAAAATCAGGTACTGGAACCCTCGTAGTCTCACTCTACGAATCAACAGTACGGTCCGTAGATCAATCTATGGACCGTCAATGGGCACCGTGGTTCCACACTTGGTCAGATTTCCCTGATTTGTCCTCAACACCATGCCTGCTGATCTACGGTCATCACCTACGGACCGTGAATGGATCTACGGTCCGTAGATGACCTCCGTGGATGCCTTTTTCTGCATTTCCTTCAGCTGTCTCTAAACTTCCGCGCCTGAACACCTTTCCTGCAAAACATGATAAAACACATAAAAACCAATATAAAAAGGCCCTAGACACACACAACTTGTAAGTGAAATGTATTAGAAATACCGTAAACTCACGGTATATCATATACCCTAACAATTGTGATTGTGCTGATTGGATCGGGTGTCACGTTTCGACACGTACATTGGATCGGGTGTCACGTTCTGACACCTATATTAGACTGAGTGTCAACGTCCGACACATACATTGAATTGGGTGTCACGTTCCGACACACTAATAGTTTGGTTGTGGGTTACATGAGAGAACCACTTGTGATGATTATGTTCCTGTCTCGTGTCATTGATATTGAGAAATTATTTGTTACTACTGAAATAATAATTGAACTATGCATTCGATATATGTGTGTTTACTAGGTTGTAATTGTTTGCGTGTATTTCGCTTACTGGAATAGCCGTGTGATCCTACCTGTACATTGTGGTTGTGTATTGATACTGCACTTGCTCGTTCTTTATTGAGTACAGGGCATCTTCAAGCGGCTATTGATAGACCTCAGCTATGGGATCTTTGATCTAGACCAGATTCAAGGGTGAACCAGTTCTTTTAGGCTGCCATGGATTCACTATTTGTTTAGTCCACTATTTTCGCACGCAGACTCTATAGTTAGATTTATTCGTATGTTTGATTTCGGGGTTACACCCCTTTTCTCTTAGACTTGTTGATTAGTAGAGTTTTGGTACAATGACTTGCAGGTTATATGGGTTGAATTTCAGCAATAATTATGTTAGTTGTTTTGTTAAACTTTTGGAGTTAAAGGGAACTCCATATTTCATTAGTCATTGAAACCTGCTTTTGTATCTTTAAATGCTTAGTATTTGTTTAGTTGCTTAGTTGGGTTATAGTAATGGTTCTCCCACCGGAGGGTTAGTATGGGTGCCAATCACGGCGGTCTGAGTCGTGAAAAAGTTGGTATTAGAAGCCTAGGTTCGTTGATCTCATTGTACTAAAATGAGTCTAGTAGAGTCTTGTGGAACGGTACGGAGACGTCTGTACTTTTCTACGAGAGGCTATAGAACTTTAGGAAATCTCTATGTCTTTTTCTCCTTTCGTGCTATGACTGGATTCCAATTGGTATCTAGCAATCCAAATTGGTATCTGATCTCTTTCACTCTTCTTTCCGTGTATGGTTAACACGCGATACAATGGCGTTAGGCCCGTAGTCCCCATCAATGAGCCAGCGGAGGAGTCCGCAGCAAGAGGCCAGGGTCAAGGCAGGGGTAGGGGAAGAAGAAGGGGTAAAGGCCGAGGAAGGGTAGCCCCCGCTAGGGGTGGAGCTCCAGTTGATAATGCTCCTAGAGAAGAGGCCCCCGCTGCACCCCACAAAGAGGTGGAATAGAATGTGGAGATCAAAGACGATGTGGATGTTGGACCAGATGATGATGAACAGGATGAGACTACATGTATTCCTCCCTTAGACCCAATGTTAGCACAGCAGATCATGAATTTTCTGAAGGGATTGGTCGGCCCTAGAGTCCTTCCCACAGTGCAAGCGGCTCAACCTCCCATCAATCCCCCGATTGATGTTAGCGTTCCCAAGGTGTGTGGAGCATTAGACACTGATGACTTTTTATGTCCCCTATTGGGTCATGTGATGATTGGAGTTGTTAGAGAGGGTATTCTTAATTTATTTTTAAGAAATCAGCAATGAAGCTTCGTACTCCATAGTATAATTTAAAAAATCCAAGCATTGGTTGTGCAGTTTCTTCTGTTACTAGGTTGATTAATTAATGATGCAATATGATATGAGTCTTTGAGATGAATTTTATGTTATTCCCAGATAGTTTTGACTATTAAGCTACTTTATCTCTGTAGGTAACTGGATACAAGTTGTGGCGGCAAGTGGGAGACTCCTTTAATCACCCCAAGTGAAAATTTAGTTGGGCTTGGTTATTTCTAATTTTCTGGCAACTTGATATGAATATTTCTCCTTTACTCGCCAAACATCAACTTCCCCAATATATACTATGTAAGGGAGATGTTGTCTGTCATTGTTTTACTGATGATGAGCCAAGATTTTAAAGTTTATTTATGTTGTTTTGGATGTGAAATGTTATGATATATTTTGGGTACATGAGGAATAAGTTGCTTGGTTGCTAGAACAGTATATCAGAAGGTGGTAGAAGAACAACTGTTCATGAACTGTTTAAAACCTTAATAACTACTCCCGTTGTTTCAAATGTTTGTCTGGTTTTGACTTGACATAGACTTTAAGAAAGTAAATAATTTTTTTGAATCTTGTATCCTTGGATCAAAATAGCACTTGGTCCATTATTTTACTTATTATAACATTTTTTTCGAAATACAAAATTATATGAAGTAGGGAGTAACTCCATGAAAGGAAAATTAATGCATTAGCATCGCTTCCTAAGAGCAGCGTGTCTACCAATTTCACCATAGCGGCTTGTCTTAAACTCATAATAGCATATGAATAAGAAATTATCAAGATTGAGTAAGCTATTTTTGTTAAGTAATGACTGAAATAGATGAATAACAATAAAATGTTGTTCAAAAATAATTTTAGGTTGAAGGTTCATTTTAGATTTGAGTTTAGATAAACCAAAGATGCGTAGAATGTACCAAAATGTCCTTTAATCTTGTGTTCTGGAACATGTCATGTGAGTTGTGACACGTTGAAATTAAGAATTGCTAAACAAGGGAAGAGGCATTCTTTTCTCTAAACTTGGTAACTTTGGAAGGAGGCATTTTTTTTTTATAGTGGAGAGAGTATTAAAACTACTAAAATTGAAAATACGAAGAAAACATGAAGGGCTTTCGAAAAAAGAACGACATAGATTCCAACATCAAGCTATAAGCTTAGTTGCTCGGACTCTACTTGTGACACGTTGAAATTAAGAATTGCCAAAAAGGGAAAGAGGCATTCTTTTATTTGAACTTGGTAACTTTGGAAAGAGGCATTCTTTTTATAGCGGAGAGAGTATTAAAACTACTAAAATTGAAAATACAAAGAAAAAATGAAGTGCTTTTGCAAAAATAACAACATAGATTCCAACATCAAGCTATAAGCTAAGTTGCTCGGACTCTTCACTTTTGGTGCCACATCCGTGTCCACACGACATGGGTGTGGCATCTGTGTCCAATTTGTTCAACTGATTTTGGGTGCTTTGACCAAAATTGATGGGGTAAGTGTGGACAGTTTTAGTGATTGTCTGTAATCAATATAAAAGCTAAGGTGAAATTGAAGAAAACGAAATACCTTTTATTTATAAATTTCTATGTCACTCATTTTCCGTAAATCTCCTTCCATATTCTCCTCAAGTTCTCCCGTAATATCTCATAATTTAGGTTTTTTAACTCTTCTTTTAGATACTTTAATTATTTTGGGCGAATCCTAACACCCATATCCCTTCATGGATCCACATCCTCGAATATTAAAATTAGATCATGAAGGATCCAACATCTAGATCTGCACCTGTATCGAACACCTGCACCGAGTCCGGGCAACTTATGCTATAATTGCTAAGAAACATACACCGCATTAACAACAAACAACAACATACCCAAGGAATGTTACATCTTTTTTTCTGTTAGGTCTTGGTCAAATATAGAGGACAGGGGATCTTATACACGTATCGGAGTGGTGGCAATTTGTTCTGGAGTTAAGAACGCAGGGACTTGAAGCCTAAAATATTTACATATGCTTCTGAATAGGGAGCCTAAACTTTATGAGATACTGACGGGATGCTTCCTTATACTAGTTTTGCTCAATGTGAAATGAGTGTCGATGTCTAATATCTCCAATTAGATGAGTAACTTAGAATATAGACTGGGGTTGTAATGTGCAACATATCTTTTGTTGCTCAAATAAGATAAGAATTTTCTGGAATGATAATCAACTGAATATATAAGACAATACCAATGCTTTCTATCTACTATTATACGACTTTCTCTAAATGCATTTTTTGGGGCTTTGATAATCTTCTTTTTCATGACTTGTACTACTCTTTCTTGGACATTGCGCAGCTTCTATGAGAAGGTAATAACATGAAGTTCTCTTCCCTTGATAGTTATTAGCATATTTTGACTATTGTCCACCATGCTGCTAATATTTGGTATAAGGTGAGTTTCTGGGACCTGAATTATGTTGCCTTGTTAGTGGATAGGTGGTTTGCAATGTTATCTTTCATGTGGGTTGTATGGAAGGAGAGGGAGAGAGTGTTTGGTGCACCTATGAGGTCCCTGCTTGTATAGATGATTGAATGTGTTTTGTAGAGGATTATATTTTTGTATAGGTTCTCTATTTCTTGGTATACGGCTTATATACGGGATTTTCCTCAATCATTAACAAATTATTTAACCTTATAAAAAAAATTGGTGGGTGCTTTGTGAAGTATCAACTTAGAAAACTTTTACTAACATCCCATCTTTTGTGGCCTGTCAATAGACTCATGGCATCCATGCACTGAGTCATCAAATGAAGCACGTAGAGAAGACCCAAGCCTACTTGCACTGGCCCATCCCACAAAGTCCTACAAATGAAGACTTGGGTTGGACATTCTGGTTCAATTTAGCTTATTGGAGAGAGTATATTCTCCACTTCTCCTCAGCTTTCCACATTTTGAAATGCCAAACTTAGATGTTTAAGTCGAATAAAGAACATCATCTCCATGCATCTACGCTTATATGGTGATTTTGAATAGAATTTGCTCTAAAAAGTTATATGTCTCTTACTTTTTGTTTATGTACATTCTATTATCTCATGATTTCTCAGTATGTTAGATAATTCTCCAATACGAACGGCATAGGACACAAAACAGAGAGCTTCAACTTCCTATTGCTCCTCCTCCTGGTTTTTCGGGTGTTGACAATCAGGTAACGCTATGTTTACATTGTTGTTATGTGATATATGGGGAAGCCTATTACCCTAAGTAGTTAGAATCATCGACGTATTTTGACTTTGGTCAAGTTCTCAAAGTTGATCATGGAGATCCTTCTTTAGTTGACTTCGACGAAAATCAGTATAGCTTTACTTTGGCATAAGGGCTACTAGGTAAAGACTTTGTTTAAGTAAGGAGTAACTTGATTTAAGATTAGCCATATATGGTAGTGCCCATGTGTAGCTTAAGTTTCTATTTGTTATTGTACGCAATGTATAACTATTTTTTTTTAAAGAAAAAAAAAACTAACTCCAACATGCATATGCATATGATCGACTATTTTGAAGGAAAGGAACAACAGTTGCTTTGAAAACATAGCTAACTCAATTCAGATTGCATACTTTTGCTTTCTTTTGGTTTAAACTATAAAGAGGCATTTGTAAATGAAGCATAATCAATACTTAGTTTCATACAATACGTATAAGAATTGGATAGGTATTTTTTTTCTCACTTGTAATTACTACAACACTTACTTAGTACTAGCTTTGTAAGACATTACCTTTCTCTAAAAAGGACGTGTAGCTAATAACAAAAAGTGAATTCATTGTTCAACCGGAGTCCATAGGCAGATCTAGGTTTTGTAATTTATGGGTTCCTACAATGATCAAGTTGATGTAAAAATAGTTGGGTTCAGAATCAACTTTTTAAAAATACTTGGTGCATTTCTTAACCAACACAGGCTATGAAAAAAACACGGGTCCCGTGAACCCATATCTCAAGGGCTAGAATCCCCCTTCCAGAGTCATCCATCAAGATAGTCCACCTATCTATCTAAAACATTATCAACTACATGAATGATAAAAATCCAACCTAGCTTGGTAGCACCAGCTTGCCATATGGTGATGGGACAGTGATATATTAAAGTCCTTAACAGAAGTGGGGTTGGATTAGAAATGATACTGGTATGTTGTATCAGTATAATACTGGTATGTCCCTCGTGACTATCACTTTGGAGTTCAATGCTCCCATTGGCCACATTGTTGTCAAAGACCTCAATCTCCCAGTTTTAGCCTCTAGAGAAGTGTCTGAAGGGTTGTCAGATTGGACCATCATATTTAAATCTACAATAAAAAATTGAATGAAACAAAACCAAATTTTATCTAAAAGAAAGCTTTTCATGAACTTTATTGTTCTGATTTGATTGTTTGTTGTAGTCGGGCATTTATTTATTTTTGGTAAACTTACCATTTATTGATACCAAAAGGTGAACATTACAGTACCAAACAAATGCTGACCAATTACTTCTCAAAATTGAACCAACCAAAAAAAGACAACTTACAAAAGGATCTACAAAGTAGCAACTATATTTAATCTAGGGATGCATACACAAAATAAAAGTATCGTTCCATCTTCAAAGCAGTCTATCCAGTGCTTGTAGTGTATTCTTGCACTTGGCCAGGTCCCTTTCTCTCACATGTATATACAACACAATTTCTTTATAGAATTTGTCACTTTGATAGAGGTTGGAATGAAATCGAATAGCATTTCGTTCACTCCATACCATATACAAAAGCATGGCAAATACACAACTAATATTGCACCCTTCCCTATTTTCTTCCTTGCCAAGATAGTAACCTAGTCTAGTTCATCTTGCCAGCTTCGAATGGTTCTGTTGATGCCTAGCCACACCAATAACTTGTGCCATAAAGCTCTAATGACTCTAACATTCGAAGTAAAGATGTTCAAAGGATTCAAAGTTGTACAACAAAAAGCACAATCTGGAGGCACATGAATACCAAATTTCTGAAGTCTCTCTACAGTTGCTAATCTTCTCTAGGTAGGTAGCCACAATATGAACTTATGTCTAGGATGGATGTTTTGTTGTAGTGCAATACTCTTCCAGGAAACTTTTGGGTGGGTAGGCATGAGCTTAAGATACATCTTTCTGATACAAAATGTGCATTCTTCAACCACTTCATTCAGCTTAACATCAAGATATCCTTGGGAAGAACAGGTTCCTAAGTACTTTCTTGACTCCAAAATTTTCCTTACAACCCAATTAAGTAGCACAAGCTAGAATAGTGCAGTTCTCTACAGATTCATCTTTAATATAGTGTGAAGACCCGATCCTACACCCCGGATGCAACACGACGTACAAGACTCCAAAGAGCCTCATACAAGCCTCATAGCATTCATAACATCAGACATAAGAAATGATGCGGAATTTAAAAACTCTTATCCATACAATCGAAGTCTTTATAAAAGCAAGCGAAGCCTAACTTGGTCTCATTTAGCCATCTAATACAAATTTGAATCAATAATAGGGTCACAGTCCTTCAACATTGTCTGAAACTTAAAAGGACATGAAAGAAACTACTAAAGACTCATATGTCCTCGAATCTTGAGGACTCACCACAAGCTAGGAGAATAGTCGATCCAAGCTTGAATCCAAGAAGAACACCTCAAACACCGGGACCTACATTTTGGAGAAAAATGTAGAAGAAATATGGGTTAGCACAAATATGTACGAAGTATGATAGCCATGCAAAAATCACGCTAAAAAGGTCATTTTGGTTGAAAACCATGCATTTAACCAGTTTGAGGATCATCATGCACTTTTAGTATAAACACATAAGACATAAGCATATTCATCATATAAGTCATTATATCACATAATAGAACCATTTCTAGGTAACCCTAAGTTATACTTGTGGAATGTATGAATAGCATCCCATAATACCACACATTTTAAGTACCACTTTGAGGCCACGATAATCATACTTACCATTCTTCATTCTCATCTTTAGTTAATACACATAGACAAGGAACATTCATATTTAATAAGTCATAACAAGGAAAGCATCTCATAATAACAATCCAAGTTAAGCATTCATTATTACATTAAGCCTTTATGTCAACATTCTCATTAGCATCATTATGAGCACATTCATTTCATTAGACATTATGACATTTGACAAACACACCATAGCCACTCTCAAAGCCTACTAGTGCAATGCATGGATGGCATACCATACTACCACCCACATTTCATAGTACCTCATGAGCAACCACAGCACATAACTCACATGATGGGAATAAGCCCTAACCAACATAGACCATGTGAGCAAATCTTGGAATCCAGTGTCATGTCCCACACCGAAAAGAGTTAGTGTACTTGCCTAAGGTTGAACCGGTAATTTAGCTTAGGTGGATCCACTAGCTATAACCTATTTGGGCACATTGTTATGGGATAAGGAAGTTGTTACTAGAAACCCAGCCTAACATGGGGAGAGCTTCCACCTCACAATATCCAATTGGTGCTAAGTATTAAATTCCCATAGAGTAGTTCTTTCTCTTTTTAACATTATTACACATGAGAGGGATGCCATTGGCTTACCGACCCAAGGTACATTTTTACACACATGAAAGGGTGCCATTAGCCTACCGATTCAAGGTACATTATTAGGAAAGCTGATTGAATCCTCTTGAAATGGCTACCCTTAGGTCTACAGATTCAAGGTTCATAATGGTAGTAGTTCATAGACTCATCATGAAAGGGCTACCATTGTTCTACCGATTCAAGACAAAGCCTAGGGTACTCCATTAGTCATTTATGAATGGGATGCCACTTGGCCTACTGATTCAAAGTTCATTAAGTCAAGATAGTTTTAGTTACACAAGAAGAGGATGCCCTAAGCCTACCAATTCAAGGTTTATCATTACAGTGAAGAAACCTTTCATGACATGTCATCATCATTCACAAGTGTATAATTGAGAATAACCTTTCAACAATATCACAATTGTATTATAGTCATGATCACATTACTTTCATTGAATTGATAAAGCATGTACACAAGAAACATGATTATACAACAATCTTCATAATTTACCCTTCAAGGATCATAAATCACATTTAACCCAACATCTAGAATTTCTACATTTTATATGGGTAATAATATAATTCATTCAATTCAATTAATCTAAACAAGACCCATTTACATGCTTCTAAAATCAATCACCCACATTAAGATCACAATTTTGCAATATAGGAAATCCATACATTCTTGGGGGATTTTCACCATAATTCAATCAAAAATCATCAATTTAATGATAACCCAACATAATTGAACCATTAAAAACAATTTTGCAAGAGAACCCATGCTATTCGAATAAAACCCTACTTTTGGGGGATAATTGTAAGATTTGAAATCAAACTTTGAAGGGGCTCCATGGGTGGAATATACCCATGGATGAAAACTACCATACCTTGATGATGAATCTTGAAAGAATTTGATGAAAATCCTTGATTTCTTCCAGCCCAAGCTTCAATTTTACTCTTCTTCTCCTTGAGATTTTAGAGAGAGAAATATTGTGAGGAAGATGAACTTTTGATTTTTATTTTGTTCTTTGTGAAATTGATTTAGTTTGGGTTTTAATGACTTAAAATACCTTATATACTTATTTTAAAATAATATAAAATATACACATTTTAATTGGACTAAAAATTCAAATTTACAAAATTACCCCTTTTTGCCCCCCACGTGGACTGCCTAAAAACTAAGGCAAGTACCACGAGAGGCTTCAATGAGCCGTGAACAAGTCCAGACCCGTGGTCCCCTCTGTGGAGTTGAGGCGTAAAATTTTATTTTCTAAGTAACATTGCCTTAGAAATTTTTTCACAAGGTTTGGGTTCAAGGATGAGTTCACCGGCCGTAGACTCTTCTACCATCCTTGAACCCTTCCTTAGAACCTTGCCTTAGAATATTTTTCACAAGGCTTGGATTCAAGGATGGGTTCACCAGCCGTGGACTCTTCCACAGTCCTTGAACCCTTCCTTGAACTTATACTTAGCCAAATTTTTGGGGGCTTATTTAAGGTCCTCCTCAAGGACCCTTGGTTGGTCCTTAGGGGGGGGGGAGGTTCGTACCTTCACGTTTAACCCCTAAAAACATTTACTCTATGTATGAGGAGTTATTTTACAACTCTAAATCACACATAAAATTCTAAAACTCTTACTAAGGCTCTAGTTTCACCTATTAATTTTTCGGATGTTACATTATCTCCCCCTTGGGAACATTCGTCCTCGAATGGCGATCTAGACAGCTACGGAATTAAAGACTCAAGACTAGCAGCCCATCATTCATGAATTATCAAAATCATGAATCACTTAAAGGAGGAAACTTTAACTCCATCTCAACATGATCAATGCAACAAAAGGAAGTAGGAACTACATATATCAACCCAATATGCATGAAATTCAAAATTTCACATGTTTATAAGAGGAACTACCGTCTCCAACAAAAGCATTCTCAGCACAACATTATGGAGCCAATATGCCATCTCATAAAACATATAAAGCATGTTCATCAACTCACCTCATGAAGTCAAATATGCAAATTCATACTCAAATGCACAACAACATGAAGAACACATAAATCATGTAAACTCATTTTGTTACTAAACATAAATTTTCTCAAGAACATGCATAATCATAAGGAATCATGGAAACTAATAAATCACACATTACTCCAACATATAAAACAAGCCACAAGGAACTCTTTGTCTCAAGATTGAATAGAAATAGAAGAAAGGGATAAGGATATCGGAACTCTCAACAATCTTGCTTTCTAAGTATACCATATCCCCCTTGGGAGTAAACCCATACTAAGGCTAACATGAAAGTCTAACAAATAGCATAGGACCTTAAATAAACATTTTCATCTATAAGAAATTAACAACATACCGGTGCGTTCATCCGGAAAGGTTCATTTGTCCTGTCTAGCCCGGAGTGGATAGAAGCAACTATACTTTGGAGCATTGGGATCCGGACCACTAAGAGAAGTTTGTTTGGCATCTCTTCCTTTTGCCTAGAGTGTAGGGCAATATTTCACTTGTTATCACTCTTTCCATAACCATAACACCCATTTGTACCGGCTAGGCACTTCCCATGGTGCTTCTTTCCACAATTGGTGCAAGTAGGTTTAGGAAATGGAGATGCACTACCTTTCTCTTGGTTAACCCTAGGAGTGTTGAATAATCTTGGTTGGAAGATCTCTTTTTAAACCATGGTTGACCTTGTTCATCAGACCTAGCTATTTGTATCTCTCTATTATTTCTCTTAAGTTTGGACTCCTCCATTTGTTGGGCAAACACCACAATCCTAGAGATATTCATGTTATCATTAAGCATTGCCATACAACATTCTTCCTCAACTAAGTTGGACACACCCGTCACAAATCTACTCATCTCTCGGCTTTGCCACCATAGATGGAGCATACTTGGATAATTGGGTAAATTTCAAGGCATACTCTTGAACACGTATGCTACCTTGCCTAAGGTTAATGAATTCCTCTGTTGTAGCCTCCCTCATCTCATAGGGAAAGAATCTATCAATGAATGCTTTCTTAAACACCTCTCAATATATGGGACCCTCTCCTACTGGCCTATTCCTCTTCCATTGAGTAAACCAAACTTGGGCAACATCCTTCAATTGATAAGCGTCTAGTTCCACCTTTTCTACCGAAGTCACCCCCATAACATCAACTACCTTATAAACCTCATCCATAAACTCTTGAAAATCCTCTCCCACCATGGAACCGAGAAACACCGGAGGATTTATCCTAACAAAATCCCTCAATATAGAAGCGGTGGAGTTCACATTAGGGTTCACATGAGCTCCAACATCCTTATTGGCTTGAGCCAATGTTAGAAAAGCCGACCTAATCTCCACATTTGTCATATCCAGAGGATCAACCGGAGCTTAGTCATCTTGAGGAGAATGACTAGCTCGAGGAACTCCTTGATTCACAATCTACTCTTCCACCCTTCTTGCGTTAGCCCTTCGTGTATACATTTCCTGAAGACACAAGAGGATGATTAGAAGGAAGAACTTATAGAGTTAAACTCTATGGCAAGACTTAAGAATAATGAAAGAAGTGAGATTTCCTAAACATCTTATAGCCTTTCATTCATAAATGTGGCGCGCTTCATACTCATGAACAAGACTCTACTAGACGTGGCTTATGAGACATCATCCTAAAACCATCCCAACATCTTGTGAACTGATACCATATTTGTCACGACCTGAGCCTACACCCTGGACGTAACACGACGTTCAAGACTCCGAAGCACCTCATACAAGCCTCATAGCATTTATAACATAAGACATAAGAAATGATGCGGAATTTAAAAAATTTTATCCATATAATCGAAGTCTTTATAAAAGCAGGAGAAAGTCTAACTTTGTCTTAGTTAGCCATCTAGTACAACTTTGAATCAATAATAGGGTCACAGTCCTTCAACATAGTCTGAAACTTAAAATGACATGAAAGAAACTACTAAAGACTCATATGTCCTCGAATCTTGAGGACTCACCACAAGCTAGGAGAATAGTCGATCCAAGCTTATATCCAAGAAGAACACCTAAAACACCGAGATGTACACTTTGTAGAAAAATGTAGAAGACATAGGGTTAGCACAAATATGTACTAAGTATGATAGCCATGCAAAACTCATGCTAAAAAGGAAATTTTGGTTGAAAACCATGCATTTAACAAGTGTGAGGATCATCATGCACTTTTAGTATAAACACATAAAACATAAGCATATTAATCATATAAGTCATTATAACACATAATAGAACCATTTCTAGGTAACCCTAAGTTAATTATGCTTGGGCAATGTATGAATAGCATCCCATAATACCACACATACTAAGTACCACTTTCAGGCCACCATAATCATACTTACCATTCTTCATTCTCATCTTTAGTTAATACATATAGACAAGGAACCTTCATATTTAATAAGTCATGACAAGGAAAGCATCTCATAATTACAATCCAAGTTAAACATTCATTATTACATTAAGCCTTTAAGTCAACATTCTCATTAGTATCATTATGAGTACATTCATTTCATTAGACATTATGACATTTGAGAAACACACAGCATAGTCACTCTCAAAGCCTACTCGTGCAATGCATGGATGACATACCATACTACCACCCACACTTTATAGAACCTCAGGAGTAACAATAGCACATAACTCACATGATGGGGATAATCCCTAACTGGCATAGACCATGTGAAAAAATCAAGGAATCCGGTGTCATGTCCTACACCGAAAAGAGTTGGTCTACTTGCCTAAGGTAGAACTGATAATTTATCTTAGGTGGATCCACTAGCTATAACCTATGTGTTATGGGATAAGGAAGTTGTTACTAGAAACCCAGCCTAACATGGGGAGAGCTTCAACCTCACAATATCCACTTGGTGCTAAGAATTAAATTCCCATAGAGTAGTTCATTCTCTTTTTAACATTATTACACATGAGAGGGATGTCATTGGCCTGCCGACCCAAGGTACATTTTTACACACATGAAAGGGTGTCATTAGCCTACCGATTCAAGGTACATTATTAGGAAAGCTCATTGAATCCTCATGAAAGGGCTACCCTTAGGTCTACCGATTCAAGGTTCATCATTTTAGTAGTTCATAGACTCATTATGAAAGGGCTACCATTGGTCTACCGATTCAAGACAAAGCCTAGGATACTCTATTAGCCATTTATGAAAGGGATGCCACTTGGCCTACCGATTCAAAGTTCATTAAGTCAAGATAGTTTTAGTTACACAAGAAGCGGATGCCCTATGCCTACCAATTCAAGGTGCTTCAATACATTGAAGAAACTTTTCATGACATGTCATCATCATTCACAAGTGTATAATTAAGAATAAATTTTAAGCAATATCAAAATTGCATTATAGTCATGATTACATTACTTTCATTTAATTCATAAAGCATGTACACAAGCATCATGATTATACAACAATCTTCATAATTTACCCTTCAAGGATCATAAATCACACTCAACCCAACATCTAGACTTTCTACATTAGATATGGGTAATAATATAATTCAATCAATTCAATTAATCTAAACAAGACCTATTTACATACTTCTAAAATCAATCACCCACATTAAGATCATAATTTTGCAATATAGGGAATCCCTGGGTTCTTGGGGGATTTTCACCATAATTCAATGACAAATCATCAATTCAATCAGAACCCAACATAATTGAATCATTAAAAATATTTTTTAAGAGAACCCATGCTATTCAAATAAAACCTTTCTTTCTGAGGAAAATTGTAAGATTTGAAACCAAGTTTTGAAGAGGATCCATGGGTGGAATATACCCATGGATGAAAACTACTATACCTTGATGATGAATTTTGAAAGAATTTGATGAAAACCCATTGATTTCTTCCAGTCGAAGCTTCAATTTTACTCTTCTTCTTCTTCTTGGGTTTTTAGAGAGAGAAATATTGTGAGTAATTTGAAATTTTTATTTTGATTTGGGTCTTTGTGAAATTGATTTAGTTTGGGTGTTTAATGACTTAAAATAACTTATATACTTATTTAAAAATAATATAAAATATACTCATTTTAATTGGACTAAATATTAGAATTTACAAAATTGCCCTCCCCCCCTCCCCCCACGTTAACTGCCTAAAAAACTAAGGCAAGTACCACGAGAGGCTTCCACGAGCCGTGGTACCCTCCGTGGACTTGAGGCATAAAATTTTATTTTCTATGTTACATTGCCTTAGAAATTTTTTCACAAGGCTTGGGTTCATCGGCCGTTGACTCTTCCACCGTCTGTGAACCCTTCCTTAGAACCTTGCCTTAGAATATTTTTCACAAGGCTTGGGTTCAAGGATGGGTTCACCGGCTGTGGACTTTTCCACTATCCTTGAACTCTTCCTTAAAACCTTGCCTTAGAATATTTTTCACAAGGCTTGGGTTCAACGATGGGTTCACCGACCGTGGACTCTTCCACCGTTCTTAAACCCTTCCTTGAACTTATACTTAGCCAATTTTTTGGGGCTAATTTAGGGTCCTCCTCAAGGACCCTTGGTTGGTCCTTGGGGGAGGGGGGGGTTGTACCTTGACGTTTAGCCCTTAAAAACATTTATTCTAAGTACGGGGAGTTATTTTACAACTCTAAACCACACATAAAATTCTAAAACTCTTACGTAAGGCTCTAGTTTCACCTATTAATTTTCTGGATGTTACATATAGTAGATATGTACCCATCTTATCCACAAACAGTCCTTTTTTCATAAATAGCCCATAATAGTTTCAATATGGCAGCAGTGTTCCAGAAACTCAAACTTATAATATTCAGACCTCAGGTAGACTTTGGAAGGCAGAGTTTTTCCCACGAAACAAGAGCCTTCCTTGACCTTACTACTGAGCCTGTCCACAAATAAGTTCTGCACACTCCCTCTATCATCTTCAAGATTCTTTTGGGTAATACAAATATTTGTGCCGAGTAAGTCTGCATACCAAAGATGACTGGTTTAATTAGTTGAATTTGCCCAGCATATGAAAGCAATTAGGCAGGCCAACACCTAATTCTTTTTGTAATCTTCTCTACTAAGGGCAAACACTGACCAATGGTCAGTTTCTTGGATGACACAGGCACCCCCGAATATTTAAAAGGTACCTCCCCTTCTACATATGCCAAAGTTTCAAGGATAGTCTGCTTCAATTCTAGCTTCACTCCACTCAAGAATATAGAATTTTTTTCATTGTTGTCTTGTAAACCAGAAGCTTTAGAAAATCTCTGAAAAGCTCTTTGGAGCAAGACTTAAGGTCAGCTTTGCAGAACAACAACAAATCATCTACAAATCATATATGAACTACCCCAAGTTTCTTGCATCTTGGATGATATTTGAAGTCCTTGTTAAGTTTAATCTCTTCCAACTCTCTCTGAAGGTACTCCATGGCCAAAACAAAAAGGTAAGGGGACATTGGATATCCTTGTCTAATTCCATTTCTCCCTCGAAACAATTTTGTTAATCCCTATTGATAATCAAAGAGTAAGATACACTGGACACACATTCCATTATCCAAGTTATGAATTTAAAAGGGAAACCCAACTCAACAAGCACTTTCCTCAGGAATTCCCATTCAATGGAATCATAAGCTTTCCATAAATCAACTTTCATAGTGCATCTAGGGGACATGCCTTTGCTTGAGTACCACTTCAACACCTCATGGCTAAACAAAATATTATCTATAATGCTTCTCCCTTCAATGGAAGCAGATTGTGATGGAATAACAATCTTTCCTATGACAAGTTTAATTATATTGGTCAAGACCTTGGTGATAATATTATAGACAGTGGAACAACAAACTATAGGTCAATAGTCTTTCACTTAGGTGGGGTAGCAATCTTAGGCACACGTGTTATAGATGTACTATTGACAGCTTTCAATAACTTCCTAGTACTAAATAACTTTTTAACAACATTTATAACATCATCTTTAAGAGTAGACCAATGCTACAGGAAGAACTCCACTGGGAAACCATCAATGCCTGGGGTTTTATCCTTAGCCATCCCTTCTATTGTCTCAATTATCTCTTTGTCTGTGACTGGAACTATTAGAGCACATCTTTGTTGATAGGATAGACAATGACCCTTTCTTATGACCTCTACATTTGGACTTGGAAGGTCTTCAGTTGCTGTACCCGCAAGGCTAGAGAAGAAGGAGATGAATTCCTCCTCCACAAGAGTAGGTTCCTGCAATTTAACCCAATTAGCATTGTAAGTAGAATTAATAGCATTTCTACTAATCCTTCTCTTTATTTGGGCATGGAAATAATTGGTGTTTGCCTCTCTACCAACTATCCGATTTACTCTAGATTTCTGTTTGAGAACATGTTCCTCCACTTCACTCCATTTCCTAATTTCATTTAGTACCATTTGTTCCTGCTCAAGCAAGTCAGTGTTGAGAGGTTGTGCTGCAAGTTGACTCTGGATCACCTCTAGACTCTATCTAACATGTTGTATTTTTACGGTATAGGATGCCATATAGGCATTGAGATCTTTCAAACCTATTTTTAGAGCTTTAAGCGTGCTCCACAACTGAAACATTCTTGTACCAGCAACCTTCCCACTCAAAACGACTGATAATATTCTGGAGAAATCAGGATAATCCAAAATAGTTTTAAACAATCTAAAAGGTTTTGGTCTTGATGGAGGTCTTGTATTCACCTGAATGACAATTAGGGAGTGATCAGATACTCCTGGATTCAAGAACTTTGCTTCTATGTGTCCATAATCCATTATCCACTGAAATTTCCCAGAACCCAATCAATTTTGGAATAAACTCGATTAACATGATGTTGTTTATTACAGAAAGTGAAGTTCCATCCTATTTGCTTTAGTGTTGTAAGTTGCAGAGTATCAATACAATCTTTGAAAGGTTGTGTCTCTTCTGGCATAACAGGGGAGCCTAACCTGTCATCAGTAGTTAAAACATTGTCGAAATCTCCACTTAGCAACGAAGCCTATTAAATAGTGCCCCCAATCTCTCCATAGGTCCTCTCTTTGCTGACTTTCGTTCTTGGCATAAACAACAGTAAAGTAGGCTGAGAAGGGACTAGTTGTGTCTGAAATTTTACAGTGGGTGAATTGCTCAAGAAAAATCAATGTTTGTACTTGTATAAGATCTTTCCATAGTAACCGGACTCTACCATTATAATCCATAGGATAGTTTAGACAATGCTTCCAATTAGGCACCATCTCTACAAAATATTCCCAGCTCTGTGAACTTTTACTCTAGTTTCAACAACTCCCATAACATCTACCTCATTCTTCTTCAGAAAAAGTCTAAGCTCTGTCTTATTTAAGGTCTGGTTATGCCCTCTTATGTTCCATGTCGAGATGATCATTAAGGGTTGTAAGTGCCCTCAGGATCTCCAGCTTCCTCGAGAACGTTATAACTATTTGTGATTTGTACTCTTGCCAGCACTTGTATCGAATTAGGAGTAATACGTTGTCCTGAGCTTGCAGGATCAGAATTACCCCCTTTCCCTTCCTCCCTGTCTGGTTTGCTAGTAACTGCCCTCCTCTGTACAATTTCCCCCTTAGCCTTCCAGTCGTATCTTGGTTGTGGAGCTTTTTGTCTTTTGTTTCTGCGTTTCTTCTTCTTAACTTCTTGAAATTGAGGTTCTTCTTTCTTTTCCTCAGCTTGCTTTCCATCAACCTTAGTCCAACATGCTTCAGCACAATGCCCAAATTTCATACATTCAGCGCAAAACTTCAGACGCCAATCATATCCCACAGCCTACTGGGAAGGATCCTATTGGCGTCACGATTTCTATGGAATCCAACAGAGGTTGTGATACATATGTTACAACAAGAACTCTGGCGTACGAAATTCTAGCCATTGTAGCAGTAAAGCTATCAGTGTAGAGAGGTTTCCCTATTGCACTCCCAACCTCGCTCAAAACTTCACTAGACCAATACCCTACCAGTAGCCCTGGAAAAGTAATCCACAAGGGTATAATAGTGATACAATCAGGATTGAATTCAAAATCTATATCCTAGTTCTGCAGCACAAAGGGTTTGTTGAAATACGTATAAGGACGATCTTGCATTACGATGTCTCATTCTTCAACAGTGTCGAATCTGAAAAGAAAGTATCCCTCATCATGTAACAAGATCTGTTGTTTTTTCACGTACTTCTAATTGTGCACCACAAAATTTTCCATTGTTTTCATATATGGGGTATCATCGATAACATAGCCAATTAGGGTTGACTTCCAGTAATCTACTTGTTCTATTAAGTCTTCTTGTTCAATACTCACATAAATTTTTCCTTCCTTAGAGCTAGGTGGTACATAAGATAACACTTTACCTTGCTTCACCTCCATGTTGCCCTCATAAGCCAGCTTCTCCAGCAATGTTGGCTGACTTGAGGAGTCCTCTTCCGAACATTGTAGCCTTCGAGCTACTTGGAATGAACAAGTTTCATATGGCTCCAGTTGAACTGACCTAGAATCGGATTTATCTTCTTTTTCCTCTACATTAGTTTGAAATCGAGCTGGGAGGAAACTTCCAAATCTACTCTCTGGAATGACTAATTTTGTTTCCAACCTAAATTTCATACCAGAACTTGCCTGACTTTTCATCGTGAAATTGTTGATGGGCATTTTGTTTTGATAAGAATTAGGTTATGGAGTTGGTCTTTACTTCATCTAAATGTCGAATAAACTAATGTAGCCTTGTAGTATATGCATATATAAATATACAGAAATGAAGTTTTTAAAGTAATTATGCAGGGAAGTGGTTACCAAATTTTTGAATCAGGAAGGGCAGTAAGAGATTCAGCTGCTCGTTGTAGGCTAGGCTGGCAGGAGCAACACCTTCTTGGTTATGGTGAGTTTGTTGAGCCAATTGTAAAGGTCTACTGTTGAATCCTTGTAGAGGTCTTTGGACATTGATTTTCTTAAGTTTGATCCTGTCTATTCCCATGTACAAGTAATTGTCATGTTTTTCATCTTTTATAGAACAGGAATGCCAACAGTACGCCAAAGCGTGCAAAGAGCATAAAAAATACTGGTCAGATTATTTGTTAATTCTTTGCCAACTTGACTTCCTCATATATCCTTATCATTGAGTTGTTATCTCCTCATCATTTCCCAATATGAAGTCTAGCACTCTTCAAAACTTTGGCGCTGCTAGTTAACACTGTAACTATATCAGGATCATCATCCGAGAACTTTTGTTTTTGCTTCTACTCATACTCTTATCAAAAAGGAATAGTGACCGCAACAGTACTTCTTGTTGTATTCAAGTTCTCTTAAATCATCATATACTCTTATATATAATTATAATTAACAAAGAAATATACATTTAATATACATTTAATATATATATATATATATACACATATTGGAGGGCCAAAGACTTTCATCTTTTCAATTATAGAGAAGATTAATTAGTTTTATACAAGACATATTAAAAGGAAAAAAAGTTACAATATTTTTAGTGATATCATCAATTTTGAGTGAATAAAAGTTGAGAGCTTAACCCATTTGGATAATCCATATTTTACCCATATTTTATCCATATTTTTATGGGTTAAATATGGGCATCAACCCATATTTTAGCCATAAAAAAAATCACACACCCAACCCATTAAAATATGGACGGGTTGGGTGGGTCACCAAAATCTGGGCTCATTTTGTTGGCACTATTCATCAGATATCCATCTATCTTTGAAAAACAATCTAAGTTTCTACTGGGGGATGAAGCCGAAATACCTCATTTTCTATCTAGGCCAATTCAAAGTTTTTGACCCACAGTATCATCATCAACAACAACTAAATAGCTATGGCCAAGCATTCACAATGTTGGCCAACTTCCAATACTCCTGCATTGTCAACTCAGAGATTTTGCTGCGCAAAGGGCACATGAACATGAAGACACCCATGAAGGCTGACAACAACTTTGGTGTGAAGTTGCTCAATTCTAGCATGTAAGGTGACCACGTGAAAAAAAATTTATGTCAGGCCAACTTAAAAATGGAGAATCTTTTGATTGTTGTAGACTTCTTAGAGTGTTGTGATCAACAAATAGTAACGTAACAACGATATAGTTTTCAGATTCATTGAAGAAATATCAAGTTTTCTGCATGACAGTTTCTCTTTACAATTCCAAATATATGCAAGTAAGGCAAAGATTGAATTACTCTACCAAAGTCAAAATCAGTAAAATAAATAGCAAGGTTGTACCTTCTTGAAGCCAATAACACCCCAAAGATTTTCAAGTTGGTTTGGCTGACCGGTAATGACCAGGTGACCAGCTGGATCAGATTATACCCGTACCTATGTATACCAAGAAATAAGGGCATTAGAGCTTTGAGATGGTGTAAAAAGACAAAAACAAAAGGCAAAAGTAACACAAGTTGAAACAATTATGTTGTGGTATTATGATGCTAAATCATTATCTTTGCGGAAAAGTTTTATAGGAAAACTGAAATGACTCACTGAAATAGTAAAATACAAGTTTGTAAAAGCTAGCATATTATTTAAGTCGCTGTCATAAGTTACAACAGTGCAAACATAAAAAATAAAATATAAACACCAGATTTTTTGGAGATGCATATCTCTTTATAAAGGTTGAATAATGAACTTATACAAAAAAATATTAACACTATCTATTAGAAGGTTGTTTTGCCCTTTCAGTAAGATGAAGCTAACACTGAAACCTTAACCTTAACACAAACACCAATTGCAAAAAAGAGAAACTCAATTATTCCAAGCAATAATACAAACACATGATCATGTCCATGTTGATTATACTTTTGATAAAATAAATCATGAGAGTACACACAAGAAAACAAATTGAATGCACTTGATGGAAACAAGTAGCACGATTGGTATTATACCTCATCTAGTAAAAGCCCAGGCACCAGTGCATAGACCTCAAAGGAATCACTATGTTTGCATAAAATCATTACAAATCACATGAGAGAAATTGAATGCATAATCTAGAGGTTCTTAATTCTTTTACTTCTGAGAGGAACTTACTGTTTCACGAAATTTGATTTTCACCCAATCAGCAGAAGGTCCAACATCAACAACTTGGACATCCAACCTAGCGGATGGAAAGCAATTTATCTTTACATCCGAAATGGAGGAACCAAAAATAGAGAGAGATAGAGAAATACTACTCAAGTTCCTAGAACTTCTTTTTCTTTTTGGTGATAAAAATTGCTGGTGTACAATTTGAAGGTCCTGGTATTCAAATTTCTTACAATAGTAAGTGTTTTCTATCCTGTAGTAAGCCTATTCACTACGAAGTTGATCTTGAGAAGAATAATAAGCTAGAGAGATCAAAAGTTAGAGAATGCATGTGAGCGATGTCCTTAACCTGATGGTTCCTAATCGCATTGATTGTCGAATTCTATTTTAAGGAAGTTGATTTTGCCTGTAGAATGCAACCCAAAAGAGTAGATACACCGCTTGCTCCAAGATAACAAACTATAAATGGCATTGTATAAAAAAGTGGATAACCTACACAATAATTACTCTACAACACCCACAAGGGTGACTGAGTTAGTTGAGCAGGGGATCTCCTAAATGGGGGTCTCAGGTTCGAAACTTCCTGCGTACTTTCTCAGTTGAACTCGTCATGGGGCTTGCTAGTGCAGTTTACCTCTCATGATTGGTTTGCTGGCTATTACACTGGAGCGAGATTTACCCCGGCCCTTTGCAACGTCCAGAATCCAATATGATAAAGTTTTTAGTTTCTCTAGCACTAGAAATTCTCTATATTTTCTATTAACATGTAAGTCTAACAAGACAAACAGACTACTAGAGAGCGTCAGAGTGAAAGTAAACATACTAACATGAGTTGAAATTGAATGCAATTCAAAGACCAATCTGACAGGCGACAAAAAAACTTATTAAGATTAAACAAACAAATGCAATTTCAAATGCAGTTTCATTACCACTAGCATTTGTAATGAAACATTTTAGATTTCATCAAAATAACTTAAGATTGACTTGAGAGATAAAAATATTAGAAGAAAGGATCAAGATAAAGTACAACTTACTGCTTAGATGTTTCAGTTTATGTAGCTTTCATTGGGTGCTCCACTTCATTTTGTCCCTGGTGCTTAAGAGAACCTAAATACAACAAGAAGTTATGTTGCGGTCACTATTCATTTTTGATAGAGTATGAGTTAAAACAAAAACTAAAGTTCTCGGATGATGATCCTGATATAGTTATAGTATTAACTAACAACTACTAAAGGCCAAAGTTTTGGAGAGTGCCAGACATCATATTGGGAAATGGTGAGGAGAAAACAACTCAATGATACAGATATATGAACAAGTCCAGTTGGCAAAGAATTGACAAACAATCTTACCACTAGTATTTTAGATCTTAGCACGCTTTGGCGTATTGTAGGAACTCTTGTCCTATAAAAGATGAAAAACACCAAAATTACTTGTACATGCAATTGTCATGATCAAACTTATGAAAATCAATGCCCAAAGTTTTCTACAAGGATTCAATAACAAACCTTTACAATTGGCTCCCCAACCTCACCATAACCAAGAAGATGTTGCTCCTGCCAGCCTAGCCTACAACGAGCAGAATCTCTTACTGCCCTTCCTGATGCAGAAATTCGGTAACCACTTCCCTGCAGAATTACTTTAAATAGTTCATATTTGTATATATATATATATATATATATATATATATATATATACATGCATATACATATACATATACATATACTACAAGGCTACATTAGTTGATTCGACATTTAGATGAAGTAAAGACCAACTCCATAACTTAATTCTTATCAAAACAAAATGCCCAACTTCAGTAAATAATCAAATCATAATAGTAAAGTTCATCAAAATCTTTCTTCTAAATAAAATTTGGTTTTGTTTCATTCAACTTTTTTATTGTACATTTAAATATGATGGTCCAATCTGACAATCCTTCAAACACTTTACTAGAGGCTCAGACTGGGAGATTGAGGTCTTTGACAATAATGCGACCAGCGAGAGCATTGAACTGCAAAGAGACAGCCATGAGGTGTTCACCCACCAACTCCCTCTACAAGTAACCTCCTTTAGGAGGGACATACCAGCATATATTGATACAACATACCAGTATCATTTCTAGTCCAACCCCACTTCCATCAAGGACTTTAATATATGACTGTCCCATCACCATATGGCAAACTAGTGCTACCAAGCTAGGCTGTATTTTTATCATTCATGTAGTTGATAAAGTCTTTCCCTAGTAGCCCTTACCCCAAAGTAAGGCCATACTAATTCCTGTCGAAGTCAACTAAAGAAGGATCCATGATCAACTTTCAAAATCTGAGCGAAGTCGAAATACGTCGATGATTCTAACTACTTAGGGTATAGCCTTCCCCATATATCAATTAAAAGGTGTACAATATACAACATATGTGTATATACATCATATAACAACAATGTAAACACAACGTTACCTCATTGTCAACACTCGAAAAACCAGGAGGAGGAACAATAGGATGTTGAAGCTCTCTGTTTTGTGTCCTATGCCTTTCGTATTGGAGAAGTATCTAATAGACAGAGAAATCATGAGAAAATAGAATGTACAGATACAAAAAGTAAGAGACAGATAACTTTTTAGAACAAATTCTATTCAAAATCACCATATAAGTATAGATGCATGGAGATGAAGTTCTTTATTAGACTTAAACATCTAAGTTTGGCATTTCAAAATGTGGAAAGCTAAGGCATTAAACATCCAAGTTTGGCATTTCAGAATGACCTGCTGCCATCTCACAGTCATATAACCTACTTTAAAAAAAAAGAAAAGCAGAACCACGAAAATGAAAAGAAGCAACCACAAACCATTCAAGTGACTTTATAGGCGACAAAAGACGGGCTATTAGTAAAAGTTTTCTAAGTTAATACTTCACAAAGAACCCACCAATTTTTTTGATAAGGTTAAATAATTTGTTAATGATCGAGAAAAATCCTCTATACAAGGCGTATACCAAGAAATAGAGAATCTATACAAAAATATGGTCCTCTACAAAAGTCATTCAATCCTCCATACAAGCGAGGACCTCATAGGTGAACCAAATAAAAAACTAGAGATAAAACGTTAATCCTTACATTTACAAAATCAATTTCTATCCCTTCAAACACTCTCTCCCTCTCCTTCCATAAAACCCATATAAAAGATAACATCGCAAACCACCTACCCACTAACAAGGCGACATAATTTAGGTCCCATAAACTTACCTTATACCAAATATTAGCAGCATGGTAAACAATAGTCAAAATATGCTAATAACTATCAAGGGAAGAGGACTTCAGGTTATTACCTTCTCATAGAAGCTGCGGAATGTCCAAGAAACAGTAGTGCAAGTCCTGAGAAGAAGATTATCAAAGCCCCAAAAAAAGCATTCAAAGAAAGTCGTATAATAGTAGATAAAAGGCATTGGTTTTGTCTTATATATTCAGTCGATTATCATTCTAGTAAGTTCTTATCTTATTTGAGCATTAAAAGATATCTTGCTCAATACAACCCCATTCTTTATCTTGGAGACAGTAGACATCGACACTCATTTCACATTGAGCAAATCTAGCATAAGAAAGCATCTCATCAGTATCTCATAAAGTTTAGACTCCCTATTCAGAAACATCCGTAAAAATTTTAGGCTTCAGGTCCCTGCGTGCTTAACTCCAGAACCAATTTCCACCACTCAGATATGTGTATAAGATCCCTGGTCCTCTATATTTGATCAAGACCTAATAGAAAGAAAGATGCAACATTCCTTGGGTATTTTGTTGTTTGTTAATGTGGTGTATGTTTCTTAACACTTATAGCCTATGTTGCTCGAACTCGGTGCGGGTGTCTAATACGGGTGCAAATCTTGATGTTGGATCCTTCATGATCTAATTTTTAAGATTTGGGAATATGGATCCATGTAAGGATTTGGGTGCGGGGATTCGCCTAAAACTAATTAAAATATCTAAAAGAAGAGTTAGAAAACCTAAATTATGAGATATTATGGGAGAACTTGAGGAGAATCTGGAAGGAGATTAATGGAAAATGAGTGACATAGAAATTTCTAGATAAAATGTATTTCATTTTCTTCAATTTCACCTTAGCTTTTGTATTGATTACTGACAATCATTAAAACTGTCCACACTTACCCCATTGATTTTGGTCAAAGCACCCAAATTTTGATGACCAAATTGGACATGGATCCCACACCCATGTCGTGTCAACACGGGCGTCGAATCCAAAGTGAAGAGTCTGAGCAACTTAGCTTATAGCTTGATGTTCGAATCTATGTTGTTATTTTTGCAAAAAGAACTTCATGTTTTCTTCGTATTTTCAATTTTAGTAGTTTTAATACTCTCTCCACTATAAAAAGAATGCCTCTTTCAAAAGTTACCAAGTTCAAAGAAAAGAATGCCTCTTCCCTTTTTTGGTAATTCATAATTTCAACGTGTCACAAGTAGAGTCCGAGCAACTAAGCTTATAGCTTGATGTTGGAATCTATGTTGTTATTTTTTCAAAAGTACTTCATGATTTCTTCGTATTTTAATTCCCACATCGGAAGAGGAATGGGAAATTAGACTCCTTATATGGACTTGGACAAACCTCCCCTCATGAGCTAGCTTTTGAGGTTGAGGTAGACTCAAGTGTCCTATCTTTATATTGTATTAGAGTTAGACTCATCCAGTTTGTTGTTCACCGATTTTGGGTCCCCATTTATAACGGTTCACGCTCTAGTTGAGGTCTGGGCGTACGGGGGAATGTTAAGAAATCTCACATCGGAACAGAGATGAGAAATTGGACTCTTTATATGGAAATGGACAAACCACCGCTCATGAGATGGGGTTCAGTTGCATCCAGGTGCCATATCTTTACAGTAATTACCATTCATTTGATAACCTTTTTAGTAGATGAAATCATAAAACTATACGATTCATTAGAAAAAGGCAATTGTTGCTCTTTTCTATATAACAAGATTATGTTTCTCGTTAGATTTCTTCGGGACATTTCCCAGTAAGCGATTTATATGAATCATTATTTTTCCTTTCATGGAGTTTATCCCTAGTTTATATAAATCTATATTTCAAAAAAAATTGTTATAATTTAAAGTAAAATAACTGGACCAAGTGCTATTTTAATCCAAGGCAACAAGATTCAAAAAAATTATTTACTTTCTTAAAGTCTATGTCAAGTCAAAACCAGACAAACATTTGAAACAACGGGAGTAGTTATTAAAGTTGTATACAGTTCATGAACAATTGTTCTTCTACCACCTTCTAATATACTGTTATAGCAACCAAGCATCTTATTCCTCTCACATGCACCCAAAATATATCGTAACATTTCACATCCAAAACAATGACAGACAACATCTCCCTTACATAGTAAATATTAGGGAAGTTGATGCTTGACAAGTAAAGGAGAAATATTCATATAAAGTTGCCAGAAAAACATAAATAACCAGGCCCAACTAAATGCTCACTTGGAGGGATTAATGGAGTCTCCCACTTGCCACCACAACTTGTATCTAGTTACCTATAGAGATAAAGTAGCTTAATAGTAAACCATCAAAAGTATGTGGGAATAACATAAAATTCATCTCAAAGACTCATAGCATAGTGCATCATTAATTAATCAACCTAGTAACAGAAGAAAATACACAACCACCGCTTGTATTTTTTAATTATACTATAAACTACAAAGCTACATTGCTTATTTCTTAAAAATAAATTAAGAATACCCTCTCTAACAACTCGAGGTTCACACTGTGATATTTGGAAAGAGAAACATAACCCTCCAGGGATTCTTTACACACGGTTGTGTGAACAAGCAGCAAAAAGCCTTTAACAAAAATGACCACATAAAATCATGGTTAATCCAGACACAATTCCTCGACTTAGTGCAGTTGATTGTTGACCCACTGATTCTGATTAGCTGAGGACATTTTGGGTAAGTGGCTAATATCCTCTGTAGTTCTTGATTCAATTAATATAGTCAAACATCTCCGCAATTCATTTTAGAAGGATTCCTTCAAACTATAATTGGAATTGGATTAAATTAACTCAATCGAAAATCAGGCCTTGCCACCATACGTCAATCAGATTGTACTTTCAGCTAAATTAAATAAATTATATGGTATATTCAACTAGACTAAAGTAAATCTATTAATTGAGGAATATGCTTGCGAAAACTACTAAGAGACCATGAGAATTAAGCACTGAAATGATCAAAGGAACATGAGCGCAACAAAAAAGGAAGAGAAGATAGAATAAAGAATAGAAGAAAAGGATTGCACAACATGAACCAACATTAAGCGAAAAAGTCCTCAGGAAAAATTAAAAAGTAAATTCAGATCCAATTTTTTTTTTAAAAAAAAAAGTTAATTTGCAAAGCAGATGTGAAAAGGAAAATATAATAACCTATACCGAGTCCAAATAGTATAAATTCTCACTTTACAGTATAATCAAGACTTAGTCACATTGACTGTACAACAACCTGGTAAGATCTATAATGTTGTAGTATAAATTAGAACTGATTAAATACATGTGAAGAATAAAAGGCTTACCCGATCATAGCCATCTAATCTGATCACAGATCTCCATAACCTAGCACAAAGAACATGACAAGATTTAATATGTATCAGGAACAAGATGAAAATAAAAATGCTTAATGATAAAACCATGATACACTTACTTTAAGCAGTTAAGCTGATGACCATAAAACCTAGGTGGTTTAAATTTCATTGCCTTCTCCCGGTAAAACGTTCCTTATTTTCCTAAAAAGGTAGGTTGATCCTCAGGGGAGCCTTCATCATTCTAATAATCAGCCATCTAAAATTTGAAACGAATGATCATTCTGAAAAAGTAAATGATCATTTTTAATAGGGAAATTTGAAACGAATGATCATTTTGCAATGGTATATTAGAGTATGTACCATTGCAAAAATAATCTCACATGCCTCCCCACTATGATCTCCAGCATTTGCAGTTGAAGGATTGATCAGAAACATTGGACTAGCTGGTTCTGGCATTTTTCCAATTGAAGAATCAGTAACTTCGAGTTTCACTTTTGGAAACTTGCACGACCTAGCATCACCATCAGTGGTAACAGTTGTAGGGTTTGCTTCCATTTGAGGGTCCTCATAGATCATTTTCTTACTCTGGTGAACTTCATTCACTTCTCCTTCATCAATATTATGTACTTCATCATCAGTCAACTACAAATAGCCACTTACCATATCATCCGTTCCAGCATCAATAGTAGGTGTTTTGTTCTCTAGCACCACAATGTCGTGTGCCTCTGGCTGACTCTTAGAGTTGAGCTGGTTCTCAGCATTGCCTTTGCCAGTCTTACCGTTTTCGTACTTGATCGGTAACTCATTAGACACAAGGACATCACTAGCAAGGACATTCTTTTTAGCATCCAGTATCTCTACATCACCCTTATCCATTCTGACAACTAGTCACAGGGAACATATCATATGTACCAAATTTCGGCATTCTAATACTCAACTCCTTAAGAAAAAGCACTCAAAAGTAAAAGGAAAGGGAAGAAATAACTTCCAAAAAAACTTATATGCATCACTCATTCCACTAGTTATATGATTATCTACAAATTTCATACCTTTATTTCAAAATTCACGAATAAATTAACTTGAAAAACATAAAAAAGTGGTTTTCACCTTTTTCACTCCAAATCACTCGCAAAGACTCAAAAGTACCTTTTTTTGTCAAATCACTCCATTTTCATGGCCAAACTCCCTTATACATAAAATCTATTAGCAAAAGCATGCATTCCTCCACACAAAAAAACCCTAACCCTAGTTCATCAAAACAAAATTGAGGATACAAAAACAAACAAAAAAAATTGTTTTTCATTCCTGTTTGTTAACTTCAAAAAGAATTAAAACAAAAAAGGTCCTCCCACCGACCAATTCACCGGAAAAAAACATCAAAACTTCATCCACATCTCAAATGTGTTTATTTTTATCATTTTTTTCAAAATGAGAGCAACGTTCAACAAATAAACAAGTAATGCCGGTGAGTAAAAAAAACTTAGAGGAATCCATCAAATTTAGCAACAGGTAGGAATCTGCAAACGAAATCGGAGGTTGATGAAGCAAAGTAGCTTAACAAAGAAGGAAACGATTGTGAGCTTAACCCTCTAATGGCGGCTTTTGCTTCTTCAAATATTTTTGGCACTAAGTAACTGAAGAGTGTGAGTAGGATATGAGTTAATTCTTTTGTCTTTATGTGAGACTTTTTGAGAAAATGACTAAAATGGTACTTAATTTACTAGTAATGTTTTCTTTTGGTCTTTTTAATATATTTTAGGAATAGTTTCAATTATATATAATAAATTAGTAATTATTTTAATACAATATAGTCAAATAATTAAAAATCATTGAAAGTATACATTGACTATATGTATAATATGGTTTGTTAAAAGTCATATAAAGTATATAATGAGTACTGGCTATTTTATATAGAGTATCTATACATGACGATATACTCAAAAAGCTAAATATGGCTTAATTATATATGAAGTATGCATTGGCTATACAGGAAGTATACATTGATTATTCAATCTCGATTAGCTCGAAATCACCTTTAAATAGTATCAAAATTTAGATGTGAATTTTTCTCGATATTTTGAGTCTTTTGATATATAATTCACTTGAAGTGATTCACGTTTGTGGTACATCAAATTTTAAAGAAAAAAAAATAGAGAAGAAGAAGTAATGGATGGGGTGGGTTGAGCTTAACCCGCAATTTTTTTAATCCACCCCGCATAATAACTTTTTTCATTTTCAACCCGTTCCGCATAATTTTTCAAATATTTTCTTTTTTTCTAGTTAAGTTCGATACTAAAAATTAAATTCATAAAAATAAATTCATTTATCATTAAGTAGTATTAATTTAATAGGATAGTGACTTAAAATTCTATTTTTTAGAGGTCAACTAGGAAACATGTAAGAAATTGTATTATTTTTTATTGAACCATTTTCTTTTACTATCTTGAATATTTTAGTAGCTTTAATGAGATTATTTTAATAAATAATGCTCGATCACTCTTATAACATGTAAAAAGATAAAATTAAATTTAAACCCACATAAAATCACATTTACTCGCAACCCGCTCCACACCGTATTAATTCTTAAAAAATCCAAAACAACCTTCCCCACATCCCACCCGCCCCCGCTCACATAGGCTTAAACCCACCCCACTTGCATTTGCCCTGCCTCATTGTGATCCCTAAGGAGGAGGAAGAAATAAGGAAAAGAAGTAATTAATGGCAAAATAGGAAGAAAGAAAAAGAAGATTAGAATCCTTTATTGGTGAACTAGGAAGGCAGAAGAAGAAGTTTTGGATAATTTTAGTAATTTTTAAAACTTGACTAAAATTTTGGTAATGGAAATAGTTAAATTGTCATTTCTTATAATTTTTCATATATTTTACTTGATCGAAATCATTCTTAATAACAAAAGGTGTTCATTTCGGTTGTTTATCCTCAACCTTAAAAAATTATCAAATAAAAAGGGAGAGACTATCTAATTACACAACACTCCTACAATATTTATTAATGGAAAACCTACATAAATGGTCATAAAACTCAAAACAATTACATGTTCATACCCTCAATTCAAAGTAATTCAAGAAATAAACATTCTCTCAAAAAAAAAAATTACAACCCATACCCCCAATTCATTAAGGCTAATAATTTTCGCTTAACTGATACTAAATTAGTATCATATATTGTATTGATATGATTAAGGCGGATAATTTTGCTTAACTGATACTAAAATATATATATATATGTGTATATATATATTGTATTGGTACTAAATCATATATATGTATATTGTTGTGGTATCATTAAGGTTTCTTATTCAGAAATTACTCATTAGTCAATGGTACTATAAGAGTATATGTATATTGATGTGGTATCATCAAGGCTTCTTGTTTAGAAATTACTCATTAATCAATAATATTATAAGAGTAGATGTATATTGTTGTGATATCATTAAAGTTTCATGTTCAAAAACTATTCATTAGTTAATGATATTATAAGAATATAGATATATTGTTGTGGTATCATTAAGGTTTCTTGTTTAGTAATTACTCATGAGTCAATGATACTATAATAGTATCATTAACTAATGAGTAATTTTTGAACAAGAAACCTTAATGATACCAAGAAAGTATATATATATTGATTTAGTATCAATTAAGCGAAATTATCAGCGTTAATGATACCAATACAATATATGATACTGATTTAGGGTGTGTTTTGGTATGAAGGAAAATATTTTCCATGGAAAATGTTTTCTTGCAAATAAGTGGATTTTAACTTATTTTCTCATGTTTAGTTGGTGAATAGAAAATATTTTCTGGAAAATACTTTTTAATGTTTGGTTGGTGAATGAAAAGTATTTTTCAGAAAATATCTTTTATTTTTTGCTTGAGACTAAAAGATACTATTTAGGAAACTAATTTTTGATTCGAAAATCAACCCCGATAATTGATCTAGGACCCGATCCCGACACCCAAACTAGGACAAGACACTGATAACCATTCAAAAATCCGACCCTGAGATTTGACCTAGGACCTGACCAAACTTTTGACCCAGGAATTTTTTTTTCAAAATTCATTTTAAAAAATAATTGACGGGGTCGCGGAGGGGGGGGGGGGGGGCTGCTGGAGGGTAGCATAAAAATGAAATTTATTAAAATTTGAAATATTTTGCAAAAGCAATTTTAAAAAATAATAATAATTTGAGGGGGCTGCCTGGTGGGGGTTGCGCGGGGAGGGGGAAGGGGTGGGGGTTGAAATACTTCCCAAAAACATTTTTTTCTTTAAATTTGTTTTTGACAGAATGGCCTGGGTGGGGTGGGGGTAGGGGGTGGCGTTAAAATGGAAAAAAAATTAAATTTGAAATATTTTCCAAAAATAATAATTTGTTTTAAAAAAATTTGACGGGGATGTCCTAAGGGTTGTGGCGGCAAAGGGGTTAGGGGTGGCATTTATTTTAAATATTCTTCAAAAATAACTTTTTTTAAAAAAATAAAAATTGATGGGGGTGGGGGGTCGTAAAAAATAAAAAAAATTAAATTTGAAATATTTCCCAATTTTTTTTAAAAAAAAAAACAATTGACGGGGGTGGTGTAAAAAACAAATTGAAATATTTTTCAAAGATAATTTTAATTTTTTTTATATATTTGTTTTGAAGGGGGGGGGGGGGGTAGGCTGGTGGTAGGGATAAAAATATATTTGAAATTTTAAAAAATTAAAAAATTTAATTTTTTTAAATTTATTTTTGAATGGGTAGGTTTGGGTACGGGGTATGGATAAGGTAAGAAAAAAAAATTAAAGGATGAAGTAGAGTTTTGGAAAATGTTATCCTCAATTTTGGAAGGGAAGTCATTTTCCTTAATTTTAAGGAAAATGAGTTGATTTGGAAAAATATTTTCCAAACATTTAAGCCAACCAAGCATGGGAAAATTAAAACACATTTTCCAGAAAATGTTTTCCTCCATACCAAACACACTCTTAGTATCAGCTAAGAGAAATTAGTTTGGGGGGGGGGGGGGGGTATATAGTGTAATTATTTAGTGGGGTATATGTTTGTAATTATTTTATTTTTATGGGTATTTTCTTAGTTTCCCCTTTATCAATTGTCTCTATATTTTGTAATAATTATATTTTATCTCCCTAATTAATAATTTCATATCACATTTCAAGTAGATACACCTAGATACATATTTTTTGCTACAAGATATACTGAAATAGGGAGAGAGGCAAGCACGAACATGAAGGAGGCGATTCTATATATCTCAAATACATGTGAATCACACTAGATACATGTATTTGGTGTGATTCCCATATAATTAGGATACCGATACGTGAGCGAGATAGAGAATGACGAGTGAGCTGTGTGGGAGGCGAGAGAGTGAGCCAGATTTGTCTATGTATACTAGATACATGTGAATCCACTTTGATACATTATATCTAGACTAAATTACACCTAAATTTGAGTTCATATATCATGACATACATATTTCTAGACGTATCTTGTCGCACCAAAATCTAGTAGGATTCATAATATTGCAAACTAACAGGCATCTAAGTACTTAGTTTCTAAACTAATAGAATTTTTGTAAATTACCCAATAAAATGTGTTAATTTTAACTGTGGACCCCATGTGGCTAACCAAATCAACTATTATTATCTTTTTTTTTTTATTTTCAAAGAAAGAACTTCATGTAATATAACATCTTTGTCTCTACTTTCTCTAACAAAATTTATTATTTTCTAGTACTTAAAACAAAAATGGGCTTTACTTATAAGGCTAGTGGAATAATATTTTAGAAAAGTGAACATAGTAAATTTTGTTGGAGAAAGCAGAGAAAATAGTGTTAGATTTTATGGTGTTCTTTCTTTTGAGCTAACAAAGAACACAACAATGATGAACTTTGTTAGTCACATAGGGTCCCTAATTAAATTTAACATTATTTTATTTGATAAATCTATGAGGTTTGTATACATCTGATTTTTGGAAACAATGACCACATTAATTGCATAAATTAATTATCTGAATGAATAAAAAATTCTTGAAATCGTCCATCATTCATTCAATAATAGATGAGTCAAACTCTTAACGATAATATAGAATGAGTCTTTTCTCAAAGTTTGATGGCATATTTGATTCCTTTTCCTTTAAAATGATTTAATTTGATGGCGCGACTAAATGATAATTGACCACGTATAGAAATGGTTTTGCAAAATTGAAATTGTTTTTCCTTAACAAATAATGACATGTATGATCTTTCTCTCAAACAGAAATGACATAGATGAGCCAAACTTTTAACAGATGATATAGATAATCCTATTATCAAATTTGATAATAAATTTGAGTTTTTTTTCCTTATTTGATTCACCTGCTACCCATATTTACTTGTTCAATTTTGATTTGACACACCAATTAAGAAAAATAATAACCCACATAGTGAGTTTACCATTTTACCCCTATTAATTGATAGAATTTCAAATCAATTTACTCATTAAAAGATTTTCTACTTTTTCCAAAAACATTAACTATCTAAATAAATTGAGGGTAAATAGATTTAAAAATATGGTCTTTTTTTTTATTTGTAAAAAATAATAAATTAAAAGGAATAAATAAAAAGCCAATATTGGACAAATTAAAAAAGACAAAAGGAGAGTAATAAAAATAATTATCACATTAACTGCATAAATTAATTAAGTGAATGGAGGAATGAAACAAACTTTGAATTTTGCTATATTCTGATTTTAATATTAGCTTTTCTCATCTTTTAGTTTATACCCAAATAAAGTACGTACTGCAAACTTCAATAGTTAAAAAATAATTTTTATCCTATTATAGCACAATTTATTGTATTAATAAAATAATTGGACAATTGACATGAACATCAACATAAATGGTTTGATAGATTTTGTCTCTCTTATTAGCAAGCCCAAGAATGTGATTTTGCAAATGAATGTACATAGTGTGAAGTATATTATGTATGTATGGATGTGAATCGGACAATTCGATTTGATTTTGAAGTTTATTTGTTATTGATTTTGTAAATATGCTAAATAGTTATAGAATTATTAAGATATTAACTTATCGATTATTGACTGTTATCGGTTCGATTATCAATTTAATCATTAAGATTTGACACAAAAAAATAATAATTGAAAATCACTTAGAAACAAGTTGACAAAAATGAACCATGCTTATGACTTGACCGTTTTATCTTTGCTCAAAAGCAAACATTGACACATTTTAGAATAATCGAGAGTTTGAGACAGCCAGAAATAAAAGTATGAAACTAATCCCTAAGTCAAGAACTTTATATACCGAATGACATAAATATAGTGGGGGTGTGAATGTAAAAGAGTATATGTTTGTAATCGTTTTGCTTTTATGGGGTATTTTCTTAGTTCCCCCTTATCATCCTTAGCATTAGTTATTTCAATTTTTTTCCACGACTTAATATTAAACATCAATTAATCACTAGAGAGAATACATACAAAAAAACAACCTATATTTAGCAGCACAACTTATTTTAGCATTTAAAAAGGTATTTAAATGCCCGTATAAAAGTGTTAAAAGTAAGTCATGCTGCTAAATTTAGGATTTTTTATTATTATTATTTTCTCTAATAACTATTACTATGAACTTTCTACATGTGTGGCCATAGTTGAGCCATATTAATTCAAATTCCAACATGTGAATAAAAGTGCACGAAGGGAGTAATATAAACCATACAATAGTGTACTTTAGAATTAAATGCATACAATATGAAATTGGGCCAATGCAAAATTTCAGGGTAGGTGAAGAATACGAATATGGAAAATTTCAGGGTAGGTGAAGAATACTAATATGGAAAATTTCAGGGTAGGTAAATAATTATTATTTCGATCCGTCTAAATTTAATCTAATTAGTATCGCACAACGCTCACTAAAGTAAAATTTGGTGGAACCAATAACTTTTGCTAGATAATAACAATAATAAATATATCAAGTAGTGCAAATGTTGTCTGAAATATTTCTTTCATTTATTTTTACTTTTCTACTTTAGATTTTGTATGTTTCTTAAAAAATAATGATTATATATGTGTATTTTATCGTAATACTTATATTAATTAATTGATATATGTATCTTTAGATTTTAAGAAATAATTTGGAGAAAAATAATTAATATTAAGGATAAATATGAAAACAATAGTTTTTTCTTGACATGTAAAAAAAATATATATATATATATTTAATATAATAAATAAATAAAAATGAACGAATAATAAAAAATAAAATAAGAATTCACTAAATTTACAATAAATAATAAGTCTGGACTAATAATTTACAATAAGTTCAAGGTGATTGTTTTTTAAGATTAAACTCACCAACAATAACAAATAACAATAACATATCCCATGTAAGCAGACTACCCCTACCTCATATAAACAAAAAAAAAAGGTTATTATCAAAAAACCTTTGATTCTAATAATTTATCTTAACCCGTTCAATGATGCGATGACAAAGAGAGAAAGGGGGGATTTTCTTAGAATATATATATATATATATATATATATATATATATATATACTAGTAAAATTATCCGCGCGTCGCGTGGAAAGTTTATATAAAAAAATTCATAAAATAATACTTAAAACCTATCGGTCATTAATACTAAAACATTATATTATCTTACATACAAGATTACGTAGTAACAAACATTAATAATGTAAAGGGAAATGATAATTATATAAAATCTTATCATTTATCCTTCGATTAATCATCATTAATTTGATTTTATAACTTATTCTTTTGTTTCCAGGAAGTGTTACTAGTTGGGGTTTTTGGGGAATCAAATGAACATCAACTTGAGATATTCAGTTTTCTAATAGATAAATAATCGTTGGTGAAGGGATAAATAAATTTTAAGAGGTTGAAAAAAGTTCACAAATAATCTAATTCTAATGTGTAGAAAGTCCAGCCCTACCTTTTGCTTTACATACACAATTTTAAAGTTCCCCATTTAAATGTATCACAAGTAATTATTAAAATGGAACATTAAAGGGAGAATGTATCATATTTGACAACAATTCAACTTATTATATGTACTTGAATGGGAAAGATAATACACAAAATTATTCAGTTTTTTGGATTTTAAAAAAAATCAACATAACAGAGTGATGAAGTTCAATTTGAAACTACACTTATATTCCAATCTCAATGTTGAGAAACACATTTATTACTTCAAGAAAGTATTTCCAACTTGCAGTAAACTAGAGAATCTATCCATACTTCATATTGAATATGAGCAATTGATTTATTGTGTAATTATCTATGTTTTGGGATTAAAAGAGGCTCCAATCTAGTCATATTTCTCTATAGGTCATCCGGCACATCCTTGAACCATGTCAAAAGTTTATTAATTTTGTCTTCTTTTCCTGGTTCACTTCACAAATCAAGGTGCGATAAAGTTTTTAAGGTCTTTATGGCCTTACACATACCAAATTTGAATTTTTCTTCCAGAGATGGTAGTATAGATCTTTAAGGAATTTTTTATTGTACCTTCAACAATTTCAGTAGAGAAAACTTGTGAGAATACTCAATTAATGTGTGTTATTTAATTTTACTAACAAATACTTATAACAATTAACTTTGTAGAAACATAAACAACAAAGTTTAAAACATGTACTCAAAAACAACAATTAATATCATAAGCATAAATTAATGATTGTAAAAAACATACCAAGATCTATAACAATAGAATGAAACAAAAATGAATAAATCGAGCCCACTGAATGCACAATACTCCCTTAAGGAAATTATTCTCCTTTAGTATCTGAGGTTCAATGAAATAGATCCTCTCAGGAGGGAACAATTTATTCACCAGTGTATTGATACAAAAACAATGGTGTCAATGATCCACTCAACAGGAGCAAAGTATATAAATATTTAATTGTGTAGAAGAAGAAGAAGAAGTAGTTCAGAATTTTCATTATTTTAAAATGAGAGGAAACCCCTCTATGTATAGACAACACAGGGTAGTGGGAACAAATTTTTATTGTGTCCTTATTGAAAAGGTCATAACTCTTTGGAAAAGTCAGAACTATTTGAAAAGGTCACAACCTTTCATAAATGTTACAACCTTTCATAGAAGTCATAACTCTTCATAAAAGTTGCAATTTTTCATAAAAGTCACAACTTTTAATGAAGGGGAAGGCTAGTTTTGGAAATAAATAAATTAAAAGGGAATCCTAGTTTGTGTTGGCGCCACGTAGGAGAGCCTAGGGTTCTAAATGTTGAATTTAAGATAAAGTTACTGAATTCTATCTAACATAGAGATATATACCTATGCATATATGTTGTGCATTTATCATTCTTGGTTACCCAATCATCACATATCCATCTATCATTGAAAAGCAATCTATGTTTCTACTGGGCCGGCTGAAGCCGAAATACCTCCTTTGCTATCTGGGTCAATTCAAAGTTTTTGACCCACAATATCATCAACAACAACAACTAAACAACTATGGCCAAGCATTCACAATGTTGGCCAACTACCAATACTCCTGCATTGTCAACTCAGAGATTTTGCTGCGCAAAGGGCACATGAACATGAAGACACCCATGAAGACTGACAACAATGTTGGTCCGAAGTTGATCAATTCTAGCAGGTAAGGAGACCACCTGTAAAAGAAAATTAAGTCAGCCAACTTATAAATGGAGAACCTTTATCCATTGAAGAAATATCAAGTTTTCTGCATGACAGTTTCTCCTTACCAGTCCAAAAATATGCAAGTAAGGCAACTATTAAATTACTCTATCAAAGTCAAAATCAGTAAAATAAATAGCAAGGTGTGTACCTTCTTGAAGCCAGTAACACCCCAAAGATTGTCAAGTTGGTTTGGCTGACCGGTAATGACTAGACGACCAGCTGGATCAGATTGAACCCGTACCTATGTTTACCAAGAAATAAGGGCATTAGAGCTTTGAGATGGTGTAAAAAGACGAAAACAAAGGCAAACGAAACACAAGTTGAAACAATTGTTCCAATCTCGTGTGGTCTTATGATGCTAAATCATTACCTTTGTGGAAATTTTTTACAGTAAAACTGAAATGACTCACTAAAATAGTAAAATACAAGTTTATAAAAGCTAGTAGATTATTAAGTCGCCATCAAAAGTTATAACAGTGCAAAAATAAAAAATAAAATAAAAATACCAGATTTTTTGGAGATACATATCTTTTTTATAAAGGTTACATAATGAACTTATAAAAAATAAAATATTAACACCATCTATTAGAAGGTTGTTTTGTCCTTTCAATGAGATGAAGCTAACATTGAAAACTTAACCTTAACCCAAACACCAATTGCAAAAAAAAAAAAGAAACGCAATGATTACAAGCAATAATACAAACATAACAACAAGTCATGAGAGTACACACAAGAAAACAAATTGAACGCACTTCATGGAAACAAGTAGCACGATTGGTATTATACCTCATCTCGTAAAAGCCCAGGCACCAATGCATAGACCTCAAAGGAATCATTTTGTTTGCATAAAATCAATACAAATCACATGACAGAAATGGAATGCATAATCTAGAGGTTCTTAATTCTTTTATTTCTGAGAGGAACTTATTGTTTCACGAACATTGATTTTCACCCAATCAGCGAGGGGTCCAACATCAACAACTTGAGCATCCAACCTGGCAGATGGAAAGCAATTTATCTTTACATCAGAAATAGAGGAACCAAAAATAGAGAGATAGAGAAATACTATTGAAGTTCCTAGTACTCTTTTTCTTTTGGGTGATAAAAACTACTGGTGTACAAGATATCTATTCAAATTTCTCACAATAGTAACCTTTTTCTATCCTGTAGTAAGCCTATTCACTGTGAAGTTGGACTTGAGAAGATAATAATAAGCTAGAGAGATCAAAAGTTAGAGAATGCACGTGAGCGATGTCCTCAGCCCGACGGTTCCTAATCCCAATGATTGTCGGATTCCATTTTAAGGAAGTTGATTTTCATTACCTGTAGCATGAAACCTAAAAGAATTGATACACCACTTGCTCCAAGAATACAAACTATAAGTGGCATTGTCTACAAAAGTGAATAATCTACACAATAATTTCTCTACAACACCCACAAGGGTGACCGAGCTAGTTGAGCAGGTGATCTCCCAAATGGGGGTCCCAGGTTCGAAACTCCCTGCATACTTTCTTAGTCGAGCTCATCATGGGGTTTGCGAGTGTGGTTTACCTTTCATGAGTGGTTTGCTGGCTATTACACTGGAGAGAGATTTACCCCGACACTTTGCAACGTCCAGAATCCAATATTATAAAGTTTCTAGTTTCTCTAGCACTAGAAATTCTCTACATTCTCTATTAACATGTATGTCTAACAAGACTAATAGACTACTAGAGAGCATCAGAGCTAAAGTAAGCATACTAACATGAGTAAAACTTAATCCCAACTAATTAGTATAGCCTTCCATTGTTCCCTATGGTGAGTTGGAATTTAATGCAATTTAAAATGATGGAGTTCATAATATATGAAGTAACACTAGCATTTGTAATGAAACATTCTAGATTTCATCAAAATAACTTAAGAGATAAAAACATTAGAAGAAAGGATCAAGATAAAGTACGACTTACTGCTTGGATGTTTCAGTTTCTGCAGTTTTCATTGGGTGCTCCACTTCATTTTGTCCCTGGTGCTTAAGAGAACCTGAATACAACAAGAAGTTTTGCTATGGTCACTATTCCTTTTTGATAGAGTATGAGTCAAAACAAACACTAAAGTTCTCGGATGATGATCCTGATATAGTTACAGTGTTAACTAACAGCCATTAAAGGCCAAAGTTTTGTCGAGTGCCAAACTTCATATTGGGAAATGGTGAGGAGAAAACAGCTCAATGATAGAGATATATGAACAAGTCAAGTTGGCAAAGAATTAACGAACAATCTTATCGGTATTTTTGAGGCTCTTTACATGTTTTGGCGTATTGTTGGCATTCTTGTCCTATAAAAGATGAAAACACCAAAATTACTTGTACACGGCAATAGACAGGATCAAACTTATGAAAATCAATGCCCAAAGACCTCTACAAGGATTCAACAACAGTCTTTTACAATTGGCTCAGCAACCTCACCATAACCAAGAAGATGTTGCTCCTGCCAGCCTAGCCTACAACGAGCATCTAAATCTCTTATTGCCCTTCCTGATTCAAAAATTTGGTAACCACTTCCCTAGATAATTACTTTAAATAGTTCATAATTGTATATATATATATACATATACTACAAGGCTACATTAGTTGATTCGACATTTAGATGAAGTAAAGACCAACTCCATCACTTAATTCTTATCAACACAAAATGCCCAACCTCAGAAAATAATCAAATAAGAACAATAAAGTTCATCAAAAGCTTTCTTCTAAATCAAATTTGGTTTTGTTTCATTCAATTTTTTATTGTACATTTAAATATGATGGTCCAATCTGACAACCCTTCAGACACTTCACTAGAGGCTCAAACTGGGAAATTGAGGTCTTTGACAACAATGCGACCAACAGGAGCATTGAACTGCAATGAGACAGCCATGAGGTTTGCACCCACCAACTCCCTCTACATGTAACCTCCTTTAGGAAGGATATACCAGTATCATTTCTAGTATGTCTTACAAAGCTAGTATTAAGTAAGTGTTGTATTAATTACAAGTGAGAAAAGAAAATCCCCTATCCAATTCTTATAGGTATTGGAAGAGACTGAGTATTGATTAGTCTTCATTTACAAATTCCTCCTTACAGTTTACACCAAAAGAAAGCAAAAGTATGCAATCTGAACTTAAGCAAAGTCAAAATACGTCGATGATTCTAATTACTTAGGGTAATATGCTTCCCCATATATCAATTAAAAGGTGTACAACATCCGGCAGATGTGAAGATACATCACATAACAATGATGTAAACACAACGTTACCTCACTGTCAACACCCGAAGAACTAGGAGGAGGAGCAATAGGAAGTTGAAGCTCTCCATTTTGTGTCCTATGCCTTTCATATTGTAGAAGCAACTAACATAGAGAGATAATAGAATATACATAAACAAAAAGTAAGAGATAAATAAATTTTTAGAACAAATTCTATTCAAAATCACCATATAAGCATAGATGCATGGAGATGATGATCTGTATTTGACTTAAATATCGAAGTTTGGCATTTCAAATTATGGAAAGTTAAGGAGAAGTAGAGAATGGAGAGTTGTTGAGATAACCAAATGCAAAATCAAAGATGTAATAAAACATACTTTAAAAAGAAGAAAAGCAGAACCACACAAATAAAAAAAACCAAACATAAACTATTCAAGTGACTTTATACGCCACAAAAGACAGGCTGTTAGTAAAAGTTTTCTAAGTTAATACTTCACAAAGCACCCACCAATTTTTTTGATAAGGTCAAATAATTTGTTAACGATTGAGGAAAATCCCGTATACAAGCCGTATACCAAGAAATAGAGAACCTATATAAAAATATGGTCCTCTACAAAAGATATTCAATCATCTATAGAAGCAGGGACCTCTATCCATTCAAACCCTCTCTCCTCTCCTTCCATACAACCCACATAAAAGATAACATCTCAAACCACCTACCCACTAACAAGGTGACATAATTCAGGTTCCATAAACTCACATTATACCAAATATTAGCAGCATGGTGGACAATAGTCAAAATATGTTAATAACTATCAAGGGAAGAGAACTTCAGGTTATTACCTTCTCATAGAAGCTGCGAAATGTCCAAGAAAAAGTAGTTCAAGTGCTGAGAAAAGAAGATTATCCGAGCCCCAAAAAAAGCACTTAGAGAAAGTCGTATAATAGTAGATAGAAGGCATTGGTATTGTCTTTTATATTCAGTTGATTGTTATTCCAATAAATTCTTATCTTATTTGAGCATCAAAATATATCTTGCTCATTATAGCCCCATTCTTTATTATAAGTTACTCATATAATTGGAGACATCAGACATCGACACTCATTTCATATTGAGCAAATCTAGCATAAGGAAGCATCCTGTCAGTATCTCATAAAGTCTAGACTCCCTATTCAGAAGCATCTATAAATATTTTAGGCTACAAGTCCCTGCGTGCTTAGCTACAGAACCAATTGCCACCACTCAGATACGTGTATAAGATCCATGTTCTTCTATATTTGACCAAGACCTAGCAGAAAGAAAGATGCAACATTCCTTGGGTATGTTGTTGTTTGTTGTTAATGCGGTGTATGTTTCTTAACACTTATAGCTTAAGTTAATCGGACTTGGTGTGCGTGTCCGATACGGGTGCAAATCTAGATGTTGGATCCTTCATCATCTAATTTTTAAAATTTGGGGATACAGATCCATGTAGGGATACGGGTGCCGGGATTCGCCTAAAAATATTTAAAATATCTAAAAGGTGTTAGAAAACCTAAATTATGAGATATTACGAGAGAACATGAGGAGAATCTAGAAGGAGATTAACAGAAAAGGAGTGACATAGAAATTTCCAGATAAAAGGTATTTCATTTTCTTCAATTTCACCTTAGCTTTTGTATTGATTACGAACAATCATTAAAACTGTCCACACTTAACCCATCGATTTTGGTCAAAGCACCCAAAATCGGTTGACCAAATTGGACACGGATCTCACATCCATGTTGTATCGACACGGGTGTGGCATCAAAAGTGAAGAGTCCGAGCAACTTAGCTTATAGCTTGATGTTGGAATCTATGTTGTTACTTTTGCAAAAGCACTTCATGTTTTCTTTGTATTTTCAATTTTAGTAGTTTTAAAACTCTCTCCGCTATAAAAAGAATGACTCTTTCCAAAGTTACCATGTTCAAAGAAAAGAAAGCATCTTCCCTTTTTTGGCAATTTTTAATTTCAATGTGTCACAAGTAGAGTCCGAGCAACTAAGCTTATAGCTTGATGTTGGAATCTATGTTGTTAATTTTGCAAAAGCACTTCATGTTTTCTTCATATTTTCAATTTTTGTAGTTTTAATACTCTCTCCGCTATAAAAAGAATACCTCCTTCCAAAGTTACCAAGTTCAAAGAAAAGAATGCCTCTTCCCTTCTTTGGGAATTCTTAATTTCAACGTGTCACAACTCACATGACATTTTCAAGACCACAAGATTAAGGACATTTTGGTACATTCTATGCATCTTTGGTTTATCTAAACTCAAATCTAAAATGAACCTTCAACTTAAAATTCTTATTTGAACAACTTTTTATTAACATTAATCTATCTGAGTCATTACTAAACTAAAATAGCTTACTCAATCCCAACAATTGCTTATCATATGCTATTATGAGTTCAAGACAGGCCTCTATGGTGAAATTGGTGGACATACTGCTCTTAGGAAGCAGTGCTAATGCATCTCGGCTCGAGTCCGGGTGGCAGCATATATCCTCTAAAAAGGATAAATAGATCTTATAATGAACTCAATTCCCGATTTCCATTTAAAATTATGTAATTAAGGGAATCTTCTTTTTAAAGTCTTTTTATGATTTTTTTAACCTTGAGCATACATTAACTCACATTTCCTTTTCGATCACTTCAATTGTAATTGTTAAAAAGTCCCATATCGGAAGATGAATGGGAAATTGGACTCCTTATATGGACTTGGACAAACCTCCCCTCATGAGCTAGCATTTGAGGTTGAGGTAGACTCAGGTTTCATATATTTATATGGTATTAGAGTTAGACTCATCCTAGTGTGTTGTTCATCGATGTTGGGTCCCTATTTAAAACGGTTCACGCTCTAGTTGAGGTATGGGCGTACATGGGAATATTAAGAAATCCCACATATGGAAATGGACAAACCACCGCTCATGAGCTGGGTTTGAATTGCCTCCAGGTGCCATATCTTTACAGTAATTACCATTCATTTGCTAACCTTTTTAGTCGATGAAATCGTAAAACTATACGATTGATCAGATAAAGGCAATAGTCGCTCCTTTCTATATAACAAAATTATGTTACTCGTTTGATTTCTTCGGGACATTTCCCACTAAGAGATTTATATGAATCATTAATTTTCCTTTCATGGAGTTTCTCCCTAATTCATATAATTCTGTATTTCGAAATAATTGTTATAATTTTAAGTAAAATAACTGGACCAAGTGCTATTTTGATCCAAGGCTACAAGATTCAAAAAAATATTTACTTTTTTAAAGTCTATGTCAAGTCACTACTAAAAACATAGTGAATACCGACCTAAAAATTTCCGACCTCAAATGGAGGTCGGTAGTTACAAGTAGTCAGTTTTTATGCAAAATAAAGCAGGAAAACAAAATTCCGACCTCTGGAGGTCGGAATTTTTCTCGGAAAAAATGAATTACAGTAAAAAGTTAGAATTCGTGGAATAAATAAAAAAATATCTATAATCCATTTTTAGAGTATGAAACTACGTTGATATGAATTAAGAGATAATTATACTTATATTTCTAGAGTAATGTACAAATTCTATCAGTCTGTCGTCTAATCATGAACTTAATATCTCATGTCATGATGTAGAGGTGAAGAGCTAACATATAATCCATTCGAATATGAAATGTGAGATAGTATTATTATATACGTTCGATCTAATTGAATGGATGTTAAGTGTAGTGATCACCTCCTAATTATGATGACATGTAAACCATACCTTATTGGAGTATGAAAAACGTTCATTAATTATATACTCCTCGAGTAGTTTAACAAATCAAGTCTTATATACTAGTGGTTTAGATATGAAATACTTTATCAATTAAAGAAATACCGAGGATCAATTCAAGGAGATTTATATATTAAATTTGATATTGATAAACTTTTGTTGATCAATAAAATTAAATTTATATAATTAGGAGTTATATAATTTAAATTTATAAAATTAACTTGATCGATAAATTAAATTTATTAAATTAAACTTCTGTTGATTATATATATATATGTTTAATTAATAAAATCAACCTCATGAGCTAAGTTTATATTAAAATAAGTTAATAAATACCGACCTAAAGAGGTCGGTATATTTAAATTATTATTTTATTTAAATAATATCGACTTCATGATGTTGGTATTTATTAAATATTTTTAACTATAGATAATTATTTTAAAAAATACCGATATTTCATGGTCGGTAAATTAAACGATTCTCTTAATAAAAGAAGGATAATATCAAGTCTAACTCCTAACTCCTAACTCCTAAGGTAAATTAAACTAGTCTCAAAACCTCACTCAGTCCTCACCCCCACCCCACCCCTGACCCACCCCCATCGGCGCCCATCCCCACCCTCCCCGACCAGCGCCACGCCACTATCCCCGACCAGCACCACGCCACGCCACCATCGCAGCAGCAGAGGAAGCTCGTGCAACTGCAGAGGAGAGGAAGGTCGCACGCAGTTGCTGGTCGCGCCCAGCAACAGGAGGTCGCACCGCCTCCATCCCGATCGGCACCGCCTACATGTCACTTTTCTCAGTTCGCGCCACCATCCCCGACCTTCTTACTCAAGGTGAATTTTTAGAATCTCCATAAAAGATTACTTTTGCTTCTATTTAGTTGAAGTATCTCAAAATTAGAGTACTAATATAATTAGTTTTATTGATTGTTAGTTTGATTGTGTTATGAATTTAACTCGAAATTCAATAGAAAAGTAACTAAACTAGAACACAGTCAATGTTTGTGTCCATCTAGTATTAATACTTAGCTTTAATTCTAGTTATTATAATTGATTGTTTGTTAGTATATTATTGTTTTTGTTTGTTGGTTATGTTATTCAATTGTTAATTTGATTTGATTATCCTTAGTTAGGTATAGATAATTGAAGATTTTTAGGTAAATGTTTTTTTAAAAAGAAATTAGGTATTTTTAAATTGGGCATTGTTAGTTAGTGAAGAATTAGCATTTTTATATTTTAGAACTAGTTTAAACTCGAGAATATGTAATTTGAGGTTGAATTGAGATTTTTTTGGATTTGATTTTAGGACTAGTTAGTAAAGTGTTAATTTGAAGTTAGAAATTAGTAATTGAAGTGTTATGAGTAGAAGATGAATGTTTGAATGTCATGAACTTAATTAGAATTTGAAGTTGAACTTAGAATTTGAACGTGAACTTACAACTTGAACTTGAAATTAGAACTTGAACTTGAGCTTAGAATTTGAAGTTAAACTTAGAACTTGAAGTTAAGCTTAGAACTTGAACTTGAACTTAGAATTTGAACTTGAACTTAGAACTTGAACTTGAAATTAGAACTTGAACTTAGAACTTGAACTTGAACTTAGAATTTGAACTTGAACTTGAAAGTTGAACTTTAACATAGAACTTGAACTTGAAATTAGAACTTGAACTTGAACTTAGAACTTGAACTTGAACTTGAACTTGAACTTAGAACTTGAAATTAGAACTTGAAATTAGAACTTGAACATGAATTTAGAACTTGAACTTGAACTTAGAATTTGAAGTTAAACTTAGAATTTGAACTTGAAATTAGAATTTGAACTTAGAACTTGAACTTGAAATTAGAATTTGAACTTGAACTTAGAACTTGAACGTGAACTTGGAACTTGAACTTGAAATTAGCACTTGAATTTGAACTTAGAACTTGAACTTGAACTTAGAATTTGAAGTTAAACTTAGAACTTGAACTTGAAATTAGAACATGGACTTAGAACTTGAACTTGAACTTAGAATTTGAACTTGAACTTAGAACTTGAACTTAAAATTAGAACTTGAACATGAATTTAGAACTTGAACTTGANAACATGGACTTAGAATTTGAACTTGAACTTAGAATTTGAACTTGAACTTAGAACTTGAACTTAAAATTAGAACTTGAACATGAATTTAGAACTTGAACTTGAACTTAGAACTTGAACTTGAACTTGAAATTAGAACTTGAACTTGAACTTAGAACTTGAACTTGAACTTAGAATTTGAACTTGAACTTATAATTTGAAGTTAAACTTAGAACTTGAACTTGAAATTAGAACTTGAACTTGAACTTAAAATTTGAACTTGAACTTAGAATTTGAACTTGAAATTAAAGCTTGAACTTAAACTTAGAACTTGAACTTAGAACTTGAACTTGAACTTAGAACTTGAACTTGAAATTAGAACTTGAACTTGAATTTAGAACTAGAACTAGAACTTGAACTTAGAACTTGAACTTGAACTTGAACTTAGAACTTAGAACTTGAACTTGAACTTAGAACTTGAACTTGAACTTGAAATTAGAACTTGAACTTAGAATTTGAACTTGAACTTAGAACTTGAACTTGAAATTAGAATTATAACTTGAACTTGAACTTAGAACATGAACTTAAAATTTGAAGTTGAACTTAGACTTGAACTTGAAATTAGAACTTGAACTTGGAACTAATTAGCTTGAATATATAACTAATTAATTTTAGAAATTAGATATGAACTTGATTTGAAAACTTGAACTTATTAAAACTTGAATATATATATATATATATATATATATATATATATAAAAAACTAATATTCTTGGATTTGAAGTTTATATATAACTAATTTTAGAACTTTTCGTGCTAGGCAACTGAGGAAGCTCAACATCTAAAAAAGTTGATATAAGACTATTTTGCTTCTTTCATCAAAGTAGGAGATAAGGTTGGTGCTTCTAGATTTCTAAAGTTCAAGAACAATTGTTTTGAATAATGTGTTTGTGTCCATCTTGTATTGATACTTAGCTTTAATTTTGTTATAATTTTTTTGTGTCCATCGATTGTTTGTTAAGCATAAGCACCAACACTAGTTGATCCTATTGATGACAAAATTGATTTTCTTGCAAGATCGATTTGTGTCCATCTAGTGTTGACACTTAACTTTAAATTTAGAAATAATATATTTGTTAAGCATAAGTACCAACACTAGTTGATCCTATTGATGAACAAATTGATTTTCTTGCAAGATCGATTTGTGTCCATCTAGTGTTGGCACTTAGCTTTAAATTTAGAAATAATATATTTGTTAAGCATAAGTACCAACACTAGTTGATCCTATTGATGACAAAATTGATTTTCTTGCAAGATCAATTTGTGTCCATCTAGTGT